>NW_005365553.1:2301634-2324186 GCF_000412655.1 Myotis brandtii | reverse complement strand
ACCAAGTCAGGTCTGTTTTCAACTTTTTGCCAGCGTTGTAAATTGTTTGCAATATCTGCTCATTTGGGGTTGCATGTCATGGTTATGAATAAATTGGGCTTGCCATACCTCGTTACAATTGCCATAGCATCCTGATAACGCTGCTGCATATTTCTGGGACTACCCTCAAAAGATGATGGAAGTATTATTATTTTACCAATCAGCACATTGTCATTTTCAGATCTAGATTTGAAATAATCCATCAAACCACTATATTTTTCAACTCTCAACTTAGATTGGCTTGATTTGATGAAATTTATCCGATTGGCCTCCATTTTTGAATACGAATCCACGATAAACTGTTAATTTTCCTGCATTTAAAATAGGATTGAATGTGTCCCTCACAGAGACATGAAATCCATAATACTGCATTTGTGTGACTCGTGTCCTTACATTTTGTCTAATATTATTGTCGACTACACTGTTGTCTCTGAGTCTTAATGCAATATCTGTTCCCCAGCCTTTTTCACCATGTGGGAAAAGAATAGGATATGTCATTGCACCTAATGTAGGAAACAGGATATTGATTTGTTTCATTTTAGTGGCATTTGGATTATTGGGATCTGGTTTACAATGAATGAACAAGTCCCTTTCAAAAGGAGGTTCTCCATCTTCGTTTCTGAATATGACAGCAACCTCGGTTACACGGAGAGAATTATATCTACCTGGGTCACTGTTATGATCATATGTAATTGCCAATGTTACCTCTGTGGGAGCAATACCTTTTGCTGCTGCTTCAGATTGGGCTTCCTTTTCTACCTTATGTAGCATCTTGTACGATTTTGTTAATTCACTTATTTCATGCATGAGGTTGTTGATGTTGATCATGAATCTTTTTGAGCAGCCCTGGTTTTCTGGCATTGCTAATCTTTTACTTGTAACTTTGGCTGTATCCAAAATAGAGAGTTGAGCAAACTTCTGAGAAACACCATCCAAAGGATGTAAAGTTCCAGTACGGTGATAAACTTGTCTGTGTATTCTAAAACAGTATGGCCCATATCCTGATGCCAATGCAATATTTGCACCCATGGAAGCAAAAGCAAAAGAACTATTTATGGAACGAATATTTTTCATGAAATTTTTACTGTCAGAATCTTTGTTTGTCATTAATCTTTTTGAATATGCCAGGTAATCTGGAAAATGTATATCATTTGGACAGACCTTCCTTTTGCTACAATATCAAGTAAATTTCCCATCGGATGGTTTTTCATCAGAGAAATTTAGTGATAGGCAAAATTCACATCAAACAGTCATTCCACCACAACTATGTTTGAGGATTGCATCCTCATGTACTTCATTTTCGCTGAGAAGACAGTTCCTACTGGTATTGGTAGTACTTGTTGATGACTGTTCTCTAGACATATTCTGTCGTCGTCACCTCTTTCTTTCAACTTCAAAGGCACATTGGTCTTTAGACATTTTCTGTAGATAACGCCGGTGTTTTTCGGCATGAGAGCGACGTTTTTCCAGTAGCTGGAGTTCAGATACATCCTGTCACAGGCGCCGCCTTCTTTCAAGATCAGATGCATGCTGCTCTGCAGACACTTTCTGTCAATAACACCGGCATCTTTCAGCTACAGAGCTACGTTGTATCAACAGTTGTTCTTTAGACATAGTCCCACCTCTCTACTGTCACGGTCTGAGATGCAGGTGAATGAGAGTCCTGCCTATCAGGCCGCTGAGAGCTGTCTGACCAATGACTGATTCTGGCTGATTCTGTGGGGGTGGGACTTCTTCCTCCCTGCTGTCAGTTTCCACAGCTGTTATGAGGAAGCTGGGGTGACAGAGGGAGCCTCACCCTTAAAGCCGCCCTCTCTCTCGCCCTGCTCTATGTCCAGCGGTCTCCTGCTCTGCCAAGTCCTCCAAACCTCCCGCTCTCTGCCGGCAAGGTCCTGGGAGTCCGCGGGCATGGCTTTGTGCGCCTCCTGGGGCTGGCGAAGGTCCCAGGAGCCCGCGGCTGTGGCCACCTTCACCTCCTTGGGGCGCTTGACACCTGTGTATGTAAATTAACCGCCATATTTGTTAGATAATTTGCATAGTCACTTGGATTGGCTGGTGGGCGTGGCTTGAGCATAGCAGAGGTATGGGTAATTTGCATGTTTCTCTTTTATTATATAGGATTATATTATCATATTACATTATATTATAGCAGCTTATAGACATTTTGGTTTTCACTCTATTGTTTTATAAGTTATTTAGGGCAGAGATCATATAGTTCTTTTTCTCTAGCATGTATTATGGGAAATTGTACATTATTCAAAATGCTTTCTGATTAACAAGTGAATTAATGGAAAAATAAATACCATTTGCTTAGGAGCTATTGTAAAATTCACATATTGTACATCATTTAATCTTTAGAATAATCCTGTAAGACAAATATCATCATTCTCATGTCACGAATTAGGAAACTAAAGCTTTGATGGGTAAAATGAGTTGCTCAAAGCCATACATACAGCTGTGGAATGGTGACATTTTTGTCTGGTTTCAATGGTCATTTTCTATTTTACCATCCTGCAAAGAATAAATGAGAATGGTTGTGCAATTACATAGGGGGCCTCTTCATTTTATGTCCTTGCTACTCAAATGTGATTCACAGATCAGCAGCACCGGCATGACACAGAAGTCTATAAGAAATGCAGAACCTTAGGCCCTCCTTTCACCTATGAAATCAAAATTTGCATTGTTCACACTATCCTCAGATTATTTTTACCAACGTTAAAGATTAAGAAGCACTGATTACCTTCACAGATGTTTCTAGATTCATCATGGTTCCCAGATGCTCATTATGACATGCAACCAATAAGCAGATGAAAGGGGGAAGCTACCAGTTTGGGCAAACCCTAGAAGAATAGTGAAACCTTTCCTAACTTTCTAACATCCTTCTTTTCTTGCTTCTCCATCTCCCTTAATCATTCTTTGCAGGGAAGGAACTAGTTAACACTTTAACTTATTAACAAATGTGAAAATATTTTGAGTGCTTCTCATTAGGCTTATTTGATGGTGAGGAATAGAGTACTATTCAAGTTAACTGGAGAGAAGGGCATTTTAAGAATACATTTGGAGTGGTTTCAGTAGTGGGCTCTCGCAGATATCTAAGTTCCTAATCAATAATAGGATTGGCCCTCATGCAGGTGCTTCTGAACTCAAAGTCCTTTAAGGATGCCAGCAGCAGGAGATTGGGGATCACCCCCTGGTGAACTACTATTAATGAAGTTCAGCTACCTCATCTTTGTTCCCACAACCACAATCACCATTGTCTGCTTCTCTCTGTTATTTCCTCTTTTGACTGGAAAAAAAAATTCTTTCTTTCTCTTCCCATTCAAGTTCCACAGGACAGGTAATCTGGAAAATGTATATCATTTGGACAGACCTTCCTTTTGCTACAATATCAAGTAAATTTCCCATCGGATGGTTTTTCATCAGAGAAATTTAGTGATAGGCAAAATTCACATCAAACAGTCATTCCACCACAACTATGTTTGAGGATTGCATCCTCATGTACTTCATTTTCGCTGAGAAGACAGTTCCTACTGGTATTGGTAGTACTTGTTGATGACTGTTCTCTAGACATATTCTGTCGTCGTCACCTCTTTCTTTCAACTTCAAAGGCACATTGGTCTTTAGACATTTTCTGTAGATAACGCCGGTGTTTTTCGGCATGAGAGCGACGTTTTTCCAGTAGCTGGAGTTCAGATACATCCTGTCACAGGCGCCGCCTTCTTTCAAGATCAGATGCATGCTGCTCTGCAGACACTTTCTGTCAATAACACCGGCATCTTTCAGCTACAGAGCTACGTTGTATCAACAGTTGTTCTTTAGACATAGTCCCACCTCTCTACTGTCACGGTCTGAGATGCAGGTGAATGAGAGTCCTGCCTATCAGGCCGCTGAGAGCTGTCTGACCAATGACTGATTCTGGCTGATTCTGTGGGGGTGGGACTTCTTCCTCCCTGCTGTCAGTTTCCACAGCTGTTATGAGGAAGCTGGGGTGACAGAGGGAGCCTCACCCTTAAAGCCGCCCTCTCTCTCGCCCTGCTCTATGTCCAGCAGTCTCCTGCTCTGCCAAGTCCTCCAAACCTCCCGCTCTTGCTGGCAAGGTCCTGGGAGTCTGCGGGTGTGGCTTGGCTCGCCTCCTGGTGCTGGCGAAGTTCCCGGGAGCCTGAGGCTAAGGCCGCCGTCGCCTCCTGGGGCGCTTGACACCTGCATATGCAAATTAATTGCCATATTTGTCAGATAATTTGCATAGTCACTCGGATTGGCTGGTGGGCATGGCTGGTGGGTATGGCTTGAGCATAGCGGAGGGACAGCTAATTTGCATGCTTCTCTTTTATTATATAGGATTATATTATCATATTACATTATATTATAGCAGCTTATAGACATTTTGGTTTTCACTCTATTGTTTTATAAGTTATTTAGGGCATAGATCATATAGTTCTTTTTCTCTAGCACTTATTATGGAAAATTGTATATTATTCAAAATGCTTTCTGATTAACAAGTGAATTAATGGAAAAATAAATACCATTTGCTTAGGAGCTATTGTAAAATTCACATATTGCATATTATTTAATCCTCAGAATAATCCTGTAAGGCAAATATCATCATTCTCATGTCACGAATTAGGAAACTAAAGCTTTGATGGGTAAAATGAGTTGCTCAAAGCCATACATACAGCTGTGGAATGGTGACATTTTTGTCTGGTTTCAATGGTCATTTTCTATTTTACCATCCTGCAAAGAATAAATGAGAATGGTTGTGCAATTACATAGGGGGCCTCTTCATTTTATGTCCTTGCTACTCAAATGTGATTCACAGATCAGCAGCACCGGCATGACACAGAAGTCTATAAGAAATGCAGAACCTTAGGCCCTCCTTTCACCTATGAAATCAAAATTTGCATTGTTCACACTATCCTCAGATTATTTTTACCAACGTTAAAGATTAAGAAGCACTGATTACCTTCACAGATGTTTCTAGATTCATCATGTTTCCCAGTCTTTTCAAAACTTCCCAGTCTATATAGTTTCTCTCAGACACATAGAAAGTTGTTGCTCATTATGACATGCAACCAATAAGCAGATGAAAGTGGGAAGCTACCAGTTTGGGCAAACCCTAGAAGAATAATTCTGTGGGGGTGGGACTTCTTCCTCCCTGCTGTCAGTTTCCACAGCTGTTATGAGGAAGCTGGGGTGACAGAGGGAGCCTCACCCTTAAAGCCGCCCTCTCTCTCGCCCTGCTCTATGTCCAGCAGTCTCCTGCTCTGCCAAGTCCTCCAAACCTCCCGCTCTTGCTGGCAAGGTCCTGGGAGTCTGCGGGTGTGGCTTGGCTCGCCTCCTGGTGCTGGCGAAGTTCCCGGGAGCCTGAGGCTAAGGCCACTATTCAAGTTAACTGGAGAGAAGGGCAGTTTAAGAATACATCTGGAGTGGTTTCAGTAGTGGGCTCTCGCAGATATCTAAGTTCCTAATCAATAATAGGATTGGCCCTTATGCAGGTGCTTCTGAACTCAAAGTCCTTTAAGGATGTCAGCAGCAGGAGATTGGGGATCACCTCCTGGTGAACTACTATTAATGAGGTTCAGCTACCTCATCCCTTTGTTCCCACAACCACAATCACCATTGTCTGCTTCTCTCTGTTATTTCCTCTTTTGACTGAAAAAAATTTGGTCCTTGCTACTCAAATGTGATTCACAGATCAGCAGCACCGGCATGACACAGAAGTCTATAAGAAATGCAGAACCTTAGGCCCTCCTTTCACCTATGAAATCAAAATTTGCATTGTTCACACTATCCTCAGATTATTTTTACCAACGTTAAAGATTAAGAAGCACTGATTACCTTCACAGATGTTTCTAGATTCATCATGTTTCCCAGTCTTTTCAAAACTTCCCAGTCTATATAGTTTCTCTCAGACACATAGAAAGTTGTTGCTCATTATGACATGCAACCAATAAGCAGATGAAAGTGGGAAGCTACCAGTTTGGGCAAACCCTAGAAGAATAATGAAACCTTTCCTAACTTTCTAACATCCTTCTTTTCTTGCTTCTCCATCACCCTTAATCATTCCTTGCAGGGAAGGAGCTAGTTAGCACTTTAACTTATTAACAAATGTGGAAATATTTTGAGTGCTTCTCATTAGGCTTATTTGATTGTGAGGAATAGAGTACTATTCAAGTTAACTGGAGAGAAGGGCAGTTTAAGAATACATCTGGAGTGGTTTCAGTAGTGGGCTCTCGCAGATATCTAAGTTCCTAATCAATAATAGGATTGGCCCTCATGCAGGTGCTTCTGAACTCAAAGTCCTTTAAGGATGCCAGCAGCAGGAGATTGGGGATCACCCCCTGGTGAACTACTATTAATGAGGTTCAGCTACCTCATCCCTTTGTTCCCACAACCACAATCACCATTGTCTGCTTCTCTCTGTTATTTCCTCTTTTGACTGAAAAAAATTTGTTTCTTTATCTTCCCATTCAAGTTCCACAGGAGGAGAATATTACTGACTAACCTCATGTACTCAAAGGGCCACATGTTTCTATATCAGTGGGTGGTATATTAGTACATGGAAAAACTTTGTCAGTGAAATTCCTAGCTCCATTTCCATTATCTACAGCTTGGAGTATAGGATTATTATTATTTTTTTAAAAATAACCTTTGAACTTCTGCAGAGACTTGAAAATGTCAGTTTTCCTTAGAAAGGCCTATGTATGGATGGTTCTCTAAAACAGGCTAGGACAAAAAGTAAAGAAATAAGTTAACTTTTTTCAACTCAGTATTGAAGATCAAGCTAGCTTATTTACTCAATAGATGTGACTAATTAGTATATTCTGCATTCTTCTTCAAGAGACAGTATTATGGTAAGAAATAAACAAGGAGTCCATTGTCCTACTGAGTTAATTTTAAGCAGATATTTATTGAGAACCTTCTACTAGCCAGACATTTTGTAACCTGGAGATTCAAGAAATGCATAGAATATCATAAACACCTGCCTTCAGGTGGTTATAATTTAGTGGTCACAGCTATATAAGGAAGTGCTTCCAAAATTTATATCAGCTAAAACCCTAAGAGCATATTGCCATAGGCCTAATATGTGGCATTTGCTTGTTTGTATGTATCCTCATCTTGTTCAATATCTTTCAAAATTTCTTAGTGGTAAATTAACATTAATTTTCTCCTAAGATAATCATTTTTATTTATCCAAGCAATATAGAAAGAAGCAAGAATGAGTAAACCTAGCATGTGTATGAATGACTAAAAATTAAA
The DNA here is from genome assembly GCF_000412655.1 of Myotis brandtii. Taxonomy (NCBI): domain Eukaryota; kingdom Metazoa; phylum Chordata; class Mammalia; order Chiroptera; family Vespertilionidae; genus Myotis; species Myotis brandtii. Next base: position 2,316,890 of record NW_005365553.1, on the reverse strand, counting down.
AAACTTAGCATTAAACCACAATTGCTTAGTGGTATTGTAGGGTGTGTCATAAGTACTTGGTCTAGAGCTTTGCCTTATCCTTGGGCAATGAGGAGACATAATACATTTAAAAAATGAAAGCACTGTGTTCTGCCAGATCTTTGGAAATGACTATTCTGAGCCCTTTTTTTAAAAAATTATTTATTATTTAAAGTATTACATATGTCTCCTTTTTTCCCCCATTGACTTCTCCCTGGCCACTCCCACCTCCAGCACATGCCTTCACCCTCCCCTCCGCCCCTACTGTCTGTGTCCATTGGATATGCTCATATGCATGCATACAAGTCCTTTGGTTGATCTCTTACTCTCACCCCCTCTCACCCTCCCCTCCCTTCCCTTTGAGGTTGACAGTCTGTTCGATGCTTCTATGTCTCTGGATCTACTTTTGTTCATCAGTTTATGTTGTTCATTATATTCCACAAATGAGTGACATCAGGTGATATTGACCTCTCTCCGATTGGCTTATTTTGCTTAGCATAATGCTCTCCAGGCTGAGCACTGTTTTGAAGCATGGTTTCATTTATAATTAATATTGGACCATCTTATTTTGATCGATAAAATCAGGAGACAACTTTATAATTCAGTGACTTTAGAGAGATATGGGGTCATTGGTGTGCATCATGGAACCCAATTCTTACGCTGCCCAGTGCACTAAGTTCCCAAAGGTGATCCCACACTTGTGGTGATTCTCTATTTCTAAGTAGCATGACTTAGGTAGGGCTGTTCTCATTCAAAATCCATTTTCTAGCATGGCTAGAACTTGGTGAAAGTTGAACCATAGTGAATATTAAAGATTATTATGCAAATTATACCATTATTATCAGATTATTATGCTGCATACATTTTCATGGAAGGTATTAAAGTACTCTGTAAGGAGAGCAAGTAGGAGAGTTGGTTAATAGGTGGGAGGAAATGTCTAGAAAGATCTTTCTAAGACTCTCCTAGGTGCCTTCTTTTTTGGAGGAGAGCTGAGCATATACTAAATATATAACAAGGCATTATTCTTATTTTTGCTTTCTCTTTCATCCAGTTGATTAGGAACAATTACCAGCACAGAATATTCTCCACAGAGCCCTGGAGAGAACATAAGGAAAGTACCAGAGTCAGCTCTTGACTTCTTTTCCTGAACATTGGAATTATTTGTCTGTTTTGTTTTGTTTTTCCTTCTTTCTGGTGGGTGGCTTTGTAAGTAAAAATTTTGGGCCTCGTGGCACCTCAGCAGCAATGAGAAATGTATGTACTCAGTAGCTGGTTTTTAGTTTGCTCTTCTTTTCAAAGGAAACTTATGCAATGTTTCCGTCCAATATCAGTAGTAGCTAGAGTATCTGTACCAATTTTTCCAACACACTTACTACTTTCTGGTTGCAATATAAATGGCAATTCATTTTGGCATATAGACCCAGATAATAAAAGCTTCCTTAGAAATTAGACTTAATAGGACTAATTTAGATCTCATGGAGAGAGTGGAACAAAAGTCCCTGCTACAAAATAAATATTTTGTTTGGTTTGTTTTCACCAGGTACATTACTTTTTTTTCCTTTTTTAAAATTTATTTTTAGCCAAAACCGGTTTGGCTCAGTGGATAGAGCGTCAGCCTGCGGACTCAAAGGTCCCAGGTTCGATTCCGGTCAAGGGCATGTACCTGGGTTGCGGGCACATCCCCAGTAGGAGATGTGCAGGAGGCAGCTGATCGATGTTTCTCTCTCATCGATGTTTCTAACTCTCTATCTCTCTCCCTTCCTCTCTGTAAAAAATCAATAAAATATATTTTAAAAAAAAAGAATAAATTAAATCATAAAAAAATTTATTTTTATTTATTTCAGAGAGGAAGGGAGAGAGAGGGAGATAGAAACGTAAATAGTGAGAATAATTGATCGTCTGCCTCTTGAATGCCCCACACTGGGAAGCAAGCCCTCACCCTAGGCATGTGTCCTGCCTGGGAATCGAACCACAACCTCCTAGTTCATAGGTTGACACTCAACCCCTGAGCCACACCAGCCAGGCCAGGTAGGTTACTTTGGTCCACACTTATTTAGTATGTGTCTCTTTTAAATGAATATTCCTTCTCAAACCTATCTCATTTATGTTATATGTCATGAAATGTAAAAACCATTCAACAATCAAGTTCTAAAATGGCCACCAAATTAGCAGTGGATTTTAGAAGTTCCATGGAGTAGGAGTGTGAGACTTGCTGCTGTCCATCATCTCCTTCAGGTCTTCCATTGTTCAGGAGGGGTCCTGAATATACAATCATACACTCTCAGTAAAAACAGGGGATTGTGATTCCTCTGCCATCTCTCCTACTCAGATTGCCACCTATTACCTCCCAACCCTCCAAATTAATATTTTGGAAGTGCTATAGTTACTGTTATATCAAAAACATTGGCTGAGACTCTGTTAATAGTCAACTATCATAAATATATTCCTGGTAGTTTGCTGTCCTTAGCTTTATTGCTCAGGAGGAAAGGAAAATAAATAAAAGATCTCTGACAAGTTCCTATATTTCAGAGACTGGGTCAAGATGTTTTTCTTTCTTTTCCTTTTTATTTTTATTTTGTGAGCCATGTTATAGCCTTCTCCAAGTATGAGAAAAGCAATCATCAGTAGCTAGAAGAGTCTCCAGATTCAGGGTTATTGTTATAATCGGGTCAGTTGAGCTTGCTTTCAGCTCATTCCACATCACATAGCTGTCATAAGACCAATGCTTTCTTTGGAGCAGGTACATTCAAATGCCACCAGGTTGCAAACCTGGGGCTGCAAAAGGGAAAGTAGTGTCAGTGAGCACATCATGTTGCAAAAGCATCATAATAATTGTATAGACAGCAAAGGACTTCATTTCACCATTTGTAGCATCAAATACATAAGGCAAATGCAAACAAGCTATAGTCACCTACCAGGATTGGGAATCTGAGAGCAAAACCCCCTCATCAGTTCATTATGAGCGTAAGTGAGCCCATTAGACTTACATTAGACTTTAGAGAACAGAGAAAATAGCGCTACTGAACTGCCACAAATTCAAACTCTGAGTCTTACTGTATTATCTACCTTATTTTCAATTTGGAAAATTGATAAGGCCAATATGGGTATTGCTTTTATAAACTTGTTTATAAAGATGATTGAAGAAATACCTTTGCATCATTTCCATATTTATCTTTTTCTTTTCTAGCTAGGAAGACAAAATGGGATTTGGGAGAAATCAGTTTGTTTCTGGAGTACCTGGTACTAATCAAAAAGAGTCAAACAGAAAAGAAACCCATGACACAATTTTGCAACCTGATTTTTATCAGAAGTTTATTTTGATTTTATGATGTTTGATGCTAGTGAGGGATAAGACAGACATGAAATGTTTGAAGTATAGATTTTAGAACTGAGTGATGAACAAAACTGACAATTCATATTCTTATCAAATTTTTTGAGTCTTACAAAATAGGAGTTTCCTTGAATTTTCTGACATCTTCACATCTCATCCTGCTCCAAACTTTGAGAGTCTGACAAACATAAAAGTTGAAAAACACTAGCAAGAAAAATTTTTCGGCTGCAAAACTGGTTTATTTTTTAAGTCTTATTTAATTGAAGTTGAAGGTTCTCATTAATAGAAGGTAGTTGGCTCCACAAGGGCATTTGACCTAAAATCTAACTACCATAAATAAAGAACTGAAGCAGAACGTAAATTACAATGCTGACACAAAGCTTTTCTTTGCTAGTTTCAGGTCAAAATACAAACTCAAATCAAGGATCTGTGTTGTCTGGGAATTGGTTGTACTTTTGTGTATCCAGGTAATCCCAGGAAATCTTTGAGGTGATTACTCTTAGCTTATTAAAAACATTATAAAGCAAAGGAACATCTAAATAGTCTCTCTCTCTCTCTCTCTCTCTCTCTCTCTGTGCTGGGCATGTCTCACTGCAGTACCATTTTTACTTGCTTCTGCAAAATGAAAGCTTTTCGGCTCAAGGATGCTTTCTTTTTCATCATGTCATGATGCGGCTATCATTACCACTATTATGACTACCACAATTATCTGAATATTTAATAAGTGTACATCTAATGAGCGACATTAAGCAGTGGAAGCATGAAAAACCTCCACCTCATTAGCCAGGCTGAGTTATCAGAGTTAATCAACAACTGATGACTGTAGTTTGTTTCTACTCTTATTGCATCAGCTTCATGGACACCAGATGACTTGGGAAGATTGCTTCCCATTCAAAGGGAACTGTCAGGATGCGATGGCTTCCTGAATCGGGGCGGGTGCTGTCTCTCATGAAATTCTATACTTTGTCTCTTCCAGAAATAGTCTCAGAAAAGCAGTTAGCTTGTGAGGTGGAATCATGAGGCAATAGTAGAGGGGATTGCATGCAAATAGCCAACAGTGTTGTTTCTTGTACTGCACTGTCTGGTAGGGGACTATAGCGTTAACAAAATTCTCAATCCTAAGAACAAGTGTAAGGAGTGTTAATGCCACTGATGTCAAGTTTCTGACCTACCCTTTTAATGCAATATACTCTTTAGAGATCTGTTTGGAACCCTACAGGAAGAATATCTGAGGAAAGAAGGCTGAAGGGGCACCTGCTTTCATTTTAATTTTGTCTGAATTAGATAGCATTTTAAAATCCCAAGTGCACACGTTAGTCTAGAAAGAGGGAAATAATTATGGAAGTGCTCCAGTCACCACTGTGTATGACCTGACTGCCTGCTAGAAGCAAGGATAGGAGACAGTGCAGTGGCAAGAACATTTTATCCTGCATTAAGCCCTGCTTCTCTCAGAGGCTGTGTGTCAGATGCCTGGTACCCTAGTTCTTTGGGAGGGTGAGCCAATTAGCACATTCCCTATCCTGGAACTGTAGCTGCTGTGCATGTGATCTGCATACTGATTCAGCTGAGATTTGACCTTCTAGATGGAGAAAAACAAGAATCCCAGGTGAGAGAGAACATTGGCCTAGATTTTCCTATCCCTTCTCTGTTCTTTGTTTGCAGACACACTGGCCTCATAGCTTTTTCTGACTAACTCAGAGACTGGAAAACAGTTCTGTTTCACTTGAAGATTTAGATCAATGTATAGGAAAAACAAAAAACTATAAAAAAATCATGGCTTTTACCTCCCTCTGCTAATGTCAAAATGGAAAGCAGGTAGCTCCATGCACTAGTGACACTCTTGGCCCACACGGGGGCAGTACTAGGTAGTCAAAAGCCTCCAGGAACTTCCAGAGCAGGCAGAGTCTGGCAGGAGATAAACTGACACATAAAGCAGAATCAGGTTAGTTTTTCATAAGCACAAGATTCCTTAAAGCTAGTCATTATAGTGCTCCGAATGTTCTTGCTGAAAAATTAGAAAGGTGCGATGTCTACCCAATTTCCAGCTGCTGGTGCAATCACTTGCCAGGAGATGTTGGGGAAATCTTTGATTAATTACTCCATTTAACCCTACTTTCACGTACCTAATGTGAAACAGACAAATCTGTTACCATATTATCAAATGACATTCTAGGTTGTTTGGAATGGTCAAAGTATAGCTTAGGTATAGATTTTCAGTTTCTTATTGACTGATGTGATTAGTTGCTTTTTGATAAATTTTCAAATACAGGTTTCCAGGGAAGCTGGAAAGGCAAGTCTATGTTCATTGCCAGTGGAGATTTACCAGCATATTTGGTACATAGAGGTTATTGGTGGCGCACTGAGGTAGAATAGGCCTCCTTCAGATAGGTCTCTTTAAGCTATATCAGCTGCATAAGTGAGCAATGGTGTCATTGTGCATTCATCTGAACTGAAGAGCTTTCAGTGTTGGAACAGGAACTCTTTTCTACCAATACCCTCAGGGTGGATTAATTTGATTATTTGTTAGGCACATTTTAGAAGCTCAAGAAAAGAGCCATCATAGTAGTTGAGCTACCTTCTCACAACCTACAGTACTGAAGGACACAGAGTCGCAAAGCCATTGTTTTCCTTACTGAGATGTGAGATGAAGTAAAATGTGTACCTTTTCTGTGCTATTGTCCCCTTTCAACCTTCAGAATACAAACTTGGATTTAGCTGATGAGCCCCTGATCTTGTTAGGTCACTTGAAAGCAGTGGCAAATAACTCTTTGCAACATCCTGAGGCATAGCATTATGATGCAAGCTAGAGAGGGGGCCCTCGGGATCTTGAGGAGATAGTTTGTACTGACCAGAACAGAGAATGGTCTGCCCCTGATGTCACTAACATTGGCTCTTGATGTCCTTCTCCCTCCCAGTACTTCCTTCTTTTCCTTTCCCTGTCTTTTGGATTCTCTCCATCAACACTGGATTCTCTCCATCTTTGTCCTTAACTTTATCCCCTTTTCTGCTGATACACATACCAGAACATTTCATTGCACCCATGGAAATTGTTTATCCCTGAGGGAATCATTTGGTACTCAAATGGCTACGGAGCCTGTGCCAAAGCAACAAGAGTATTAGAGAAAATTCAGTGCTTGCCTTTACATTAGTTTTTGAAATCTCATTAGCACAAAGGTTATTTCTCCCATTAAATGGTTACTTAGAATAAGGTATATTAAAGAGCACATCTTCCTGCTTGCTTTAAAGTGGTAGTTTGGACTGGGATGACAGATACTGTCTTCTAGTTCCATCAATGTTTTACACATGGAAGAGAGCATCTGCTTTGCCTCAGTCTGGCCAGATTTCCCTATTCTTGCTTAGAAAATGACTAAAATGAGGATGGATTTGAACCTTGCCATAATGTTACCTTAGGGTCATCTGGCAAGTTGTGATAAGCAAGAGTTATGCAAAAACTACGGCACCTACCCCCAACCCTTCTGGAAGTCAGAACACAAGCTCCATTAACACGTAAAGCAATATCACACAATCACTTTGTCTGTGTGGCTGTACTACTTTAATGAGCATACAGGGAAGCGAATTGCACAGACAATGTAGGGATAAACTACAGATTAATCTTTTTTAATAACTTGGTACTTTTGCTTGCTGGATTTTAATTTCCCCCTCTTCTAAAATACTAAGTAGAATCTCTAACATAGTAACATAGTTTCCTATTGTTTTTGTGGGCAGAGAAGATGGGATTCAGTTTAACCTAGACTTCTTCACCTGTGAGGTCCCTCAGGGCACCCGCATCAAAGGGCCTTTGCTCTTTCGGTTGGTTCCCGCAGCAGCTGCAGGCTCCCACCTCTTCCAACCCCACTTACTTCCCCTTCCTAGTTCTAACTTGATCATTAGCAAGAGAGAGGAATGAATAAGAGAAAGACAAAAAGTAATTAATTCACTGAAGTGCAGCTGCAAATGAATTTTTAAAATCAATTATTAATTTTCTCTTTAATATTTCTGCATTGATACTGCTCTGTGTCTGGGGATTGGGAGTGAGAGCCGATTCGCTTCACAGCCGCAGTGCCCTGGGTAGAGACAGCAGCGCCTCACCGCAACTGGAAACGCCTCCTGCTAACATGATGTTTCTCTCGTTCATCAGCAACATGCCTTGTGCCAGCAGCATTTTAAATACAGGATGAGTATGTTTTAAAGTTCATGGTAGGCACGAAGGATGGGAGCAGTTGCAATAAAAGAGGTCAAATGCCTTATTTTCTGTATCTTCTGGTGTCAGCTTCCCAAAATACTGAAGCCAAAGCAAGAAGCTTAACATGTGTGATGATTTTTGAGGAAAAGGTGGAAGCATAAATTCAAAATCTGTCTGTGTTTGTGTGGGAGGGAGGAAAACATACTGGATTGTGCAAGGGATGTGCGAGTAGGAGGACTGGGTGGCGACAGGCTGGAAAAGTACTATCAATCTTTGCACTTCCTGAGCAACCTGGGGCAGAGATCAGGGAATGGCCGTCGGGCGACCGCACAGGGCTGTCTGATTACCTCCCCTGGACTCTCCATCTTCAGTCGGCTTTAAACCCAGATTACAGGACACCTTCTATCACTCCCTTTGCTCAAATCAAATGTTATCAGGAAATCTGCCTTCTTGACCTCCGTGGCATGTGGTTGCAAGGTAAACCTAAGCATTATATGGAAAAACTATTTTTAGTAACAGAAAGCAACAGTACTGCTTCTGCGTTCAAAGATGTTGGCTCCAAATGGCAGAGGAACGATTGTTTCCACTTAAAGTGATTGATATGTCTACACACACTTGAGAGATAGAATTTCATTACCTATTCTTTCAGCAGGGACTGACTGAATGCAGTTTCAAAGGAAATGGGGAGCACATTTGTATAACAGAGTACATTTTCTCCCCTGAAATGAAGAGAGAAAAAAAGAGCCAATATATAGAGGAAGAAATTGTGGATGTTAAATAAAAAGAATAAAGATATAGAAAGAGCGAAGAAACTATTGCCGCAGAAAAATGTTCAATACACAGAGTAATTAGGCTTTTAGCTTTCTGTTCAGTGACAGTGAAATATTTCTATTGGTTCACTTGCAGAAGTATTTATTTTTAAATTACCTGTAATGATTAAGCACAGAAAAATATAAGGATTGTAAAAGGCAACCTAACAAAATTCAATTTATTCCATAATAATACTTAAGTATTAATGCTTTCATTTTGTGTGGCACTTGAAGGCTTGGAAACTCCCATTACTCAATATCTTGCAGATGCTTTTAGAAGAGAAAATTAAGAGATCCAAACTCTAATTTGGGGTCAAACATAAGGGAAAACAGCTTAATGAGCTCCTAAAAATGTAATGTTCTTTTATAAAACAAGAAATCCTTCTGCAACCTAAAAATCTGTTTTCTCTCAAATATTTTTCTCCAGTGCTGTTTGGTTACCTCCTAAAGCCATTATTTCCAGCAGAGACACCGAAACCCTCAGCTGTGTGGGCGGTCTCAGTAAATTTAGCAGCCAGGCCCCATTTTGACATGTTAAGAATAGGCGTCCATAAATCTTCTCCAGCGTCTCCTGAGGAGATTAAATCTTTCTTTTCAAGAATTTGCTAAGTTTCAAGAAATGCTGTAATATATAACAAATGACTTGTAGATAAGGCTGAAGAAAGAGTAGAAGATAATGAAATCTCTTTGTTCAAGAATGAAAACAGAAGGTGGGGAAAACTCCTAAAGTTCTACTTTAGCTACACAGGGACCAGGCCAAACTAAATCAATGTCTGCAGTGAGCAGCACTTGGACACATGAGCAGAGGCATGTGGAAACCTCTGAAGAATTCCTTCTATTATTAAAAAGAGTTTTTGTTTTAAGGGTCAATCTCTTTAAAACAAAGATGTCATAAACAAGCTTTTAATTAAGAAACCTTTCAGTAGTCGGAATGTCATTCTTCTTTCTTACATATAGTCAGGGAGTAGACTACAGGACCCTTTACTTTGTCTCCCAAGTCTACTTCTGATATATTTTCTCACCTTCCTCTGAATAGGAAGGGCTCATTGTATTGATGATATATGGTCAGTTTGTGCTGCTACAGTGCCATAAACTGGGTGGCTTATAAACAGCAGATAATTAATTTCCACAGTGCTGGAGGCTGGGAGCCTGAGGTCAGTGTGCCAGCATGATCAGGTTCTGACAAGAGCCCTCTTTCAAGTTGCAGACTGCTTGTTTATCCTCATGTGGTAGAAAGAGGAGAAACAGCTCTTTGGGGTCTCTTTAATAAGGGCACTAATCCCATTCATGAGGGTTCCATCCTCATGACCTAAACACCTGCCAAACGTCCCACCTCCTCGACCCACTGCATTTTGAACAGCAAGAAGCAAACATATGAGTAAAGAGAAATAATTCAATTAAAAAGCAAATTCAACTTTCTCATCAGATCATTCTGATTTGCAAAGTTATTTATCACTTGCTCCTCTCCCCTGTATCTTGTCTTTTCTAAAATAAGTAAAGGTACCCTTATAACTTCAGAAACTTCACTTACATTCTATTTGATGGGACAGGTGGAGAAAAAGTATTTTAGGAAAGAGGGAATGCTCCAGCAGGTACATACTGGCCCCACCTACCATGCAAAAGTATCTCTACTAGACAGATCATTACACATTGGACACATACATCTAGCTATAGCTCCATATATTCTGAAGGACTCCAGAACCACATTGTTATCCTTCTCTTAATGAGTATCTATCTTCTGATCAACATGAAAAGGTAGTCTTGCTATTTTAGACCATTCTGTTACCAGCATGTCTATTTAACTACAATCTATTGTCATTAGTCTTTGCTAAAAGTCCCCCTAAGTGTGGGTTATGTTGTGACCCTCAGCATCTGAAGTTTTAAGACTATTTTCTCAGGAAATTACTTTGGATAATAACCTCTCCAGCAACCTCCAACCCCTTATGCCAAGCCTGACTCATAAAAAAAAAAAGGACTTGCAACTTGATGAATTCATTCTTGAAAAAAATGCATTTTCACCTAAGGGGGGAAATATATATATACTGAGTGGCCAGATTATTATGACCACCTGATGTTTGTAGGCAAATTAGCTATAATTTTGTGCTGAAGTTGCTAGAGGGCCAGACCATTATAAATAGGGAAGCAGGTTGTTTACCACAACAGTAGAAGTGATTTTTTTTTCTAAAGATATGGGTAAACAATGCGATTTAACAGCCTTTGAACGTGGGAGACTATATATATATATATATTGAGTGGTCAGATTATTATGACCACCCCATCAGTACTTCGTTGGGCCACCTTTTGCCTTCAATACTGCGGCGATTCTTCTTGGCATTGACTCCACGAGATGTTGAAAGGTGATGCGAGGAATCTGACACCATGCCTGATGAATAGCACTGTCCAGTTCTGTGAGATTTGATGGTTGCGGAACCAGCTGCCTGATGGCTCTTTTAACTTCGTCCCACAAATGCTCAATTGGATTGAGATCTGGTGATTGTGGGGGCCACCTAAGCAAGGTAAAGTCTCCCTCATGTTCTTGAAACCACTCCTGCACAATACAAGCACCGTGGCATGGCGCATTGTCTTGTTGGAAGAAGCCATCTCCATTGGGATACGCCATCAACATGATAGGATGAACTTGATCAGCAACGATACTTAGATACGTTGTGCTATTCAGACGTTGTTCCACACGAATTAAAGGGCCCAAATCATGCCAGGAAAACATGCCCCAAACCATAACACTATGATACATCGGATCACAGGACTTTTTTCCAATGCTCAACTGTCCAATCCTTGTGTTCCTGTGTGAATTGGAGATGTTTTATCTTGGTAACTGCAGACAGCAAAGGTGTTTGAACAGGCCCTCGGCTTCCATATCCCATACGGTGTAGTGTACAGCTAATTTGCTACAAACGTCAGGTGGTCATAATATCTTCAGAAAAAAATCACTTCTACTGTCATGATAAACAACCTGCTTCCCTATTTATAATGGTCTGGCCCTCTAGCAACTTCAGCGGGAAATTATAGCTAATTTGCCTACAAACATCAGATGGTCATAATAATCTGGCCACTCAGTGTATATTTCATAGATGTACAACTTTATTCTCTTCATTTGCTTTTGTAGAAGAAAAATTAACTCTAATGCCCTTAAGAAATATGCCCATGGTCACATCCCCATTGAGGGTCAACATCAGGGTTAGAGGCCAGATAGCATAGTGAGACATTCCTGAATGGTTTCCATATGTTAAACCTGTACCAATTCTGTAAGGAAATGGAGAATTGGAGATGTTTTATCTTGGTAACTGCAGACAGCAAAGGTGTTTGAACAGGCCCTCGGCTTCCATATCCCATACGGTGTAGTGTACAGCTAATTTGCTACAAACGTCAGGTGGTCATAATATCTTCAGAAAAAAATCACTTCTACTGTCATGATAAACAACCTGCTTCCCTATTTATAATGGTCTGGCCCTCTAGCAACTTCAGCGGGAAATTATAGCTAATTTGCCTACAAACATCAGGTGGTCATAATAATCTGGCCACTCAGTGTATATCAGTTCCACTAGAGTCTGAGCTCCTTATCTATCTGTACATCCCTAGAGCAAGTAATGTGTGTTTAATACATATCTGTTGAGTAAGTAACTGAATAACTGAGTTAGTAAGTGAATGAGTAGTTTCTTAAGTCTGGCTATCAACTAAATCCCATCCAGAAATTTTTAGAGAAGAAATCTTAGAGATGATCTCATCTAATCCTGTTATTTACTATAAGCTTGGGCCTCGAAAAGTAAAGTGACTTATCCAAATCCAAAATCTAATAAGAAGCAGGACAGAAAATCAAAGTAAGATGTTCTAACTTTAAATCCAGTCCTGTTTCCACCATAACATCCAGGTAATTCATGGTAAAAGTGCAGCATCTTGCAGGTATATGTGTTTTTAAATAGATACCATTGTAAACTGAAAGCCAGATTAGATGTAAAGAAAGAAAGTTAGAAGAATAAATAGGCTGTTCTTGAGATTAATGTTTGGGCCAGAGCCTGCCTAATTATAATGTTAGCCTTGTCCATGGTCAGAACAATATGCTGCACTTATGTAGAAAGGGAGAGCTCTTCACTGCCCTCTCACTCTACTCATAATCTCCACTGTTCAGTCCCCAGACTAGGGACACTTGACTCATGGGAATATTTCCTGGGTATGTCATGGTGAAAAGTACTCCTATTTATGGTCAACCTTGGCCAAGCTATGGAACTCCAGAGTGAGTTTTAGGGGAGGAGTTTGACTTCTTATAGCTCTTGCCCTACATAGCAAAGTGGTCTCCGCTGCCTGTGCCTAAGTGGTGAGAATGAATGCATGGAGACCAGAAAACCACTCTAGCAACAACCTACAACGCATCCTGGATCACCCTCACAGTGGAGCAGTATCTCATATTTGTACCTGCCCCCTCTTCCCTCAATTAAAATGTCTTCCATGGCCCTATCACATTTAATCTGTTGAAGACTCTTCAACTTAGGTTATATGCTGGTGACTCACAATTATTTATTTTAGGACTAAACCTCATTCTTGAGCTCTGGACCCATATTTAATATATCCTAATAGACTTATCTAACTAGACATCTCATAGACATCTCAAGTTCAATCGGTCCAAAATGGAATACTTTTTATAACCCACTCCTAAGCCAGAAATTTGGGCTTCATCATAGAATTATTCTTTTATCTTATCAACCACATCCAGTTTGTCACTAAATCTCATTGACTCCATCTCTAAGAATTTCCCTAATTTTCCTGTCATCTTCCTGCTCCACCTTGATAATCTGCTGTTTGTTTTGGTACAATGTCCTTCTAGCTGACATCCTTGCATATAGTATTGCTTCCTCCCAACCCACCCTCCACACGGCAATAAAAGTGACCTTTCTAAAGTGTAAATCTGTTCCAGACACTCTCTGGTCTCCACGGTGCTTCATCATTGATGGGATAGAGCCAAGCCCTTTGGCCGGGGAATTAGACCCGTTCATGCATTTCCATCCAAGCAGAATCTTTCATCTTGCCATTCTTTTGGGACCTTCCATAAGAAACCCTCTGGCAGCATCATGTACTATTCTCTCTAGAACTAACTACATCACGGTCCATTCCTCAGGACTCTTCATGCTGGCTTATTTCTATCAATTTATGTACAGACTTCCCACTGCCTAGAATGCCCTCCTCAACTTTATCTTTACTTGGCTTAAGTATCACTTTCTTTGTTGTTTTTCCTGATTCCTTTTGTAGTTTTCCCACTGTACTGTACTTAGTTCTTGGTTATAGCATCTGTTATTCTGTGTTGCATTTCTTACTACTGGTATCATTCATCTTCCCTCCTCCCCTGCAATTGACTAGTAGAATTCCCAGTACATATTAGTATTTGAATAAATACTTATGTAATAACTAGAGGCCCAGTGCATGAAATTCATGCACAGGTAGGGTCCCTAGGCCTGGCCAGTGATCAGGGCCAATTGGGGCCTTCCAGCTGCTGGCCGGGGACTTCCTTTGTTCCGAATGACCCCCTGGTGGTCAGCGCACATAGCGAGCAGTCAAACTCCCGAGGGGACAATTGCATATTAATCTTTTATTATATAGGATGGGTGGTTTGGGATTAACTTGTCACCATCCCAAGCAATATGTACTGGATTATAAGGAATTTCTGAAATAGTGCTGTAATCCAAAATAACTGGAGTTGTCACTATAGTAAGAGGAAGAAGAAATATTTTGAGCCTGGCAAAATTTTGTGCGTGAAGGAAGTTCTTAGAGTCCAGAGACTGTCAAAGAAACCCATTTCTCTTACCATTTTTTTACCTAGAAATCTTATACCAAGGCCAAGATTAATTAACAGTTTAACACACACATTTTGTCAACCATGGCTACATACCTGCCGTGCTTCGGCAGCTCTGCTTTGAAGCTGCTGGGACCCTTCCCTGAGAGGCCACACATCATACTGGGGTAAGAGGGCACTCATCAGTTCCAGTCCATGATGCTTAGTTACAGAGGACATTACCTGAGATTAACTAGAATTATAAATAGGACAAATGGCATGACACCTAGGGGCTGGGAGCCTAAAGAAGAGTTAGGCAATCAGTTTAAGCTTGAGTTCAGAATCCTCAAAAAGTGTTTGAGCAGATTTTTTTGAGAAATTGGTTTCAGTGGGCAGGCTCTTTCATCTCTGAGTGGTTTTCTCAGAGTATGAGTATTGGAATGATTAAGACAAAAGCAATCTGGTGAAAAGTAACTCTAGATCTGAAAATTTTATCTGACCAGTTATTGACCTACTCTCCCCTTACTTTCAACCAACCCAAAATGGTTAGCTGAATGATGTTTTTGTTTTTTTCTTTTGTTTTTCAGTTTGATTACATTTTCTTGTGCAATATGGAGAAACAATTTTTATCAAATGTTTCAGGGAGGAAAAGAAAATGTTTCTTTCCTCTGACCTTTTTTGCAATTAATCATGCTGTGTTGGTTTGAAATCACCAAATCTACTCCTAACAGCAACAGGCAACAAGATACTTAACCATCTGATATGTGAAGAGGAAGGATTATTTTGCATCCTAAATCAACCTTTTTGTCTTCACCATATTCCAGGAGGGTATAAATAGATCAGTTTAACTGTTTTGTTTACAATAACCACAATGTTATGAGCGAATGGAACATTAAAATTTTATTTTGGAGATTATATCTCATTTTTATTTAAGAATATAAAAGCAAAAGCAAAAAGCAAAACTAAAACAAAAACTTATTTAAAATGCCTAGGTTACTACTGGCTTTATAATATCCTCTATTGTCATATCAGCTCTAAATTAAGAAAAATGAAAAATAAAATTACGTTTTCTTATACTGCCTATGAAGGGTTCTACAATTCCTCCAGAAAGCAAAGACATATGATCTTAGCTGCCA
>NW_005365553.1:2297803-2301596 GCF_000412655.1 Myotis brandtii | reverse complement strand
GGTTCCTGGGATATTCTTTTATATTCACCTTGGAAAATTGGGGTGTGATTTAAACAAAACACAGAGACATTTCTCAAAGAATTTCATTAGGTTCAAAATTTTAAAAATATTTTCTTTTTAATTATTTATTTATTTATTTGTATTCTTTATTGATTAAGGTATTACGTGTGTCTCCTTTTTCCCCCATTGACCTCTCCCTGGCCACTCCCACCCCCCAGCACATGCTTTCACCCCCCTAGTGTCAGTGTCCATTGGTAGTGCTTATATGCATGCATAAAAGTGCTTTGGTTGATCTATTAACTCCCAGACCCCCTGCTTTCCCTCTGAGGTTCGACGATCTGTTTGATGCTTCTCTGTCTCTGGATCTATTTTTGTTCATCAGTTTATATTGCTCATTATATTACTCAAATGAGTGAGATCATATGATATTTATTTTTCTCCAACTGGCTTATTTCACTTAGCATAATGCTCTCCAGGTCCATCCATGCTGTTGCGAATGGTAATAGTTCCTTACTTTTTACAGCAGCTTAGTGTTCCATTGTGTAGATATACCACAGTTTTTTAATCTACTCATTTGCTGATGAGAACTTAGGCCATTTCCAAATCTTAGCTATTGTAAATTGTGCTGCTATGAACATAGGGATGCATATATCCTTTCTGATTGGTACTTCTGGTTTCTTGGGATATATTCCTAGAAATGGGATTACTGGGTCAAATGAGAGTTCCGTTTTTATTTTTTGAGGAAACTCCATACTGTTTTCAACAGTGGCTGTACCAGTCTGCATTCCCACCAGCAGTGCAAGAAGGTTCCTTTTTCTCCACATCCTCATCAGCACTTATCATTTGTTGATTTGTTGATGATAGCCATTCTGAGAGATGTGAGATGGTACCTCATTGTTGTTTGATTTGCATCTCTCTGATGATTAGTGACTTTGAGCATGTTTTCATATGTCTCTTGGCCTTCTGTATGTCCTCTTTAGAAAAGTGTCTATTTAGGTCCTTTGCCAGTTTTTTGAATAGATTGTTTATCTTTTTTTTGTTAAGTTGTATGAGTTTCCTGTAAATTTTGGAGATTAAACTCTTACCAGAGATAACATTGGCAAATATGTTCTCCCATGCAGAGGGCTTTCTTGTTGTTTTGTTAATGGTTTCTTTTGCTGTGCAGAAGCTTTTTATTTTGATGTAGTCCCATTTGTTCTTTTCTCCTTAGTTTCCATTGTCCTCGGAGCTGTAGCAGTAAAGATATTGCTATGACACATGTCTGATATTTTGCTGCCTGTGGATTCCTCTAAGATTTTTATGGTTTCCCATCTTACGTTTAAGTTCTTTATCCATGTTGATTTTATTTTTGAGTATGGTGTAAGTTGGTGGTCTAGTTTTATTTTTTTTTGCAGGTATCTGACCAATATTTCCAGCACCATTTATTGAAGTCTGTCTTGACTCCATTGTATGCTTTTGCCTTTTTGGTCAAATATTAATTGAGCATAATGGCTTGGGTGGATTTCTGGGTTCTCTATTCTATTCCGTTGGTCTATATGTCTGTTCTTGTGCCTGTACCAGGCAGTTTTGAGGACAGTGGCTTTGTAATATAGCTTGATATCTTGTATTGAGATCCCTCCTACTTTGTTCTTCTTTCTCAGGATTGCTGCAACTATTCAGGATCTTATTTTATTCCAGATTAATTTTTGGAAAGTTTGTTGTAGATCTTTGAAATATGCCATTGGTGTCTTAACGGGGATTGCATTGAATCTATAGATTGCTTTGGGTAGTATGGACATTTTAATGATGTTGATTCTATCAATCCATGAACATGGTATATTCTTCAATTTGCTTATTTCTTCCTCTATCTCTTTTTTCAATGTCCTGTAGTTTTCTGAATACAGGTCTTTTACTTCCTTAGTTAAGTTTATTTCTAGGTATCTTACTTTTTTGTGCAATGATAAATGGAATTTTCTTTTAATTTATCTTTCTGTAAGTTCACTATTGGTGTATTAAAAAGCCATAGATTTCCAGGTGTTAATTTTGTATCCTTCTACATTGCTGAATTCATTTATTATGTTTAGTTTCTTGTTTTGTTTTTTATGGAGTCTTTAGAGTTTTCTATGCACAATATCATGTCATCTGCGAATAATGATAGTTTTACTTCTTTTCCAATTTTGAGGCCTTTTATTTATTCTTCTTGTCTAATAGCTATGGCTAGCACTTCCAGTACTATGTTGAACAGGAGTGGTGAGAGTGGGTATCCCTGTGTTGTTCATGTTCTTGGGTGAAATGGTTTTAGTTTTTGCCGATTGAGTATGATGTTGGCTATAGGTTTGTCATATAAGGCTTTTATTATGTTGAGATATGATTCCTCTATTCCCACTTTGATGAGGGCTTTTATCAAGAAAGGTGTTGGATTTTTGTCAAATGCTTTTTCAAATTGATACGACTATGTGATTTTTATCTCTCCATTTATTTATGAGATGTATCACGTTTATTGATTTGAGGATATTGTACCATTCTTGCATCCCCAGAATAAATCCCACTAGGTCATGGTGTATGATATTTCTAATATAATGCTGGATCCAATTTGCTAGAATTTTGTTGAGGATTTTAGCATCTATGTTCATCAGAGATATTGGCCTGTAATTCTCTTTCTTTGTTGTGTTTATATCTGGTTTTAGGATTAGTGTAATGCTGGCTTCATAGAAAGAGCTTGGAAGTGTGCTTTCCCATTAAATTTTTTTGGGACAGTCTGAGCAATATAGGTTTAGTTCTTTGAATGTTTAGTAAAACTACTCTGTGAAGCTGTCTGGCCCAGGGCTTTTGTTTGCTGAAAGTTTTTTGATGACAGTTTCAATTTCCTCCATAGTTATTGGACTATTCATAATTTTTTATTCTTCTTGACTGAGTTTTCGAAGGTTGTATTTTTCTAGGAATATGTCCATTTCTTCTAGGTTGACCAGATTGTTGGAATAGAGTTGTTCATAGTATTGTTTACAATCCTTTGTATTTCTGTGGCATCTGTTGTTATTTTTTTCATTTCTGATTTTGTTTATTTGGTCCTCTCTATTTGCTTCTTGATGAGACTGGCTAGAGGTTCATCAATCTTGTTTATCCTTTTAAAGAACCATATGCTGAAGGAATTTCTTCACTGATACTGCTCCTAGGGCAATGGAAACTAAAGAGAAAATAAACAAATGGGACTACATCAAAATAAAAAGCTTTTGCACAGCAAAGGAAACCATCAACAAAACAACAAGAAAGCCCACTGCATGGGAGAACATATTTGCCAATGTTATCACTGATAAGGGTTTAATCTCCAACATTTACAGGGAACTCATACAATTTAACAAAAGGAAGATAAACAACCCAATTAAAAAGTGGGCAACAGACCTAAATAGATACTTTTCGAAAGAAGATAGAAGGAAGGTCAAGAGACATATGAAAACATGCTCAAAGACACTAATTATTGGAGAGATGAAAATCAAAATGACAATGAGGTACCATCTCACACCTGTCAGAATGGCTATCATCAACAGATCAACAAATGACAAGTGTTGGCGAGGATGCGGAGAAAAAGGAACCCTCAGGCACTGCTGGTGGGAATGCAGACTGGTGCAGCCACTATGGAAGACAGTATGGAGTTTCCTCAAAAAGTTAAAAATGGAACTCCCATTTGACCCAATGATCCACTTCTAGGAATATTTCCCAAGAAACCAATCAGAAAGGATATATGCACCCCTATGTTCATAGCAGCACAATTCACCATAGCTAAGATTTGGAAACAGCCTAAGTGCCCATCAGCAGA
>NW_005365553.1:2282509-2297553 GCF_000412655.1 Myotis brandtii | reverse complement strand
AAAAAAAAAAGAAGGAATTCTTACCATTTGCAACAGCATGAATGGAACTGGAGAGCATTATGCTAAGTGAAATAAGCCAGTCAATGAAAGAAAAATACCACATGATCTCACTCATTTATGGAATATAATGAATAACATAAACTGATGTACCAAAACAGATCCAGAGACAGAGAAGCATCGATCAGACCATCAAACCTCAGAGGGAAGGTGGAGGAGGTTGGGGGTAAGGGGAGAGATCAACCAAAGGACTTGTATGTGTGCATATAAGCCTAATAACCAATGGACACAGACACCAGGGGGGTGAGGGCATGAGTGAGGGGGGTTGAGGGGGGTAATGGGGGGGACGAGGACACATATGTAATACCTTAATCAATAATGAAATTTAAAAACAAATAAACAACAACAACAACAAAAAACAAAGAACCAGTTCTCTGTTTTATTGATTTTTTTTTTTTTTGGTCTTCATGTCCTTTATTTCCACTCTGATATTTATAGTTCCTTTCTTCTGCTCACTCTGCCCCCCCTCCTCTTGTTTTTTTTTTTTTTTTTTTTTTTTTTTTTTTTTTTTTTTTTTTTTTTTTTTTTTTTTTTTTTTTTTTCATGTAGTCCCATAATGCTATGAACTTCCCTCTCAGGACTATTTTCACAGTATCCCTTAGATTTGGGATTGTTGTGTTTTCATTGTCATTTGTGTCCAGGCTGTTTTTAATTTCTTCTTTGATCTTGTTGGTAACCCAATCATTGTTTAATAGCAGGCTATTTAGCTTCCAAGTGTTTGATTTTTTTATTGTTTTTATTGTAGTTTATTTCTAATATTATGCCATTGTGATCTGAGAAGATGCTTGATATGATTTCATTCTTCTTGAATTTGGAGAGACTGTCTGTGACCCAATATGTGGTCTATCTTTGAAAATGTCCCATGTGCACTTGAGAAGAATATATATTCTGTGGCTTTGGGATGAAATGCTCTGATGATTTTTTTTTTTTTTTTTTTTTTTTCATGTAGTCCCATAATGCTATGAACTTCCCTCTCAGGACTATTTTCACAGTATCCCTTAGATTTGGGATTGTTGTGTTTTCATTGTCATTTGTGTCCAGGCTGTTTTTAATTTCTTCTTTGATCTTGTTGGTAACCCAATCATTGTTTAATAGCAGGCTATTTAGCTTCCAAGTGTTTGATTTTTTTATTGTTTTTATTGTAGTTTATTTCTAATATTATGCCATTGTGATCTGAGAAGATGCTTGATATGATTTCATTCTTTCTTCTTGAATTTGGGGAGACTTTGTTTGTGACCCAATATGTGGTCTATTTTTGAAGATGTCCCATGAGCACTTGAGAAGAACGTATATTTTGTTGCTTTGGGGTGAAGTGTTCTGAAGATGTCAATTAAGTCCATCTGATCTAGTGAGTCATTTAGGATTGCTGTTTCGTTGCTGATTTTTTGTCTAGAGGATTTATCCAGTGATGTCAGTGGTGTATTAAAGTCCCCTACTATGATTGTATTGTTGTCAATCTCTCCCTTGATATCTTCCAGGAGTTTTTTTTTTTTTAATGTATTTTGTTGTTCCTGCATTGGGTGCACATATGTTTACCAGAGTTATATCCTCTTGTGGATTGATCCCTTTACTATTACTAGTATGTAGTGGCTTTCCTTATTTCTTGTTATGGCCTTCACTTTGAGGTATATTTTGTCAGATATATGTATTGCTATCCCAGCTTTTTTTTTTTCATTTCCATTTGCCTGAAAGATATTTTTCCATCCCTTCACTTTCAGTCTGTGTGAGTCCCTTTTAATGAGGTGGGTCTCTTGTAGACAGCAAATGTATGGGTCATGTTTTTTTATCCATTCAGCCACTCGATGTCTTTTGATTGGACCATTTAGTCCATTTACGTTTAAAGTTATTATTGAAAGGTACTTGTTTGATTTTGTGTGTGTGTGTGTGTGTGTGTGTGTGTGTGTGCCTGTGTTCCTTCTTCCCTTTCTATTTCTTCTTTTTACAATAGTCCCTTTAGCATTTCTTGCATTGCTGGCTTGGTAGTGATAAACTCCCTTAGCCTTTTTGTTTGTTTGTTTGCTAAGTTCCTGATTTCCCCTTCAGTTTTGAATGACAGCCTTGCTGGATAGAGTATTTGTGGATTCAGTCCCTTGCTTTGCATCAGTTTGTATACTTCATTCCATTCCCTTCTGGCCTGATGTGTTTCTGTTGAGAAATCATTTGATAATCTAATGGGAGATCCCTTGTTGGTAACTTTCTGTCTCCCTCTTGCAGCCTTTAAGATTCTTTTTGTATTAAAGTTTGCCATTGTAATTATGATGTGTCTTGGTGTGGCACTTGGCTGGGTGTCATGCAGTTGCGGGTCCCTGGGCTAAAGCAGTGGGCCAACAGAAGGGGAGTGCGTTCCGAACTTACAGCAGCCGGCAGCTGGGGAGGCTGGAGTCCCCGTGTCTGTGGGTCTGTAGCTGAGGTAGCAGGTCTTTAGCCAGAGTGGCTGTAGGGTCCAGGGTTGTGTCTGAGGCCAGTCTGGGTGGTGGTGAGGCTGGGCTCCTAGTCATAGCAGCTCTCGGCTTCAAAGATGATGTGGTTTCTGTGTCAGAACCGGCCACCCTGGGAGGGACTGCAGTGGTAGCTGGGGCTCCCTGTCTAGGACAGCCCGGTCTGCCAGCTCCTGAAAGTCCTGTAGGATCTAATTGTCCCTCACTCACACAGACACCCACCACACACTCCCCTTTCGCTCCCTCAGTCACACTCTCTTCCTCACTGCCGTCCCACCGGCCGCCATCTTCTCCACCTTTAAAAAATATTTTCAAGTCAATTTTCAGTGCAACCTTTTGATATAAGACACAATTTTAAATCCATTCTCTGCCCATGCAGTGAAAGTATTTCACCAACATTTCATCCTGAACTGGAAGGATCATTTTAAATCTAATCCATTCCTTGTCATTAAAATACTTGTATGAAGCCCTCTTTCTTTCTCCTCATCTACTAAATGAGATCATCTTCACCTACTTAAGATATCTTGGTAAAGTGTTATGACTTTTAGAGAATTCAAATGTAGGAAATACATTTTTAATAGATGATGCTCTGAGTGTGATTTTAGTATTTTACCTAAAGAGGCAAAATGATATTTAATTTTAGATCTGAGTTTCCTTCAAAAATATTCATTTCTCAAAATAACATTTGCTGTCTAGGGTGGTGATTTAATCCCTCTACCCTCTAAACTCTGTAATATTTGTTGTCTTCAGAATTAAAATTAATTTTAAAAATGAAAATCAGCAATATCTCCTCAAGACAGATATATAGGACATCTTTTCTAAATCAGGCCCTGTATTAGATAAGGAAATTATAACAAATAATGAGTAAGAGGAAGAGCAGATCAGCAGAGAGATGATGAATATAGAATGGATAAGTACAAGAATTATATGGACAGATGGATGCATTGTCCTACACTAGAGGAAAGTAAAGGCTAAACGATAATATTGCAAATTTCAGATGAAGAATGATTCTTTTGTTTAGCATTTGCTGCAATTCTATCTTCAACAGCATGGTGATTAAAAGAGTTAATTTCTCTCGTGAGGAGAAATATTTTCCTCCCAGGAAGAGTTAACCTGACTTCCCATATGAACGTAATTTCTAGGAATAAATCTCAAGGAAACGTCCTCACTAATGGGCATTTCTTCCTCAAATAAACACAGCTGTTGAGTGTCTATAGTCTTTCGGTTTGTGCTCATCTTTTCCCAACCCAATTACACAAAAGGCACTGCAGCACTGGCACCAGAATATGACTTTCAGCTCTATCTGTGTTCCCATCTACCTTTCTGTTACTAAGCTTCAAAGAGAGGTCTAATTTAAGACCTACGGTGTGTTGAAACCTGTAGTTCCAGATAAGGATTCCCCCTCTTATATAATGCATTTTAAAATGAGAGCAAAAAGCCCACATCGGTGTTGGATTTCCACTGTTTAGCTCTGAGCATCCTTGACACCTTAAATTGAAGAAGGAGCACAGGGTTTGTGAGCTACAGTAATTAGTGCTGGTGGCAGTAAGGCTTGTGGCAGTGTTGATGAAAAGAAACCATAATTTCTATTAAACTCCTTAGGGTCTCCTCTCTGCAAGGAAGACTTACTGTGTTTCTTTTTAAAGCATAGATCAAATAACTTAAGCAGGCACTGTGACAATACCATTTTCAGGAGAGAAACCTATGATATGACTCACTCACCCACTGAAATGACACCCCATACACCTACTTGTTCCTTGTCTTTACTTTCTGAGTCAAAGCATTTGAAAATCTGTCTGTATGTCAAGTCTTCATGAAAATTCACTTGCAGACATCTTTCCTGTTCATCCATGTCCATTTCACCTTTTCAGCATAGGCAGAGTTACTAATAATTTAGTCGTTATTCATTAATAAGTTCTACAAGTAACAGAAAACTCATTTTTCTCTCCAAGTTAACACAGGTAATTTGGCTTGCTTCACTGCTCTATCACTCCAGTCCCTAAAGGCGAAGAGGAAATTCATTTACCCTCAGAATTTTATGAATCCTTCAGTTCATCCCAAATTCTCCTCTCTGAGTATCTGTCACTGAAGAGACAAACTTGTAGACCAAGGTCAACAACTAACTGGTCAGGTGATTTTGTAAAAACTGCAAAATCACCTGATTTCATTTGCCTTTGAGATTAGTGAGAAACTTCTAAATGAAATGGAGGTAAATTACTTTTAAAGAAATAAATTCAGTACTCATGTCATCCAAATACCACTGTAAATCTATAATAATAAAGGGTAATATGCTAATTAGACTGGACATCTTCTGGACGTCATCCTGGACGTCCTTCCTGATGAAGCTGGGGCGGAGGGAAGCCAGCCCGGGTCCCGGGTGCCTGCCAGTGGCCAGAGGAGGGAAGCCTGGGTCCAGGTGCTGTAGGGAAGCCGGTGCTGGCAGCCAGGGAAAGGAAGGCCTGCTCTTGCACTAATTTTTGTGCATTGGGCCTCTAGTAATAAATATACTGCCTCCCACGTAGTAGGTTTATTGAATGTGTGCTTGAACAAATTGTAGAGCTGATGTCTGAGATTATCTGGTTGTACCTTACTTGATTCAAAAAATGTGTATTGAACATCTGTGTGGCAGGCATAGATGCAATGCACTGTGCACCGTGACCTTGAATCCATCATTCTTCCTTCAGACTGAAATAGTTTGGTCATTGTAGATAGATGGAAATTTGTATTACGAACATATTTCATCTTACAAAATATGTCTGATTTTGTAAAAAGTATGAAAATGTCATTTTATTTTGTAATCCCAGACACATTTTAAATCAGAAATAAAACAGCTACTTAAAATTATCCTATAAATAGTTAAATAAACAGCCCCATTTACCTATGAGGAGACTGAGGATCAAATATGTGTCTTATACAAGGTCAAAAGGGAAGTTACAAGATAATTACCATTATCATCTCCCCTCAGTATTGGGCTATTCTGATGGCCTAAAATGGGATTATACCTTTCCATAAACCTCTGGGCATTCTTTCCTAGAAAAGCATTCTAAATTTTAACCATTTTTATTAGGCGGTTTTTTATTTTTATTATTTGATTCTGAACACATTTCCCTGTGTCTTTCAGCAGAGGTGAAAACTAATAGGAAACCATAATTTATTGAATGAAAACAGTTCATTTATTTGAGGACAATTAACTAACCCCTTTTTAGTGTTCCATTTTTTTCCAGTTAATTTATCTCAATTACCTTGCTTCTTTATGAGATAACTTGTTGATATATTTCTGACCCAGAGTGAATGCTTATTAAATGGGATTAATATACCAGCATTATTTCTCTTCGCCAAATAATTCTAAGATATTGTATTCATGAATATCAACAAAGAAGGAGAGAAATTGGACATTCATTGAGTGTCAGTTATATATCAGCAAAGTTTTAGTATGTCATCATATTTAACCCTCACAGTATCATTGTGAAAATTGCTTTTGGAAGCTTTAACTTCTAAAACATGAGAACAATGGGGTCTAGCAAGGTTCAACAGCTTGCCTAATGCCACACAGTTCATGAGAAATGGGGACAAGTAATTTAAAAGTAAATTAAAAAAAAAAAGATTTAACCCAACTCTGACAATAACAAAGCCTATTCTCTTTCCAAAACAAACCTCTGACTTACAGACAAATGAGCAAAACAGATCTTTTCTGGAGATGAGATCTGGAGTCTGGAAGGTTAAATGACATATAGCAAAGGGCCACTCTAAAGCCCTGGGAGCTAGGTGCTATTCCTGTGTTCTGGACTGCAGGTCTGCCTGGGGCGGGTCCTTAAAGCCCTCCATGGGGAACCATGCTTCTCCATCTGTGGGTGAGAGCTTAGCATTCAGGAAAGGATCCAGATTGACATCTGTCAATTTAAAGTGCCCCTAGAGTTATATAGGATGGGAATCTGGCTTATATTTTCTTTTCTCTACGTAATAGCTCATAATAACTCATCTGTCACTGGCTGCTAAAGTGGTTGGCAGACCTGGTGTGTGCAGGAAGTCAGGGTGACAGAGCCTGCTTTGGGCAGTCACTAGCTTTTCTCTGCCCGGTCCCCCCATCTGTAAAATGGAAAAAAGAATACAGAGAATCTGTGAGGCAGAACCCACCCATGATGAAAACAGAGTATTTGGGATATAGAAAAGGGAGTGGAAAAGTCTGAAATAATTTCAGTGTGGAATCATTTGGTATCAATGCGATTAAAATTGCTATTTGACAATCCTGGTGCAACAAACCTTCAACAAAATATTGGTTGTTATATGTAGCTAGACTTTTAGGAACTGCTGATGCAATAACTGCCCTGTGGAAATTTTGAAGGACAACAGTAGAAATATGTCAAACAAAAACTGTGGATTAAATAATCCACTTCCCAAACTTTCCGTGGATTTCTTGAGGTCATAATGTATGTTTTCTTCATGTTTTGCAAGTCCCACGGTACCTACTTCAGGGCTTCTTTGAATCAAGGGGCCTCAGTTAAGAGTCACTAATCATGATATGGCTCAAGGCCAAGAGACACTAAAATAAAAGTTGAATGGCTAATGGCTTTGATTTTCCTGTGTTCCTGGACATATTTCCTAAGTGCCAAATTGTTAAGAGGTTCCATATTCCTACTTTCCCATTTCTCTGGGCTCTCTAAATATGCAGTCAGTTGTACAGGTGTATGGCCCTGGCATATGCCAAGTACAGCTTTACTTTACTCTTAAACTCATCATAGAGCACCCATCTCAGCCCTGAGTGGAGTCCTGTTTTACAGCTTTGTCTCTCCCATCCACGTGAGGAATGAGACTCACTGTTGGCAAGATGTGGTTTATGTGCTATGACTGCACTTTGGGCCTTCTATTTTTTAAAGAGAGGTCATATTAATGAGTGCAAAAAGCGAAGGCTATTTAAGGAACCCTGCCATTTCCCAGAAAGGTGTTATGCAGAACTTTGCTACTAATGGTGGCCAGGGGGCAACCACCGGCATAGATATCACCTGGGAGCTATAGACAGTCCACCCCCTGCTCCCACCCCCAGACCTGCAAAATCAGAATCGCCATTCTAACAAGATTCCCAGGTCATTTGTATGCACTGGAAGAGTAAGAAGCACTAATCAAGGACCTGGGTTTTAGGATAATTGGTAGAGGTTAAGATTACTGTTGTACTCTTGCAGTTAGCCATTGCTATCGGGTCCCATTTTTAGTATTGGGGCATAGTCTCATATGGAAAAATTGTCCACTCTCACCATCCAGAAAATTGTGAGGAGCCAGAAAACCAATGAGGCATAAAGAATTAATCTTCCCTCCCATGCAGTTATGAAGACCTCCCTTCTACTCTTCCTGCGTCCGATTTGATACTTGAAGGGCTCTCCATTCATTCATACCTGATGCTATTCTCTCCTGTTTTCTAGCTAAAGAGGAAGCTAGAGTGTCTCTGTAGCCTCCAAATACACTCCTCTGTCTCTCCTGCATCAAATTGACAACTGAAGAGCTCAGACTAGTTTTTGTTTGTTTGTTTGTTTGTTTTTTAATAAATAACCCCGAGTCCTTTAGATTTGTCATAAGAGGGGGGAGAATGAAGCAGTGAAGCTCCCTAACTAGCTTTACTTTGGCTCCTGGATGCCAAGGCAGATGTTACAAATGACACGCCATCTCTGCTCAGGGCCTCCGTGTGGAAATTACTCAGCAGAGCAGACATGGGCCTTTCTATTTTACTGCCAGTTATGAGCTTGTGAGTAGCACACCACACTGCTCTGATTAGTGGATGCTTTCACTCCCTCCTCATAATCACAGGGACTGGAGCAGAATGATAAGCAGAGCTTCTAGGATGGAGTTGGTGGTGTGGGACCTCCTTCTCTCTTCTCCTCCTTTGCTGTGCTTTCCTCAATGCAGAAAACCCTTTGAAGTGTGACTTTTTTTGGGTTTTGACCGGCTCACCTGAGCCATCAGAAGCTCTACATTTCCAATATAGTTCCCTCATTACTGTCCTGGCTGCAGCTTGAAAGCACCCGTGGGAGAGTTTCTGTGTTAGTGCACAGCTGTTGGGTTGTACCGTCCCTGATGCCTACTAGGAAATGTTGATTCTCCTATTGTATCGCAATAAATAAGCACCTTAATTTTTATTAGAGGTTTATCTTCAGACCTTGACTAACTTTTCTGAAAAGGCGAAGGGAATTTGCCAGTTGATTAAGAGTCCAGTTAGCATTGCTAAGGGATTTCTCTGGGGGAGCTCACCCAGGGCTCCAACTCTGTCCTTTCCTTGTTTTGAGTACACAGGCAAGGGCAGATGAGTGAGCAAGAGAGGCTGTCTGGGCTGGAGCTCATAGGGCTCAGGTGTGTATGACTCATTTTCTTTGCATCCCGGTGACATAGAGCTCTGACTCTCACCTTCCTTGACTTACTGAAGGGCATAGAAGAAAAACAAATGGCAAATGGCTGCATTCAGATTCTGATCAGAAAGCACAGATGCTGTTTGGCAATGGAAAATATACCCAGTCTGTGTAAGTAGGTATTAAGTTACCCCTTAAGTAGTGTTGGATTATTTGCTTTATGATAATGAGCATCTACGTAATCTTAGCCTACAAAGAGCCCAAATGTAATCCTGCAATATGTAAATCACCCTAAAAGCAAAAACAGTACTTGAGTTGTTTACAATGATGAAGACTTACTTTAAACCAGAGAAGAAAATTGCTTTCATCTTGAATTGTTAACAGTGATCAATTGGTAGTGGTGCTCAGAGGCCTGTGTTGAGAAGAATATTGAAGCTACCTCCGGGCTCAATGGAAAAAGAAAACCATGATAAATGACCTCCCAGGCAATGGCAGCATTTGTGCTACATGCTTTCTCTACACCATTCATACATATTCTAACTGTAATTTATTACTTTTTGGAAGGAAAAGAAAATCTCCAATTGCTAAGAGAGAGCTAGCTCTGATCAACTTGTAGTTGCTCTCTTATTTCAAGATACAGGGCTTATTGGAAAAACCAAAAAGCAGCTTGCATGGGTAAATGTTACCAGACTGCCCTAACCATACTACACAATTTGAACAGGTTAGGGCGTACCTAGTATTTAGAATACTATGCACTTTTCTTTTTCATTCTGTTCTCTTATTTCTCTGGATTTGGTGTTAGATGAAAACCCAGGCTAAAACTCCATGACCATGGCCAGTCCCTCTGAGCGTCACTTTCTTCCTTTGAAGCCTGATGTAAAGAACAAGTGAAACAAGATATACCAATGAAGTCACAGCAGGAGTCACTGGACATGAAAGTCTCAAAGGGCTTGTGAGATAGGAAAGGGGAAAACAGGATGGAGTATGAGCATAACATAGATATTGAATAAATGGTAGTTATCCATGAATCCTATTAGTCTCCTTATGAAGCTAAAACACTTAAACATCAAAATATATGGAAAAGCAAACAATTTTAGTTGCATAATGGGTGTTAAATATTTGAATAGAATATGGCCATTTCTGCGTGGACTGGGTCTAATTAATGATGGGAAGAGATGCTCTCTAACATTTGTAATTATGTGACTCTCTGGAATGACAGAAGTTCTGATACGTTATGTCTTTTTTTTCTTATGTGTACTGACAAAGTCTCTCCTCTAGTTTATAACGGAGAGACATGCAAATGTATCTATATTCTCTTACATGGCTGAATGAGTTGACATTAACTGTCAGTAAAATTTATTGTGAAAGGTCATTGGCAAAGGAGACAACTAAGAAAGCTAAAGCTAGGGATTTGGTTAAGTTTATTCACAGATGATACAAGAGTATCGGTGGGGAACTCCCAGTTTCCAATTCCACATGTAAGGAACTTGAAAGTGGCCACTTTGTTCTAACAACAAATAACACGTTGAACAGACTGAAATATTAACTCTTTTAGAGGTAAAGACACAGGCCCCAATATTGGAGATACAGATAGGTGAGTACAGGGAGTCAAGGCTTATAGCGCAGAGACTCAGAGCAGAAACTGCAGCAGCAGCCAGCACCAGACTAGGAAAACCTGAATTGTCACCGATGAATTGCTGGAGGCTCAGTGTGGACAAGTCTGAGGCTTACCTGGTAAAAACTCCAGAGGGACCCAGTCATAGGGGAGTATCCACACTTATATGAGTTTCACTTCTAGGACCTCAACCAGGTTCTCATAGTAAATATCAGAGAAAGACCTTCTCATGCTTCTAGCAGAGGGAGGAGAAAAGGAATCATTTAAAAACTAGAGACTCAATGCACGAAATTGGTGCAAGAGTAGGTCTTCCTTCTCCTGGCTGCCAGCACTGGCTTCCCTCTGGCACCCAGGACCTGGGCTTCCCTCGCAGCCCTGGCTTCATCCAGAAGGTTGTCTGAAAGGACATCTGGTCTAATTAGTATATTACACTTTTATTATTATAGAAGATAGGCCAGAGCATTCTGTTCTTCTTAACAAGGCCTGCTCTTAGCAGAAACTGGTTAACTAGATCCTAACCTGCTGGGATTTCATCAAACCCTAACTAACCTGGGGTAAGGGAAATACCTACCCCCATCCTGCCCCACTTAAGAGGGGGGCTGAGAAATACTGTAATGTTCACAGTCGAAAAGCATAGTTTCTCAAAAAATAATGGTGGGAAGGACTGCTGTCACCTCCATAGTGCCACCAAACTACACTAGTAATTATATCCTTCAGTGCTATAAATTTAAAGTCAAAAAGAAAGTCAGTTTCATTTAAGAATGGAATTTAGTAATTTTATTGAGTCTCAACCTATGAACACACATTTGTTGAATATTTGTGTCATGAAATAAGAAATATGAAAAAGGACCTTTGCTGCATACTAAAGTTCAATGGTCCTCTCAAGGAAAAGCACAGATGAAGGTTTTAAGCTGCAAGCTAAAGTAGCCACCATTTTCATGGAATAATTTTTGTTTTTACACTGGAAAGAATGACTGACAAACTATGGGTACCAGACTTATGTATCTGGCACTCATTTTTCTTAAATAAGTAAATTTGTAGATTTAAGGAAAACAAATTTCAGTATTTATTGTGAGCTATAAAGTTCATGTTTTTACCTGATAGTTATAACTATAGAAAAATTTTATCCATTATCATGAATTTGGTAACTTTCCAATATGTTAAGACTTTTCTAATGAGACAAGTGGTGAAATTAATAAATGTGATACAATTCTTTGATGTTGTGGATAAAATGTATCAATATTTGGAAGATCTATATAACTAAAAAAAAATAGGATCTACAAATGACAAAAGCCTGCCATTACAAAATCATGCATGGCTAAAAGATCCACATGAAGTAGAAGATGGACTAATGGATTTTAAGGTAACAGAGTATGAAAAAGCTTATTGATATTGTTTCAGATTCCAAATTACAACTAAGCTTTAAGAAATTATCACTTGTTGAGTTTCAGTATAACATCAAAGAGCACTATCTATTAATATATAAAAAAGTTAGTTATTGAAATACTCGCCTCTTCTCCATGTGCATATTTGTTTCAGGACTTATTTTCTTCCTATGCTTCAACAAAAACAATGTATTTCATCAAACTAATTGCATAGGTATACATGAGAATTCAGAGGTCTTCTATTAAGCCAGAAACTAATGTAAACAAAAATGCAAAACAATGTTCTCACTATTTTTTGAAAAATATATTTTAATTAATTATTTAAATCATTAATTAAATATAACCTATAATAATTTAATGTTCTTATTTTAAATGAATAAATAAATATCTTTTAAAAGTCGGTATTCATTTCTGATACAGTAGTAATAGATAATAACTAGCATGAATCAAGGTTCTTCAGTGTTCTCAATGATTTTTTAAAATAAAAAGGAATTTTGAAATTAAAGAATTTTGGGTTATACTATAGGTTAGTGTTTCTCAAAATGTATTATTCATCAAACTTCTTCATAAATGTCTGGATTTCTTTTTAAACATTTAATTTCCCCAACCAAGATCTACTGGATTAGAAATACTAGGTGAAGCCAGTAAATCTGAATTTCGAATAAACTCTGCTAGATACATCTTATGCATAATGAAGTATGACAACTTATAACAAGAGAACATACTTTCCAAGATATACAAATCAATTTAACAATAATCACAGCTCATTGTGAATACTCGTCTCTCAATCACTATAGTCTGTAACTCCACTTATTTCCTTTAGGAAAATATCAAGTTTATCTCATCACTGGAATGTTAAAAGCTAGATTCATCTTCTCTCCTTCACTCAATGTACACCCTCAGTGCACTTTTATATGTGTGCTGGGCCCATGAATATGCTCAGAAGGAGACATAGTCTGGGATAGAAGGGAAGACCCAGGAGGATCTGGCACATAGGTCTTCAGAATGATGATTTTACTTTGGATGTGCTGACCAAATTATTGACACAAGTCCAGTCACTCGGAATGAGAATATCTGAATTTTTCTTTGAATTTTTTTTTATTGTGGTGAAATACACACAATAAAATTTACCATTTTAACTATTTTCAAGTGTACAGTCTGTGGCATTAAATACATTCACATTGTTGTGCAACCATCACCACCATTCACATACAAAAGTTTTCATCTTCCCCAACTGAAACTTCTAGTGTGTACCCATTATACACGAATTCCCCTTCATCCCTTCTCACCACTCCTTGGCAACCATCTTTGAGTTTCTCTTTTGTCTACCATTCAACTTGCAGAAGTGTGTGGCAGGTGGTAAATGGGATGATTCTCCTTGAATATACTTGCATCAAAGTGATAGCATGAAGACTTCCCTTCCATAGTAAATGCACTGTTACATCCATTTTAGAAGCAAAGAACAGTTTTAAAAAAATATCTTGCTATACAGACAATAATAAACTTGAAGCTCCAGACTTTCAATTGTCCAGATACATTATGAATTATATGTTTTAATGTAGTATCCCATTATATAATTTATTATTTTTGGCCAGGAAGAACTGTATTGTGTGTTTATGAGCAAATTCTAAAATCACAGAGTTATAAATCCAGATTTAAAAGAAACCTCAAAGGCTAAATAGTTTAATTACCCACCTGATAATTAGATCCAACCATGAAGAGCTCACCTACTGAAAGAGGCAAACATTTCAACTTTGAACTTCCCAGATTATTTTTAAAAAGTTATGTGACATGAAATTCTGCCCTGTGTAATTTCAAAACATCAATCCTAATTTATCTCTGAAGAAATAATGAAGATAACTATTGTGCTTTCCTTTGGTCTTCTTTCTTTAAGCTAAACGTCCCTACCCCATCAGGTCTTTATCCTGGGACAGTTTAATTACTTTGCCATTCTGCTCACATTTCTGAATAAACTCCAGTTTGTCTGAATCTCTTCTCATATATGTAATACTTAAGATCAGATAGGTGAGCCTGTTAGAGGAAGTCTCACCAGCTGGATTACTGTCGAACCATTCTCTTTTTTGTTTTAGAATGCCATAATTAAATGAATGCAGCCCAAGTCCATGCTTGCTTTTCTATCTGACACAATACATGGCAAACTCATATTGATGTTAATGTTATAAAATCTACACAAATAATATTCTGATATTTTCCAAGCTGTTCGTTCATGCTATTTTGTAACTTTTTTTTTTAATCTAAGATCTGGCACTTGCATTTCTACTGAACTTAATTTTGTTGGCTTTAGCCATTCTTCCAAGATGTTAATCTCTTTTTGGAATCTGATTTTACAGTACAATATATTTTCTATTCCTTATAGCATATACCTTCTGAAAACTTGATAACCATGCATTTGATATTTTCATCCAAGTAACTGGCAAAATCTGTGAACAGGACAGGGCCACTGAAACAGAATCTTTTGACACTTTGTAGAAAACTTCTTCCAAATTAGTGGAGATTATCTTAATATGCATACTTGAGATTCAATCAGCCAGATTTTGTTTCTTCATTTTATTTGTAAAATATCACACTATCAAATGCCTTGAGGATGTTATTTGGTTTCTTTGGGTTTTATTTACCTCTAGCAATTTAATAAAAATTTCAAATGTATCACCTCTTAGGAGCAGGGTAAGTATATGTCAGATAAAGTCAATTGGGTCCTTTAAGTTCGTTGGAGGAAAAGGGGCTCTATATTTATGATTATTAAGAATAACAAAATAATTTATTTTGGAGAGTCCTAATCCTCTGTAACAATTCTCATCTACTGCGTAAATGACTACATAGAACAAGGAGACTAAGCTAATACAACTGTGCGACTCATATTGTGACCAGTAGATTTTGAACTTGAAAGGTTTTCTCCCCATAAGATCAAGGATATTGCTTTGTTTCTAAAAAAGAAAATGGGGAGCACTACTCTTTTTCATTATTTTCTAATTTGTCCTTCACTTATCCTTTACTCAAATTTAGATCAATTATTGTTAGTATGTCTTCATGAAAGGGGGGGGGGGACAAAAAATTTTGATTGGGGCCAGATTTTCAAGCTCAAGTGAATCATCTACACTAATAAAAGAGAAACATGGTAATTAGCGTACGACCGCTACCCTTCCCATTGGCTAATCAGTGAGTATACGCAAATTAACTGTCAGCCAAGATGGCAGCC
>NW_005365553.1:2241299-2281488 GCF_000412655.1 Myotis brandtii | reverse complement strand
CCCTGCTCTGTGCATGACAGGGGGCGGCGCCCCAACTCCCCAATCAGCCCTGCTCTGAGCCCGACCAGGGGCTGCACCTAGGGATTGGGCCTGCCCTCTGCCACCCAGGAGCAGGCCTAAGCCAGCAAGTCGTTATCTCCCGAGGGGTCCCAGACTGCGAGAGGGCACAGGCCGGGCTGAGGGGCCCCCCTTCCCCCCCCAAGTGCACAAATTTTTGTGCACTGGGCCTCTAGTTCTATATAATAAAAGGCTAATATGCAAATCGACCCAACGGTGAAATGACCCGTTGCTATGATGTGCAATGACCACAAGAGGGCAGACACTCAATGCAGGAGCTGCCCCTTGGTGGTCAGTGTGCTCCCACAGGGGGAGTGCTGCTCAGCCAGAAGCCAGGCTCACAGCTGGCGAGCCAGTGGCAGTGGTGGGAGCCTCTCCTGCCTCCGCAGCAGTGCTAAGTATGTCTGAAGCCATCAGTTGTACATCCCATGAGGGCTTTCAGACTGCTAGAAGGTGCAGGAAAGTCTGAGAGCCTCCCCCCACCACCACCCCCCTGACTGAGTGCATGAATTTCTTGCACCGGGCCTCTAGCCTAATTATAAAGACCAGGGAAGCAGGCTTTACGGCAGAGAGACTGACAGACCCTTTAACTATTAGAGTGTACTCTAGATTTGAAGGTCTAAGTTTTTAAAGTAGTTTTCCTGGTCCACTTAACTGCATCATCTAAACTTGATAAAAGTGACCTTATAATGGAGTCATTTTCTTGAAAATATTAGGAAGTGCTGTGAAGCAACTGAGAATAGAAGGAAGGCAAGCACTTAATAGGCTGGACTATCATAAAGACGATGGGTTTGCTGTGGGGGGAGGAGAGTTGCTCTGCTGCACAGAATCTAAATCAATTATAAACAAACTCCCTCCTTCCAGGTCTAGGAGCCCAGAAATCCCTTCACACTAGACTAAGGATGTCAGGAAAAAATCAATAAGCGATTGAATTGGATTCTCTGGGGGAGAACACAGTGTATTTTGTAATTTCAAAATAGCTCTTTTATTAGAGAGCTGGAGAGGGTCTAGCAGACATTACATTTCTATGAAATATAAGCCAGGCAACATTCAGATCTGTTTTAAAATTAATAGAGCTTCAATCTTTTTTTATTTTGGCAATAGATTGAGTTGTGATGCCTTCTAACTCTGTCTTCATTCTGATTTAGTAAGCATTTATTAAGAACAGTTTTATATTTCTCTAACTGCCTCACCAAAGCCTCGCTCTGTCCCCTGGACATTAAATTAAGTATAAAATGGATTGCAGCAAAGCTAAATAAATAGATCCTTAATTTTCCCTAGCAACACGCATATGTATGAAAAAAAACAAACGTTATGGTGTTGGGCGTTGAAAGTAAAGATGGTTCGTGTGTAGGTTTAGTTATCAAAATCCACAGCATATAGGCTGACAGCTTTTGAAATACATAAACTGTTTCTCTCTCTCTCCTGTTTCCATAGCAACAGAGCGCACAAAGCCTTAGTTTTTGCACATAGACAGAAAAAAAGGGAGTAGAATCTGGAATTGTCTGGAACAAAAGAAAAATGTATAAAATAGAAAATTAAGCATATATAGTCCTCAAGAGTCTCACATTTGTTCATGGCCTCTTGATGGTATTATTCAAAATATGTACTTGAATGCATGTTGTGGTAGCTTTGAAAAATGTGTTCAGGACCCGAAAGGTGAGAGCATCCCCACCTCCTTTCTGTAAGCCGGAAGAGTCAGTACAAATAACTCGCTGCCATCTTTGTCTTGAAAAGTTTTATCATGACTCCCTTCATCAAGGCATTCTCACTAGAGCTTTTGTCTCTTTACCGCACTTCAGGTTGATTATTAAAATCTCGTGATTTTCCATCTTCTTCCTCGGTTCATTAACTTTACAGGGCCAATGACAATGCCCTTAATTCAACAAATAATGGGAGGATGTGATCATCCTTTAAGGAAGAGTGTCACAAAGCAAGGTGTGGACACCAGCCAAACCCAAAGAAGTTCTTCACCTAGGATTCCCCTATTGAGTTAGGATTTAAAGGGCTGCATCAGCCCTAGATAATTTTTCTCAGTGGTTAGAGCATGGGCCCAAGGATTGAAGGGTCCTGGGTTTGATTCTGATCAAGGGTGCATGTGGGAGCCAACCAGTCGATGGTGTCTCTCTCACATCAATGTTTCCCCCTCCCTTCCACTCTCTCTAAAAATCAATGGAAAAAAGACATCTTCAAGCCCTAGCCAGTGGATAGAGTGTTGGTCTGTGGACTGAAGGTTCTTGGGTTTGATTCTGGTCAAGGGAACATGCCTGAGTTGTGGACTCAATCCCCAGTAGCGGGCATGCAGGAGGCAGCTGATCAATGATTCTCTCTCATCATTGATGTTTCTATCTCTCTCTCCCTCTCCCTTCCTCTCTGAAATCAATAAAAATATATTTTAAAACAAAACAAACAAACAAACAAACAACAAATATCCTTGGGTGAGGATTAAGAAAAGAAAAAAACAAAGAAAAACAAACAAACAAACAAAAACAAGAGGGCTGCATCAACCCTAAACGGGTCTATCTCACTCATTGCCATATAATCTACATACATTTGTTTAGAAGTGTTCATGACCATCATATGCATTTATAGCCATCTCTCTGAGTTTACCTTAGATTTCACCTCCCACATGCATTTATGGAAAAATTTAATAACTAACCAATACCATAAATCTTTTACCAAAACTCTCCTTTTAGGTACAAGAAAAAATGTTTAATGAGGAATATGTTTTATTTAAATATGAAGGAAATAACACTTAAAGAATCTCTTATAAGGAGATAACTTTTACTTTAAAATGAAGGAAATAACACTTAAAGAATATCTTATAAGAAGCTCAGTAGAGAATAAATGGTGATGAACATTTCTCAATTCCTAACATCTCCTCCTTGACCTGGGGGCCCCAAAAGTGATGTATGTCATTATACCCTCTACTAACTAGCTGATAGTTGAGACAAATACATGAATCCATATTCTCCCTTGCCACCCCCTTAATGATCACAAGCATTTATCGTTACCTGTCCAGTTGGGGACAGGTTCTGGATGGTTCAGCAAAGTCATCAGGACCAGATATTTGAACTGGTTTTGCTTGAGTACTCCTGGAGCAAGAGACAAATTGCTAGTCTTTGCTTGGGAAAACAAAAAGCATACAACACTTCAATCAGGAAATTAAACGAATGTTACTGTGGATCTTGGCACTCTGCATAGGGAGTTTTCTAAATGCAGGACATGCCCTAAATATATAATGACATGATGGACTGAATTAGCTCAGATGCAGTCATTACTGTCTTTTGTAAATAATAGACCTCTTAAAGAAGCATATGAATGAAATCACTTAATTAATAGACTACAATGGCTCTTAAGGGGCTTTTTGGTTTCATTGGGAAAATAAATAAAATATGTTTTCTAAAGTTTCCAAAACATTATATTAACCTGTTAGACCACAAGGAACCTTCTTGGGTTTCAGAAAACTTATATTTAAAAACAAAGAAAAAAATCAAACCTAAATACAAATCCTCCTTAACCAACAACTCTTAGAAAAGGAGCTTTAGAATTTTCAACTTTTATAATATTGAAGACATATTTTGATTTGATGAATGGATTATTGCTAGAGATGGGAGTAGCCTATAGTAGTCACTGCTTGCTATTTCTCTTTCCATAACATGAGCCCAGAAAGAAGTCCTTTTTTGCTAACCTCTGACTTTTTGATTCTAGAAATAATGTTTTATATCCACTAGTAAAAGCAAGGTCAAAGGACTCCTCCAGGTGAGGTAATGTTGCCCCTACACCCAGCTAAAAACCTGGCTCTCATTTTTTGAGGCACTTAGAAGAGGTGGGACCCTAGAGGTCATAGTCCCGGTTCTGCTAGAGTCTCTCAGACAGAGGGCCGTTCTGTGGCAGGAGCTATTAACCCTATGGCAGGCTGTCATGAACCTGCTCCTGTGAGGATGAGATAAGTGTAAAATGCTTCTGACTTTCATTTGGACCAGACTCTACCTTGTCATGGCTGACTCTGGTGACAGCCTTCCCATTTCTGGCTATGTGAATATCATTTCTCTTCCCTTCAGTCATCCTATAGTATTCAAACACTAGAGGCCCGGTGCATGAAATTTGTGCACAGGTATGGTCCCTAGGCCGGGCCAGCAATCAAAGCGTGAGCATCTGGAGTGGAAGGACAGATCCCAGCTGATCTCTGAGCCTTGAGCAGCACCTGGGCCCCTGGGCCCCCACGCATCCCCCTCTACCTGAATCATGGTGTCTGAGTCCCCATGAGGAGATGCGGTGAGCATGGCTGGACGCCGTAGGGAGCAGCGTGGGCCTCTGGGCCACCCAATGGCACTGCACAGAAGCTGGGTGGGCAGCACGGTCTATCCCTGCCAGCCTCGCAGACCAGCTCCTGCGAGAACCCACAGGGAGCCCAACCAGCCCCTGAGGTCCCAGCAGCTATGGCCCAATTTACCTGGAAGAGGCTGCACAGGAGCAGGGTGGGCTCCGCATGGGCGTCTGGCACTTGAGCTTGGGGGCTTCTCTAGTGCACAAGCCCTGGTGTCCCGGGGGAGGGTAGCAGGGAGAGTGAGAGCGAGCTCGGTGGACACCCCACATTCTCACTGCACCTCCATCCCTGTCACCCCCACCCCCGGGTAGCGAGAGGTTGCAGCACATTGCCAACACCCACCATGCTCTGCACCACTCCCTGGTGGGTGGCACACATCATAGCTAGTGGTCAAACTCCAGGGCTCCCGGTCGAACTCTTGGTCGAACGACTGCCTGAGGGGACAATTTGCATATTAAGCTTTTATTATATAGGATTCCCTCTCCATTTTTAGCTCTCAAATTATATCTTCTAAAATCTTTTCTGGCTTTTCATTGTATTCTTTAGCAATTTTAAAATTGTTCACCTCCACAGGCTCACATCCTTTTTTTCCTTGTCATGATAGGCTCCTTCCGTTTTTCTCTTTCCCACATTCTTATTTAACCTCTCCCGTGTTCTCAGTGAAGTGCCAAGAATCCAAAAGTCCTCATTTGCATGCAGGTCAACTAGGAAATCTGAGAATCATGTTATATATATTTTTGTTTTTGTTTTATTTCTGATTTCTACCATTGTATCTATCATTCTCCTTTGGGCTTCCTTAGTATCTTTTTTTTTCTTAGTATATATTTTTTTCTGTCTTTATTCCTATTTTAGTAGCTTCTCTAAAAGCAGTTCTTGAACCTCCTAAAAAAGTTAGCTGCTCTTAAAAGTCCTTCACACTTCCTTTGTAGAAGAGATACTGAGAATCGCTAATATGGTTCATTTGCTTCTGAATCTGCTTTTCACTGAATGGTTTTATGTAGGCCTATGTTTAATATCACCTGTGCAACACTTTTCCCTGCTCAAGAAAAACAATCCCCCTTTTCAAGAAAATCTTCATGGAAACCAAGTATTATAACCTATATTGTTGAGACTGGAGTGGGGGGGGCAGGAAACACTGCCCACTTGGTCCCCTCTCACCCTCACCAGCAGTGCTCCTTGGACACTCCCTGATCCCTAGATCTTTCAAAACAGTATTTGAAAAATGCTACTATAAACCATAAGTGGCCATGTATTAGCCCAGTAAGGTATTAATCAAGATCTAGCATTACATAAATCGAATTGTACTACCAATGATTTCCCAAATCACTCCTACCCCACTTCTTTTCTTAGAAGCACTGGCCTTGGCATTCTCACCATTCTGTGATGAGTGATATGAAATGGCTTCTTCTACTGCCCCACTCCCTGGTAACTGATCCGCAAGATCCCTCTCATGAGCCATCTATGGCTCACCAGACACTACTTGCCACATATTAAGTTAGTGCATTTGTAGAGTATTCAACAAATGATATCTTCATGACTTGAAATACTAAATATAGTTTCCAAATTGCTACTAGGAATTTACTGTTTGGGTCAGAGCTATCTTACCCAATTATGAAAATAATCATGATTTCATCTCTTCCATAGATATTCCCCATGATGTCACTCTTTCTGAACCTGGTGAAGGGTCAGAAAAGGAAGTAGTGAGAGAAACAGGACATTAAAATCAAGGTATCTAAGGATGGATAAATTTATTTTCTGGCTTTAGATTCTTATTCATCAATTGTATTTGTGATTATCATACAGCAAAATTGACTTCTTTATGTACAGTGCTATAAATTTTTAACACACGGATACATTTGTGTAACCATTGCCACAATCAGGATACAGAACAGCTCCATCATCCCAAAGAACTCTTCCATGCTATTGAGTTGACAGGTGTGTTTTTTCCTGTTAACCCTTTAGGAATACTCTGCCACTTTCCTTTCATCTCCATGGCTTCTGATGAGAAGTCCATTGTCATTTGAACATTGCTCCCCTGCAGGCGATACATTATTTTTCTCTGCTCAAATTCGATACTATTTTATTTTTGTTAGTTTTCAGCCTGTTGATTATGATAGGTGTAGGCATAGATTTCTTTGGATTTATAATGATTGGTGTTTGTTGAGCTCCAAAAACTGTAGATTTATATCTTTAACCAAACATGAAGTTTTCAGCTATTATTTATTCAAATATTTTTGAGCACTGCACCTTTTGTCTTCTCCATCTAGGACTCTGCTAACACAAATATTAGATGTTTTATTTGTCCCACAAGTCCTAAGGTTTGGCTTATGTTTTTAAAAAGCCCTTTTGTGTGTGTGTGATTTGTTAAAAATGGATGATTTCTCTTAATCATCCAAGTTCACTTAGGTTCAGATTCAAGTCAATCTCCAATTTGCTACTGAGCCCATCCAGTGATATTTTTATTTCATTTATTTGATTTTCAGTTCTATAATTTCCATTTTATTTTCTACTAGAGCAGTGGTTCTCAACCTGAGGGTCGCGACCCCTTTGGGGGTCGAACAACCCTTTCACAGGGGTCGCCTAAGACCATCGGAAAACACATATATAATTACATATTGTTTTTGTGATTAATCACTATGCTTTAATTATGTTCAATTTGTAACAATGAAAATACATCCTGCATATCAGATATTTACATTACAATTCATAACAGTAGCAAAATTACAGTTATGAAGTAGCAACAAAAATAATTTTATGGTTGGGGGTCACCACAACATGAGGAACTGTATTAAAGGGTCGCGGCATTAGGAAGGTTGAGAACCACTGTACTAGAGGCCCGGTGCACAAATTCATGCACAGGTGGGGTCTGGCCATCCCATCCCGATTGGGGCCAATCGGGCCAGGCCAGCCGGGGGGAGGGGTCGCGGGCCACTGAACTCCCAGTCGAGGGAACAATTTGCATATTAGCCTTTTATTATATAGGATATGTCTCCTACCCCTTTGCTAAACTCAATGTTTCCATTCATATAAGAGTGTTCATGATTGCTTATTAGAGCATTTATGTAATAAACTAGAGGCCCAATGCATGAAATTCGTGCAAGAGTAGGTCTTCCTTCCCCTGGATGCTGGCACTGGCTTCCCTCTGGCACCCGGGACCTGGGCTTTCCTTGCAGCACTGGCTTCATCCGGAAGGTTGTCCAGAAGAACATCTGGTCTAATTAGCATATTATGCTTTTATTACTATAGGCTAGAGGCCCAGTGCATAAAATTCATGCACGGGGGAAGGGGGTCTTTTAGCCCAGTCTTCACCCTCTCCAATCTGGGACCCTTTGGGGTATGCTGGATATCCCTCTCGCAACCCAGGACCACTGGCTCCTAACTGCTCGCCTGCCTGCCTGCCTGATAGCCCCTAACCGCCTCTGCCTGCTGGCCTGATGCCCCTATCTACTCCCCTGCTGGCCTGATTGCACCTAACCACCTCTGCCTGCCAGCCTGATAGCCCCTAACCACCTCGGCCTGCTGGCCTGATCACCCCCTAACTGCTCTCCTGCTGTCCTGATTCCCCCTATCTGCTCCCCTGCCAGCCTGATCACCCTTTAACTGCTTCCCCCTGCTGGCCTGATCTCCCCCTAACTGCTCCCCACTACCAGCCTGATCGCCCCTAACCACCTCTGCCTTGGCCCCCGCCACCGTGGCTTTGTCCGGAAGATGTCCAGTCTAATTAGCATATTACCCTTTTATTAGTATAGATACTTCCAGGTATTTATGAAATAACTCCAATATCTGTGTCTTCTTGGCATTGGTGTCTATTAATTGTCTTTCCCATAAGAGTGGAGGTATTTCTTGTTTTGTGATATCCTGAGTAATATTGGATAGTGTCCTGGACATTTTAAATTTTATGACACTTTGGGCCTGTTTAACTTTTATGAACAACATTAATATTTTTATTTTAGTAGATAATTGGCAAGGTTAGGTTTAATCTGTAAGTTTCAACCAGCTTTGCTTCTATGGGCTGTGGTTCCAATGGATGTTCAATTTTCAAAGCCTTCATAGTGTAACTCAAATCTGCCCTGCATGTTTACCATTGTGGGTAGTGATCTGTCTGTGCTCCAGTGACCCAGGTGTTCATAAGTGACTTTATGGAGTAGTTTTCCTGAGGCTATCTTTCTTTACCATCTTTCTGTGACTTTCCTGTTCCCGGGGCTTGCCTTTCTGGTTCTCCTCATTCTGACAGGTATTTCCATGATGTCACTGGGAACCAAAGGCAGAAGCACAGAGAGAGAGAGAGAAAAAAAAGTGACAAAAGTTCATCTCATTCTTTCGAGATCACAGCTCCACCAATTAGAGAGGGAGGCTCAGCTCCAGCTTTTGGTTACTTTGGCCTCTGGTTACACTGCAGATGAGGAGGAATGTGCTTATTTCTTCATTATTTCGTAAACATGGGATCCCAAACATGACCATTTGGTAACTGTATAGAGGTGCATTGTCCCTTTTTAGGGTTTTATTCCACCAACTATGCTGTGAATGACAACCCTTGGAATGGAGCAGGAGGTAGCTGTAACAAATATACACGGGAATCCTCTCAGTTCTGTCCACGTTCTCCTCTCTCCTTATGTACCTACCCTCAATGATCACACCACTTTTTACAGCTTTATTATGCACCTGAGTCTC
This sequence comes from Myotis brandtii, assembly GCF_000412655.1. Taxonomy (NCBI): domain Eukaryota; kingdom Metazoa; phylum Chordata; class Mammalia; order Chiroptera; family Vespertilionidae; genus Myotis; species Myotis brandtii. Next base: position 2,272,430 of record NW_005365553.1, on the reverse strand, counting down.
AGGTGTTTTGTGGCTAGTTCCATCCTTACACTGAGTTCTAATTCCACACTTTCAATCACCTGATGACTATTTCTATCTGGATACCTCACTGTTTCCTTGATATATAACATATAAAAGACAAATCTTGTCATCTTTCTTATAATAGCTGTTCATAGCTTCACTATTTCTCTCTGGAACATAATCATTCTTCTTCTGTTCACCAAAGTGAATATCAGCTTTGACTTATTTTCCCTCATCTTGCAGATATAACTAGTCATCAAGTGCCATCCATTCTTACTTTTGCATATTTCAATTCACCTGTTCACTACCATTCTCTGAATATTAGTCCAATATCTTAATATTCTAAATCAATATAGTAGTAATAGACATTACTATGAATGTTACTACTGCTGCTCACTATAACCACCACCACCACCACCATCATTATCATCATCATCATCAATCATTGAACATCTATTACAATTCTCTTTTATGGATTCTGGATATATGTCCCAACCACAATTCTAGAAGGTAGGATTTGATATTCTTGATTCACATATAAAGTGAAACATTATTCCATGCCTGGTTAAGTGGAAAGTGAGGTCTAACTCTAAAAATATTACACTCAACATGTTTTACAACACATCATGTTGCCAAAATCTACTCAGAAACCTGAAGAAAGCTTTTTTTATTTTTATTTTTTATTTTTTTTTTTTTGCACAAAGGTGCTGTTTGCTTCTTAAACAGTGTAGTATACTCACAGCTCTAACTGCCAAAAGGATTCCTTTTATAATTCACACAAAAGGTATATTTATTCTGGTGGTTGACCAAACCTCAGAAAGGAGAAGAGGGACTTTTTCAGAGCTATAGGAAGAGTGTTATTGAGATGATTTTAGAATTCTGGTCTGTCTGTCTCCTGCATATCCTTAGATAAATCTGCAAGTTTCCCACAAAAATTTTGGGCATTCAATTCAGAATAATTTTCCTAAAGCATGACTTTGTATAATATTTTGCTTCCAAAGACCTTCAATGTCTTCCCATTTCCTATAAGATAAAGTTTAAATACCTTGACCTAAAACTAAGGGTATTGATGATTTGATCTCAGCCAAACTTTCTGGCATTCTTTTTTTTCCAGCCTGTTCAGGGTTGTAATTCCAATAGAAGAATCCAATATTCCTGGATATGCCATGATCTTGTTTATTGCTTTTGAGCTTTTATTATATTCTGTACTAGATATATAACAGGTGTGAATAAATATCTCTTGAATAAAGGAGCCTATTAAACTAAAATATCAAACAGTGTAGTGGGGGCAGTACAAAGGTCTTTAAAATGCCACCAATGAACCTTAAAAAATAGTAGTTAAACCACATTTCTTCACAACTTAATAGAACCCTAGAACTAGGCATATTCTTATGAAATACATAACTTACTTTAGTTCTGAGAATGGGAAACAGGTAGACAGATTCCCAGAAGTGATACTACTAAGGTCAAAAGTATTAATGTATTTTAAACATTTGCATAATAAGGCTCATATATCACAAAATTTATTCTGGAGAATAGCTTTTTTGTTTTTATCTATTGTATTGAAAACTTGAAGCGACAAATTTTTCTGAATAAAGGTCTTCCCTCATTTTCCATGATATTGATATACCGTATTTTATTTAACAGTACTCCTATTGTTGGTCATTTAGGATCTTGCAAAAGTTTATTATGATACTAATTCTGTAATGGACATTTTGATGCACAAATGATTTTTTTTTTACCACATCTCTTTATTTTCCCTTAAAATAGAAGTGAAGTTACTGAGTTTAATGACACTTTTTTAAGGCTCTTAACACATATTCTTAAAATGCTTTATAGAAACCAAGTACCAATTTACACTCTCCCCAGCAACATATCATAGTGCCCATTTCACTGCACCTTCCTCATAACTAAACATCCTAGTAAGAAAAAAAATGTTGTTAATATGACAGGTTTATTAATCTTATTTAATTTTGCATTTTTACTAATTAAGTACTGAGTTCTTTTTCAAACACTTATTGCCCATCTTTTTCTTAGAATTTGATAATTTAATTTTAATAAATGATAGACACAGCCCATGTTTGTTTGTTTGTTTTTCTGCCAGTGGATTTTGGTTCTCATAGACTAGTGTTCCATTGCATTAGAAGAGGGCCTTTAAATAATACATGAATAACCAACATTAATCATGGAGCACTTTTTAATTTACGAAGCATTCCAATGCAGTATATTCCTTGATCTTTCAACAATTCTAGAAGCAGCAAAGGTAAGATATTCTCATTTATAGGTGAGGGCACCTTGTAAAGTTGTTCAGGTTGTTGGTGGTAGAGCCACATCAGGTCATGTCTACATACTTTAGAAACACACAGCTGGGGTACAGGCTCAAATACAAATCTTCTGACCCTTAGGCTGGCATTATTTTCTTCAGTCTATAGCAACACCTGTACTCAACACCTAGCCCCCAGGGAAGTAGTATTACTATCACTTGGGAGCTTTTTAGAGCTGGAGTTTCTGACCCAGGAGCTCTCCATACCCATGGGTGTCTGTGAAGTGCTGCTTTAGGCTATGCTAAGAGCACATATGCAATCAAGTATGGATAGACTTCACACAGAATTTGTTCATAAAAGTAACGAGGAAATGAATTATGAGTCTGACTAATCTTCAAACACATTGTAAAATACTAATGGAACTTTAGAGAAACAGTTTTTTAAAATATTTCTTTTAAAAGAAGAAAATCTTAGATTAAAAAGACTTCCAAAGCACCCATCAATTACCCCCTTTCCTCCAGAAAATCAGAGACATCAACCAAGAGCTCTGCCTATTCTTTGAAATTGTGATGGGTCCATAAGAAATGTTGTTGTTTTTTTTCTCCACATATGGGAATCACTGGTGCGAGGTTTTACAAAATGCAAAGGTAAATTAGCTAGGTTTCCACTTTAAGCCCCACCCAACATTAAACACATACACAGAACAACTAATTCTATTTCTGTCTACATTTTCACAATCAGAATACAGAGTTTGGCTTGGTAATGTACCTGCTATTAATAAAACAATACTAGGAGGAGGACATATTATATCTTACCAGTCAAGGAAGGTGTTCTATTTGAGTACCTTTCATGAAGTATTTGAGTGATGTTCAGCGACTCAACTAACTTGTCAGAACCTCTTTCCTTATGATAATAGTAGTGTGTAGATTAAATTATAATAAAGGCATTTCCAAATCCAATAGACTGATGTTTTTCCTATTAAAAAAGTGAGCACCCTATATGATTGAGCCTAGGATAGAAGAGAGAAAGTAGCCAGTGGGGAAAGAGAATTGAAATGCAAGGCATGAAGGAAGCAAAGATAAATTCTGTGTGAGTTAGTATTTTGCCTACAACCAGACCTCAATTGTAGGCAATAGGTTATAATTTGTCATCACTCTGAGCACTAAATTTAATTATGAAGCTTGTCACTATTATATATATATATATATATATATATAGTCATTTTAAGATTCTTTAATGTCCATTTGACATTCCTTCAAATATATATATTAGTGGATACTCTGATTCCATACAGAAATGCTTTATATTTTTGCTCTTAAAGGGCATTATCCACTTAAATGTATCCTCTTTAACACTCAGATAGAAGTGTTTGATATCTTTGTGTCCTGTGCCTAGGAATCTAACTAACATGTCTTAAGAAGCCTGAGCACAGGTATTTCTTGTCAGCAAAACTACACCTCATGTGATTCTGGTAGATTTATAGCTGCACAGTCCCCTGGTCAAATTTGGCTTATTGCTCTGAATCCTATTTGTAATATTGATTCTGATAATGCTTTAATACGTTATTTTAATAAGATAATATCTTGAACTCCAATTTATAGAGAATAAATACATTATTCAGTCTTGGTATTGACTGGTAATATTGTGCCCAAACAAAGGCAGAGGAAACTAAAAATATGTCTTGCTGGAAGCTAATTCCAGCAGGTCATAAATGCAAGAAGTCCTCAAAAGGTTGATGGGCTTCTCTATTCAGCAGGGCTGAATCATATTACCTGCTGCTGGAGTAGCTGAAAGCATTTCCCCAAACCTAAAGATTCGCATATATTATTGCCTGCTACCTGACAGCCAAAGGCAGTTCCCCCCAATCTGACAATGCCTACTGTATACCAAACCTTACCTTTTGATATGTATATCTGCTTTGCTTTAAGGCAATTTGTGTTAATAAAGAGCCCAGGGTCCGGAGATTCAGAGAGAACTTGATTACTGAAGCTAGGTCTCCTCTGGCTCCCCCATGTATTCCAAATTTATATTTCATGTCTAGTCTCTTTATTAATTTATGTGCAGCCCTTCTCCAGATTCCTGAAACCTTCTAGATGCTAAGAAAGACCTCCTGGTAATGTTTCACTAAAAATATTTGTAATTTGCAATTATGTAAAAATAGATGAGATAGTTGGATTATTACATATTTTCAATTTTTTATTTTTTATTTAGAGAGAGAGTAAGGGAGAGGGAGATATAGAAACATCGATGAGAGAGAGAAACATTATCAATCAGCTACCTTCTGCGCACTGCCTACTGGGGATTGAGCCCACAACAGGGCATGTGTCCTGACCGGGAATCTAACCAGTGACCTCTTAGTTCCTGGGTTGATGTTCAACCATTGAGCTACACCGGCCTGGCAGCTGGCTACTTTTAATTTTATATTCCCTTACTATTATATTCACTAGCTTTTGAGTTGATGTTTTAAGCAAACTATATGGAGCAGAACAGTAGTGATACTAACTACTATTACAAGTAGTGTGATACAGGACCTACCATGTAGGATATGCTGTGTTTAGAAAACTTCTTTTTCAGAGTAAATAATTATGTAATATGTGCCCAAAACTGTAGTTTTGAGGTCCACAAGTGTTCTAGCATCTTCCCTTGTAAACTTTTTCAGGCAAAGTTTATGCAAACAAAAAATATTTGACAAATATTCTGATGTGTATTAGACCAGTGGTTCTCAACCTTCTGGCCCTTTAAATACAGTTCTTCATGTTGTGACCCAACCATAAAATTATTTTCATTGCTACTTCATAACTGTAATGTTGCTACTGTTATGAATCATAATGTAAATATCTGGTATGCAGGATGGTCTTAGGCGACCCCTGTGAATGGGTTGTTTGACTGCCAAAGGGGTCGTGACCCACAGGCTGAGAACCGCTGTCTTAGACTTTATCCCTTTTCTGTTATGAGTCTTCAATGCTAGAATAAATGGAGATTGTGTATGTGTGGTTGAGTTGTATCTGTTATAATTTTTAATTATAATTTGAATAAAATTGCCAACAGGCAAATGGGTGTACCTGGATAATTATCCCATTTTGAAAAAGTATTGGTTTTGAGAAGGTATTGAAACTTAGTTTGTCTTTGATATGTTTAAACGTGTAAAAATAGCATGTTCTTTCATGCAATTTTACTCTTTCCAAAAATTATATTCTACTTATTAAGGCCCATGTGTACAAAATTCTATATTTACAATATTTTTAACATTTGAAAAATTAAAGAATAATTTCAAGAATAACAATCACCTAACTTACTATTGCTCTCAATCATTGTGTAACTCAGAACTGATTTTACCTCCATTTGAGATGCCTTGAAAAGCAACAGAACAAGTTAACACAAAATGAAATCTTACACAAGGAGAAATTGAAGTAGACTCTATTTTCATGTTTCTTAAGATGAAAAGGTTGTAAATTTATTGATTGTTTTCTCTATAGAAATCTCATCAGGAATGAGGAAACATATTTCAGAAATTTATAATGTATCCTTGCCTTCTTTATATTTGTAACTTTTTAGAGAAAAACCATTATATTCATCTGAAAAAAAAAATTTCAGTCACCTAATGACAGTTCGGTAAATATAAAAGACTTGGGTTTCCTCCCTTGACTGTGGGATGTTTTCAGTCCTCTATTTAAGAGCAGTTTTCTTCCATCTTTGTTCTGTCTCCTTTCCTTCTTGCCCGGTCATTATTCTCAATTAGCAATTGCTATGGGCAGTCATTATCTATCAGACCCATTTAGAAACTTGGCCACAGACTTCATCAACTACAACCTTCAAGGATACTGAATTTGCTGGCAAGAATCATGGCCTTTGAATAAATAAGCCAGGTTTGCTCATAAGCATCACCTTTTTAACTTCAACCAATATTCTTTTCTCTGGATGTTAGCACCTGATTAGAGGGTTTTTTCCTGCTAATTCAGCTCTCTGGGTAATAAATATTTTATCTTATCAATAAACATGAATTTCTGTGATCCAAAGATATTTAGGTCCTTAATTAGATAGTACATCTAAATTGTTTTCTGGCAGTTTCTGAGTCAAAGCTACACTTTATTTTTGGTTAGTTAGCCTGCGTAATATTCAAGCCAAACAACTTAAAATTCTATGTTTAGACTATTCCCAATCTGTGTTAATCAAAATGCTGTAATTAAATTGGGCATGGACTTACTCTGTAACCTTATCCACTTTGCATTTAAGTTGTCTCTACATGAGTGTTTGACACTAGTACAGTTTTAAATATTAATGCATAGGGAAAAAAAGAAAAGAAAAGGAACAGTTGGAGCCAAGAGAAAGTAAAAAATTGCAAGGGGCAATTGTCATAAAAAAAACCTTAAGAAAGTTCGGACAGTATACAAAGAAAAATAAACTTGTCAAAGTGGTTAGTTATCAGCATAAAGGAGCACAATTTATACACAATCAAAAGCTCTAAGGAATGAGTAGCCATAACAAGCTTTTCTGCAATAAAGATTGGAATCTCTGTGAAGCCGTTTCTTGTGTTTTATTCTCTGCTTTTAAATTTTATCTTTAAATGGTTGCAAAGCTACAACAGGTTAAACATGAAACACAGCAAGTAGATAGGAAACTGTATATTTTGTTCTTTCATTTTAAATAAAACAGCACACACCTGAGCCCTCGTTTTCGCCTTGAAATAGCAGGCTCCCTATGATTTTGGTATAAAATAGTGTAGGTCCAAACAGCATCACAGATTGATGGGTGTTTGTTCTCCACACACAATGGAAGATTTGTTAGCATAATCTGTGCGAGTTTCAAGTGGGCATATTGCCCAAGAGTTTGGCTTTTACTATGAAAAAGGAAGGAGAGTGTATGAAACTGAATGTATGGCGAGTGTCTCTCCTTGCACCAGATAGAGAAATTATATTTGTTGAGACACTGCACTGTGGAGATTCGAGGAGAGAGTATGCCCTCAATTTCACTGCTTTACACTAGTGTTCATTCAGCTGATGAAGTTCTCAACTCAAAGGGCAACATCCACTTTGTTCTAAGTTCCTGCTGGAATGGAAAAGCTGACAAGGGAAAACTTACACAAAGGATATTGTGCTGTTAAAGTTTGTTCAAAGCCACACTTGTCAGATCTCTTTGAAATGAAATTGAAAAGGAAAAACCAATTTTCTTTGAGGACAAAGTTCATCTCATTTGGTGTGCTGCACCTGTCTAATTTTCTTCTCAGAGAAAGAAATCTTGACTAGGGAAATTTGAAAAAATAGTTTATCCTAGTGAGGTATGTATCATAATGTTTAATTCAGAGTAGTGTTTCATTCTGAGAAAAATGTAAGTGAATTACCGCCTGTTGGAAACTGCGATAAATGCGTAGGTTGGCTGAAATTATTAGACACTATTATTCTGTCTCCAAAATGTCTCTGAAGGGCAGCAGTCTGGACCGTCCTGAAATGAGCGCTCTCTGCTGTTTCCCTTTGTTACTGATGTGCGGACGGACGCACGGCGTGATGCTGAGCACACTATCAAACTGAAAAACCAAGACAGAGCCCTCAAAGGTGCCAGGGAAACATCTTGCACGCTTCCAAATTTGGAAATTGTTTTAAAAGCGACATCTACTTTTGGAGGAGCATGTTGAGGAATATGAAAATTTGCAATTGATTTTCAAAATGCCACCAAGTAATGTTTAGCTGACTTTGTATCAACAGCAAACAAGAGGGCTTGTTGTCTGAAGGCCAATTTCCTATATATAAATGGGAATGTTACAAGATTGCAGATGAACCAAAATAGAATAAAACTACAAGTGAAGATGTCATTTAAACTGGAAAGAAATGTAGCTGTGAGCCCAGACAAGGGCTTATGTTCAAGATAGAAAAATGTTATTTTAGTCAACAGGAAAAGAAATAATGAAAAACAAGCCCAAGAGTAATCCTCTCCTTTAATGCATCTTGTCTCCCGTGCCCCTGTCTCGTTAAGGCTTTCTCTGTTTCTATGTCAGCTTTCCTTGTTCAATCTTACTATGTGATTGGCTACATGTTTATATATAAGTCTCACATACTGATAATAAATGTGTGATTAAAAATGAGGAAGCATTTGAAAATAGGGAGGGCAAGCAAAATTATATCTTATTTGTTAGATCATGGAAAGCAAATGATTTTGTCTCTTGCCAAATTTTCCTCTGAAATTCCTATTTCCTAACTTCTTTGTGAACGTTTTCCATTTGCTCTGTGTCCAAATGTGGATGCAGCTGGATTCCTCTGGTTTTGTTTTTATTTCATTTGTATTTCTGTAGAAGTCTGTTTCACATATCCACACCCTTTATGCAAAATGTAATACCTTTTAGATACCATGTTCACCATGACCTTGAGAAACAAAGACCCACACTGGAAATTTTTGAACAGCAGCTACTTTTCTTTTAAAATCAAAACTCAAACAACCACTGTCTTCATAATCAAAAGAGAATCTTCTTAGAGGAGAAACCATTCAGCTAAATGAAAAGCAAGCTTACCTATTTTCACCCCACTTTCTTTTAATTTTTATTTCTTTTGTGTTCCACCTGTTATAGAGTAACTGTGTTTTGATTTAAAGAAAACATCTCCAGAAACTAACTGTTTTTCTTATAGCTTAAATGTTGCATGCTATTTTTGTTCAATATTTGTCAGAAGCATAATTTATTATGTGCTTGTGTGTAAATGAATCCCTCGTTGTATTGCATTCAGAGTCCACGAGTTGATGGCGGTGTGTTCCGGAGAACAGCATCTTTACCTCACATGTGTGGTGCATTTCCCTTGGTACCTGCTTATATGCTCAATAAATATTTGAGGATGAATGAACGTAGGCGGCCTTCCCTTTGCTTTTGAACATCACTCTGCCTTTCCCCTCTTTAATGCCTAGGGCACTAAAGTCATGTCCAAGAAAGAGTGTTGTTCTCCTCCTCAGTCTACACACTAATTCAGTGGTTCTCAACCTTCTAGCCCTTTAAATACAGTTAGTTCCTCATGTTGTGACCCAACCATAAAATTATTTTCGTTGCTACTTCATAACTGTAATGTTGCTACTGTTATGAATCGTGATGTAAATATCTGATATGCAGGATGGTCTTAGGCGACCCTTGTGAAAGGGTCGTTCGACCGCCAAAGGGGTCGCGACCCACAGGTTGAGAACCGCTGCTAGATACTCTACTTTCTGGTCCACCTTTCTCAGGAGTAGGTACATGAAGCACCCACTCTAGGAGATCCCATTCTATCCTGATTCGGGAACACTGTCTGCAGTCTACATACTTGCTTCACCAATGGGTTTTTTCTTTGTAGTTGTTACATCTTTATAGTAGGCATTATAGGATCTCTAGCAGAAAGAAAGCCGCGCTGCCTTTCCTGTTTCTACAGTGGAGCTGGTCACCACTTTGTCTGCATCCTATCCTCTTCTATGGAGGCTTCTCGCTTGGGACTATAGCATGAGCCCACATTCCTACATGGGTCATAGCATCAAAGCATGGCACAGTAGTCATTCTTCTGCCAAAACTCCTGTATTCAAAGCCTCGCTCAATAAATGTTTTGAGCCCCTATGTGGGTTTAATGCAGTGCTACGGGAACTCCAAAGAGACATAAAGTGGGACCTATCCTAACAAGCAGAGTGAAATTTTGTGTTTCCTGGAGTACTTCCACATTAATTATCTCATTTGACTTCCTACAACACTCAAGAGAGACAAGGAGGATAATTATTACTATGCTTGTTTTCCAAATGAGAAACCTGTAGCTTGGAAATCTAAGTCACGCTACCAGCTATACCAGAACCTCAATAAAACACAAGGAGGTTTGATTATACCACTTATGAATTCTTCCTTTCAATATCATAGATATTGGTGAATTGCCTCTCAGGCTGCACAAAATTATTTATCCCTAATGTTTCTTCCTTATAGAATCTAAGGTAGGTTCATAATTAATTAAAAGTACTTTGGGACTAAATGGGACCATTTAGTTGCCAAGACTTGTAGTTTCTAGACCTGCCATGCCTCAAACTGCAATCTATTATTTGAGGCACAACAATCCAATTCCTAATGCTGTGGACTTTGGAAGACAGCTCCAGTACGCATTTTCTCCTTCCATTTCCATTGTCCCACCTCAGGTCATTATCCTTTTACTTCAATAACCTTTCACAATTATTATCTGTCTCTGAGTCTCCCCTCCCGCACACCTACTCATTTCCATGCCGTTGTCAGTTAAATATTCCTTCCTAGAGTATAATTATAGTCCAGTAATTATGCTTCTCAGAAAATGTAGATGGCTCCCTATAGCCTACAGAATTAGGTCCCAACTACTTAACCCCTCTGTAAATGGACCACAGCTTACCTTTCCACCCTTCCCTTAACCTACAAGGAAAATACACAATTTACTTTCTGTACACACTCATCCCTTTCCTACTTTGCTGCCTCTCTTTGTCATTCCTTCTGCCTGGAATACTTAATACTTAGCTTCTTCCAGACCTTTCAACATATACTGTATATATACACTGAGTGGCCAGATTATTATGACCACCTGACATTTGTAGGCAAATTAGCTATAATTTTGTGCTGAGGTTGCTAGAGGGCCAGACCATTATAAATAGGGAAGCAGGTTGTTTACCACGAAGTAGAAGTGATTTCTTTCTGAAGTTTTTTTATTCTGGTATTTATTTACCTTCTATAATTGAAACTTTGTAGCCTTGAGAGGAGCTCAGAGCTAGCCAGGGTGGGTGGGAAGGAAGCTTGGCTTCCTCCATTGCCAGGGGCAACCCAGCCTCCTGCTCGCTCCAGCTCCGTGGCCACAGCTGGCTGAAAGCAGGTATCTGGGGTTTACTTATCTTCTATAATTGAAACTTTGTTGCTTTGAGTGGAGCTCAGAGCCACCACGGCAGGCAGGAAGCTTGGCTTCCTCCATCATTGGGGCAACCAAGCCTCCTGCTTGCTCCATCTGTATGGCTGCCGGCCGCCATCTTGGTTGGGTTACTTTGCATATAGTCGCTCTGATTGGCTGGTGGGCATGACTTAAGGCATAGCAAAGGCATGGTCAATTTGCATGTTTGTCCTTAATAGTGTGTATATATATATATATATATAATATATATACACACACACACACACACACACACACACACAGTATACCACTAAAGGCTTTATCATAAGCTGTCCCTTAGGGCTCCACCCAAGGGCAAATGTAACTTTCCTTGAAAACACACAAAAGTTCCCTGGTGTCTCTTTCCTAGAATTTATGAAACAGCACAGGTTTATGAACAGACAGGCAGATGGGATTAGGTTTGAGTTTTGACCTGGTCAAACTTAGACAAATTATTTAACTTCTCCAAACATTCATTTCCTTATTTGGATGTTTTTGGTGAAGATTAGTGATTATCCACACAAATGTTTTTGGTTAATTCTTAGCATATATTAAGACAATAAACTGCAGCTCTTATTTTTAGATACTGATTTGCATTGCAGTTATGTCGGTACATGTTACATAAACTCCCGTATGTTGTCTGCTTCCTGGGAAGGCTGAGATCATGGTTGTTACTTTTGTTTTTTATCTTTATATCCACATAGGCCTGGATACAAAAACTTGTCAGTGATGATCATTACTCCCTCGCACATATATTTTCATCATAGCAGAATTATGAGCAGTATCCATGTTAATGAATTACAAATCCCTAGTAACCCTTAGTAGCAATGCCATGTAAGATATTATCTTTTCAGTTTCAAAATAAGAAAAAAAATGTTGGCTTAGTTTATGAGGCTTCTAATTATAGTTTCTTAGTTAAAATTTGGTCATGTAGAAAATTTAAGATGATCTGAAATGCAATTAATATAGTCCAGAAGTCAACCATTTAGAAAGTTCAGTAGCCTATAGAAATGGAGGACGTTTAGAAAACTGTGTGCTGTATTTCTCCAGGGTATCACTAGGTCTGATTTCATGTCATCTTACTGTGCCAACCATGAAGAACATGAAGTGGTAAACCACAAAGGTTGCAAAGTTGACTGCACCCAAAGTAAATTGGAATAAATTCCATCACAGATGTGCCCTTTGTTGAATTGAAAAGAAATGGGATGTCAAGTAGACTTATAGAGGAGAATAGATAGATGATGTAATCAAACTCTATCTGTGGAGAAACTATGAGGACCTCCTTAATAATAATAGTAAGATGAAGTTTAAAATAATACACACACATATATATAGTCCTTGAAAGAATATTGCCAATTTATTTTAATCTCTAGGGAAAATATATCTCACAGAAAAACAAATGATTGGTCTATTGGAGTAAAGTGTTTAAAAAATAAGAAGGTAGAATATAACACTGTTTTTTAAATGAGGAAAAGTATATTGTTATATAATGTGACAGAAAAGAATTTTCTGATATTTAATTGTTTTAAATCTAGAATATTGTTTTACAAACAACTAATTAAGAGGTAATTAAACCTTTCCATTTAGGGATGAGATTTCACATTTGAAAACCTCTAAAATATTTATAATTACGAATTCATTTTTTATTCAAATATTTATGGATCAATCTCATTGCCGTGTGAATAGTAGGCTGGAAGTATAAATCTGGAGTTGGAAATACTTGTTAGGAGGGCAGTTGCAGTGATCCAGGCCAGAGGTGATGGTGGTCCGATTTGTGGTGGGGCAGTGAGTGGGACAGAATTGTGGAGTAGCTGGGCCATATGATTTCACCTCAAGCCTAAAAGATTCCCAAATTTAGGCTGCTGCCTTATGTTAGCCTTCCTAATTTGTGCAGGAGATCAGTGCCTCATAAAAAATGAATAAGTAATTGGGAATTATTCTTCTTTCAATTCTAGAGATATGGGAATCATAAGACCTATCAAAGAGCCAGGGGACTAAAGTTCTCCACATTTTCTGGGTCATACTAATATTTACATAGGCCTAAACTTACAATAGAAAGAAGTAGAAAGACTTAGGACTTATTCAGGTAGTAGAAATATCAAAGGAAGTTGATACTTGGTTGGACATGGAACAAGAAGGGAAAAAGTTGGTCAAGGAATTCACCAAGATGCTGGCTAGGGTAACTGGGTGGATGATGGTACTGTTATCATCGTAATTAGCTAGTTAACATTAATAGTAGGAAGAAATCAAAGGGGAGGCCAGGCAGGCATTATAAGCATGGTCACCTGGGCAGCTCCTCCAGGAAGCTACAGCTTCATGCTCCCCAGGGAATCATTGGTACATTCCCTGTAGATCACTGCCAGGGGATCAAGCAAAGGGGGAGATAAGTGAATGTGCAGTGAAGCCAGGGTGACATGGGGAAGGTGCTTGTCTGTCAGTCTAGCCTGGGGAACAATGGATTGGCTAAGGGGTGGACCCATTGGAAACTCATGAAATCTTGGAAAGTTAAAATCCCCAGAGAGCTCCCTGGCTCTTGTGGGTTCTTGCCCTTGTTCATTATGACTCTCCCTTGCTCTGTGACCTGCACCATGTGCTTTGCCTGTTCTCTCTCCATAGCCATGTGACCTTAAGCTGCTGCATGGCCCACAGCCATGGAGACACCACATGCAATGGACTGTAGTTGGGAACACAAGCTAGGCCAGCCAGATGATGGACTGGACTGGACTTTAAGATGGAACAGAAACTCTGGGCAAGTGGCCTTTTTTTTCTGGCCCTGTTGAAGACAAGATTGGACTTCTTCCATGGTGAGATGGATAGAGATGGGACCCTTGAGGGCAACTCCCTTAATTTTACATCATCAATAAAGCTTTCCACAAAACCCCAGCCTCAGGAAATTATTTTCCTTGTGGCACCCCAAGAATTCCACTTCTATGGATAATAGTACCATTTGTTGAGATGAAGAACAGAGGAGAAAAAGATCTTCGAGTTGATAAAGATCTTAAATTTACTTTGGGCTGTGTTAAGTTTGAGGTAGGACAAGAAAATGCACATGCCCCGAAGGAAGTTAGGCTTTTTGAGTCTGAAATTTAAGAAAAAGTTTTTTGTTGGATTAGGAGTGGTCAGCATGTAAAAGTTGAATGAGATTTCCCATGGGAAAATGATCACTCAAAAAAGGACAGAGCCCTCAGTAAAATAAACACTTGATCTACAGGCAGAGAAAAGGATGCCTGTAAAAGGAATAACCAGGGACTTAGGAACTGTAGTGTCATCAAGGTCAAAAGAAAAAAGTATTTCAAAAGGAGGTCGAGTTCACCAACAGTTAAAATGTTGCTGAGATTTCAACATTAAATGTGATCTTCCACAATTAAGCAGTTTGTCTGTGAAGGAGAATATAGGACTTGAAGGAGAAGGATGTTATTTGATTCCTTTCTTCCTCTGTTTACAATATATTATATGTTCTTTTACTTATTGATAAATAAGAGCAGATATAGGAACTGGCAGGCACTTGTAAATGAGAACTCTCTTTTTTTTTTTTTCAAATGACTTTTACTGACACATGACTTTGGCATAGTTCTAGTTCTAAAACTTTACAATAGGTACCCAGTGACTAAGAACAGAAAAATTCTTCCATTAACCTTTGTGTTGTCTTTTTAGGATTAAAAACATAACAAAATCTATTTATTTTACTTTCTTTTGTTATACTATACCCAGCAAATCTAGTCAGTGAAATTTGCCTCCACACACCATAGATAATAAAGACATACTTTAACAGATTTCCATATTAAGGGCCATAGATTTTTCATTACCTTCAGAAAATAAAAATAGATAATGGAAATTTTAGCAGTAAAAAATGTAATAGTTTTACTTAGAATATTTCAGTTTTTCAAAATATGTGTTAGAAGAGATTTTGGAAAATATTAAGGTATGATTTTTCACATTTATAGAAAAATCTATGAATCCAGATATGGAATTATGATAAATTTACTGCTTAAAGGAAACGGAATGTTGTCTTTTCCTTCAGAGGATAAAGTGGGTTTCATATCATCAATATGAAAAATATATGAAATTAAAATTTCAATTCTCATGGTCTATAAGCTACAATTATAATTACATTAAGTAGTTTAGAAACTGCTTACTTTTCATATCATGAATAAAATATTGTTTCAGAGAACCAAATGTTTGGCTACCAACCTCATTTAGAAATACCATATAAAAGAAAAACTACTTATGGGTGCCAAGTATAATAATAATAATATTTAATTTATTTATAGGGCTTTACAACTTAGGAGGAACTTGTAGATCTGATATCACATGTAAGCCTCAGAACAATCCTATTAATTAGTCAAGGAAAGTATAATTTTTGTCACTTAATAGAAAAGAAAACTGAAGCTCAGTGTTATTGTGCAGTGTGTTCAGTTGTGCAGTGGATTTAATCATAGAGATGGACTAGGAATCAGGCCTTTTAATTCCTAACTAATATTTTCCACTAGAGAGCAATAGTAAGCATCGACACTGTTAGGAACAGTGAAATAAATACCTTTCTCCTGAAGTGTTTATAACTGGATTGGAAAGATTAGATATTAGAGGGCAATTTAAACAATATACAATCAAGTACTAAATATGTTTAATTCTACAAATACCTGACTTTACTGGTGTCACAGTCTTATAAGCTCTCTTCCCTAGAGAAGCTGTAATTAATGGCTTTTGTGTGATGGGTTATTTTCTGTGTCAATTTGGCTGGGCTAAGAGATGCCCAGGTAGTTGATAAAACATTATTTCTCATTGTGTCTGAGAAGGTATCCCTAGAAGAGATTAGCATTTAAATTGGCAATAAAGACTAAATAAAGCAGATGGCCTTCACCAATGTGGGTGGGCATCATACAATCCATTGAGGGCTTGAATAAAACAAAAAGTGGAGAGGGTGAATTTGTTCTTTCAGCTTCAGTTGAGGCACTCATCTTTTCCTACCCACAGATATTGACTTCCCTGGTTCTCAATGTGCCTTCCAACTCACATTGAATTACACTGCTACCAACTTTCTTGGGTCTCCAGGTTGCACACAGCAGATCCTGGCACATCTTGGCCTCCATAATCATGTAAGCCAATTCCTATAATATCTATCTATCTATCTATCTATCTATCTATCTATCTATCATCTATCATTTGTCTGTCTATCTATCTTACAGCTTTTGTTTCTTTGGAGAATTTTGACTAATACACTAACAAATTTTAAAAAGCATCATAAAATATTATTTAAATCTCATTGTATCTGAAACCATAAATGGTATGCAAGAAGAAACCAAAATATGAACCTATGATGTCAAATGGAGAATGCGTATGTGTATGTTCCTAAAGCCAGAGTGTTTGAAAAGTCTTAAAATTGAAAAATAAACCTTATTCCATTATCTTTTGTTGTTATTTAATTTACTAATCTATCATCTCCAACATGCTTCTTCATCCAGTCATATTGCAGTAGTTTATGCTTATTGATGGTTTAATCCAAATAATATTCAGAATGATAGGACCACAGGATCATGTCTTAAGCTTGTTTATGATAATCATGTTTTGTTTAGGTTTATCTCTTAATTAAATAGGAGATTATAGACTTTGGTAACATGCTAGATATTTTAGGGGGTGTGAGGAAAGTGAGTTATGAGAGAAATACAAATCACTGCTCCTGTTATCAAAGGGGAAATAAAACATGATTCAACCCAACATTCGGAGAGGATAACTACAGGAATCCAGAGAAGAAAAAGAAGTGTAGAGGTTGATCATTGTATGATAGAGCAGCTATAAAATGCCTCATGGAGGAACTGGGATGTAGTTTGGGTCTTAACACATGAAGAGGATTTACTTAAACATAGGCAAAGAGAGAAAACATTACAGTTACCTAGAAATGGGTGAATGAATCTTGATGTGTGGAAAACATATACTGTGTTGGAGGTCAGCTCATATAACTTTCTGAGTAGCGAAAACCCCAGCAATATTTAAAAATGTAATAATTATTATTACATTTGAGTACCTGTGGCATGACAGAAGCTTTAGATTTAAATATAGACCCTCGCAAAAACCATGCAAATAGGGATTATCTTTTTGTGTGTATGTGTGTTTTTCCCATGGAGCATGCATGACTCAGGGAGGTTAAATATAACCTCATAGCAGGTGATACAGCAAGGATTGCCATACAGGCCAGGCTGACTCCACAGGCTAGTTCAGTTCTGCTGGCTCTGTAATGCTGCCTCCCCTTTATACAAAACAGTGCCCTGAGCTATCACAGAATTCCAGTGAGTCTAGCCCTAATTCAGAACCTGTAATACAATAATGCAAAAGCTGAATAAGGCTTGGGACAAATTCCTTGTTTGCTTTTGTTAAATGGTGCTTCAGTGGTAGGATAAAGTCTAGGAGTGTAGGTGTCTTATATTGTTTCAATAGGTCAAGGTAATTGCAGTTCCAGCAGCACTCTGGGCCATCAGAAAGAAAATTAGGAATAGAATTAAGAATACCCCGCCCTGGCCAGGTGGCTCAGTTGGTTGGAGAGTCATCCTGTACACCAAAAGGTTGTGGGTTTGATCCCTGGTCAGGGCACATACCTAGGTTTCTGGTTTGCTCCCTAGTCATGCCCAAACAGGAGGCAACCGATCCCAATGGGTGTTTCTCACATTGATGTTGTTTTTTTCTTTCTTTCCCTTCCTCTCTCTCTCTCTCTCTCTCTCTCTCTCTCAAATCAATAAAAACATATCCTTGTGTGAGTATTAAAAACACACACAGAATACCCCATTTTATCGGGGCACAAACCCTACTGTTTACCCCATCATCTCACTCACAGACTGCAGAGGGCCCTGAACATGGTTACACAATTAAATGTCAAAAGACCAGTCACCCCGAGCCTCATTTAACCTTCACTATTTCCTATCTTTACACACAGTAGATGTCTACATTAGTCTTTTTTTTTTTTCAGATTTTCTGTTTCCAGACTTCATAAAAGAAGAATTTGCAAATAAGTTTTTATCATCATTAACAATACTATCGCTAAAGGGCATATGTGAAGTTTTATGATGGTTTAGCACATTAATATTTTACAATCAGGCTTTAACATGCTTTTATCTTTTTTACACAAGATTAATATCCTGCCTGAATTAGTTTTATTACATGCATTTTCAATTTTCACTAAGCTGATTTTCCTGCACTAGAATTGAACTTTTTTTCTTACAATTTTTTTTCCTTCTCATTTGTAGGATTTAATACAGTCTCTCCAACTAAATTTTTTTCCACAGTATTGCAAGGATTTTCCTGTTGTGCTGCCATTTGCAATGCAGTTCTATTCATTAATCACATTGTTTGGAGTTAAATCTTTCATTCTGTAAAACATTTGCCTTTCTGTTCTCTTTGAAGCCTATGCAATTATGCCATGTCCATCAAGTCTAGGCGAGAATGTAGATTTAGTAAATACCTGACTAATTTGGTAAACACAGATGATCTAATTAGGTAATTCAAGATCATATTTTTACCTTAGGGCCAATTAGGTTTTTTATTGGAAAAGTGCCAAAATGTACATATTATGTTATATTTGGAACCACCCCAAAATATGAAGAAACATATTAAATATTAAAAAATAATTGAATCTTAAAATTAGTGCTTATCATTCTAAAAAGTCGGGTTGAGCAATCCAGCATCTCCTCAATATCCATTTTATTGAATAGCAGAGTTCAGACATAGACTCTCAGTCTGGTCTATATTTTAGTATACCAGATTGTGAAAATCAAAGTCTGGGGTCTCAACTGGGACTAAAAAACTAGCTTAATTTGGCTAGAGACACAGAATAATAGACAGGAAAGGAAGATTTATGGATCAAATAACAATAGTAGAGTAAAGGAGTTGTATCAATGAAATACAAAGTTGATCTTGAAAAAAATTATGTCTATGTTTTCTCTTTCAGTTGCTATGATTTTTTTACTGAGCTCTCAGGCACTGCCTCATGAAATATATCCCTCCACCAAACTTTCCATGTCCTGTCCCAATATTACTGGGCCACTTGCTGGATGGCTAAAGAAACTACTGAATTAATATTCAGGGCTAAATTTTTAATGGTTGAAAATCATATCATATCCCCCACCTTTGAAGGAAAATTATTGTATGGATGGGATTTCCAGTACCTTGACCCAAAGAATTAAGTCTTCATCATTTTCTGCTGGCCAATGAAGTTACTTTGACAATGAACTAGAGCAATTTCAAATGACACTTAAATTAGATACATGTAAACAAAGAGGTGAGTGACGCTATAGGTCAGTTTTATAGACAGTGTCTTCTATTACTATTTGTTTGCTCTTTCCTCCCCTAGCGGTTAATTTACTACTTGGCCTTAGGTTAAACTCAGTTAATACCCACTCCTTTATTTTGTTTGCTGAAGCTGTTCAAGCAGAACAACAAAAGTCTGAATTACCAAGAAAATAGAGCAGGCAGATAGCTCTGGTGGTCAGTGGTGGTGGTGACGGGGAAAACAGAGGGGGCGGGGGGAAAGACTGTGGAGGGATTGAGCAAGAAAGAAAAAAAAAGAGAGAACTCATGGACATGGACAACAGTGTAGTGATTGTAGAGAGGGAGGGATAAAAGGTAATGGAAAAAATAAAATAAAAATAAATTAATTAATAAAAAGAAGAAATATAATTTCAGCCAGCAATATTCTCACTCTTCAAACCCAGTCTTTCCACTGGTTAATCCTAAACAAAACAAAATAAAGAATGGGTCCAGAGAGTCAAGCTTAGGAAGAACCTGTACATTATAGGAATCATCTTTCATTATATTTCCTATCCAAAAAAAGAAAGGAGGACAATCAGCGGCAGAATAATTTGGCTGGAAAAAACTGGGTTAATAATGTTCTTTTCTCTATGTAATGAAACAAAGGAGTGCACTAAAACAATATTATAGTATGAGTAATTTTATAACAGAAATCCACTTCCAGATAGGATGTCAGCAATTATTCTGCAATAAATGGGATCCTTGAAGATACCCATAAAAGAGAAAGCTTGCTCTAGCTGGTTTGGCTCAGTGGATAGAGCGTTGGCCTGCGGACAGAAGGGTCCCAGGTTCGATTACAGTCACGGGCACATGTCTGGGTTGCGGGCTCGATCCCCAGTAGGGGGCATGCAGGAGGCAGCCGATCAATGATTCTCTCTCATCATTGATGTTTCTATCTCTCTCTCCCTCTCTTTCCTCTCTGAAATCAATAAAAATATATTTTAAAAAAAGAGAGAGAAAGCTTACTTGTAGAAAGCCACATACTTTGAAGATGGAGTTGACAAGAGTCAAGCTCCAAGATTTCCTCCCAAATAGAGAAAGCAGGACCTTCTATTTGATTTATCTAAAATAGAAACCTTTGTTCTTTTTAAAAGCATGAAGGGAAAGTCCCCATGGCTGTCAGTATGCCTGTTAGCTGTTTCTTGTGCACTAGAGAAACAAAAACCATTTTCATGAGGGATGGAATAACTACTTACTGAACCCCATTAGGATAGCTGGGTGCCTGTCCATGCGTGCTAACTACGTTGCTCGCAAGCAAGATGGTGGAGGAGAGGCATAATTAATAGGATGTGGACTGAGAGAAAACACTGTGGGGAGTTTTGAATTGTGGCAATGCAGATAAGGTGGCTCCTAAGTGCCAATTCAATTACTATTAGAATTCATCTGCCACTCTCCACTCCACTTCATGTTTAATTATTTCAATAAAGAAGTGTGAGTGATTTTTATCATTTCTATTCAATTCCCCAATGCACTTATTTCTTCCCTGGTCACATTTATTCTCCTGTATTCTTGGCTGTTTCAGTGTATAGATTTAGAAAATGAACTCAAAAGACCAGAAACTTAGCATAGTTGGTATCAGGTGTCTTTTCTTTTCCCTATAGATTAAAATTAAAAGTAAAAAATTTTTATCAGTTGTGGTTGCTTCTTTCCAAGTGTGACTACTGAACTGGCAAAGAAGCCCAGGCTTCTGTTTCTCAGCTTTCTTTGGAAACGTGTATCTGCTGTTACAAGGTCAGCCTCTGCTTATCAAAGGTTTCTTTAAGCTTCTGTTTTAACACCATGTACTAATTTTAGGCACCTCCATATATTATTTTTTGTGAAAAGGAAAAATAAGAAAGCAAACATTCCGCAGCATCTTATCTCTGAAAGTCTGCCTAGATTACCTGCTTAATCTCAGACTCCCCTCGAAGTGACCAGGTACAGTGGGGCCTTGACTTACGAGTTTAATTCGTTCCGAGACTGAGCTCATTAAGGAGCTCATTAAGGAGCTCGTTAACTCAAATTACTCTATCAACTCAATGCAAAAAATCGGCCCAGAGACAGCTGATATCTCAAAAAACTCGTTAGTCGGGACACTCATAAGTCAAGGCCCCACTGTATATACATGATTCATTTCATGTTGCTCACCTCGTCCTGGACCAGCAGGGAGAGAGTCTTGCTGCTGAGGAGCTTCACATCGACATCCACTGGCACCTGGAGGGCAAAGTGAAGTTAAATATAATCCTGCTCCGTGTTTTCACACCACCCCATAAGCATCATAGAGTCTGTGGTTCTTAAAATGGCCTCCTCTCTGAATTCTTGATCTATAAAATTGGCATTAACAGTTTTAACTTTGTAACCCGTTCCACAAAGCATTAAGAAAATAAAGCCTTCTCTATCGCCTAGACTCCAGACCCAGCAGTAACACAAACATGTTTCACCAACACTGACTTCCTCACAAATATCAAATGATCGTCAAATTTAAAACCTTGTGAGAAAGGGAGCCAAAAGAATCCCCTCACCTGATCCTAAAGCTGCCACTAACATAATACAAATCAGAACAATCAGAAATTGTTCTGGACCCTCTAAGTTGCTGGAGAGAGTTATTGCTGGGATAAAAAAGAGTTTGCTCTCCAGTCGGAAGAACATGGCTCCAGGGTCAGACCAACGAGGCCCAAATTGTGGCGCCTCCATGTGCTGAGAGTGCAAATGTCAGTTACCAGTACACGAGCTAAAGATCAGTGCTATAATAGTGCACTGGAGCATACAAACAGGAACTTGTGTCTAGTTAACATAACATTGACTGCTATATCTATATATATAAAAAGCTAATATGCAAAGTGCCCCCTCGGGAGTTTGACCAGGAGAGCAGGAGTTCAATCGCTCACTATGACGTGTGCTGACCATCAGGGGGCGGTGTGGAATGAAGGAAGGCTCTGGCAGGCCCTGATCACCGGCCAGGCCTAGGGACCCTACCGGTTCATGAATTTTTGTGCACAGGGCCTCTGGTTTGTTCATAAAACTTGTCTTTTGGTCACTTGATTTTTCTTTATGGGCAGCTCTCTGTGTTAATTTTATCCTCATTTTATCAGTGAAATTCATTTAAGGTAGGGGAGGCCAGCACAAAATGGATATCCCTTACATGTAACTTTCCATCTTCCACATTTTATCCTATCAAGTCTTCATACACTGTGCTGATTGGGATCAAAAAATATATAAGAAGCAGGAACTTTTTCAAGAGTTTTACATAAGAGGTACTTAGGAACCAAATTCAGTTGGGGAGAGGAGGAAATAGGGGAATAATATTTAAGTTTTGCATACAAACATGTTTTCACTCAGAGAATATAATTATTGGGGTGACTCAGGGGACACAGATGGGAATTACAGGAAGCTAAAAGCTAAAAAAAAACCCAACTTAATCACCCCTTGGTGTTGTCAATAGAAATGAAGATGAACACAAAGAAGGCTTGAAAGAGAAATAGAACCGTGTTTCATAGTATTGTTACTTCTGCTGAGAAGTCATAAAGTGTGATAAGCTGTCCCCAAACTCCAGAAACTTATGAATTCTCTTCTAGATTTTCTTTTACTCTGTGGATCCTCTTTCATCTTCCCCCCTCAACACACACCCCAACGTACACCCAGGCCTTGCTAGGAATGGAAACCCACACTGGTTCTGTCCCTGCTTTGGCAATACTTAGCTTTCGAAGGTGAGATGAGATTCTGCAAAAGGTGCCCCTGGGAACCAGAATTTTGGCCCTACTAGTTAGGGTTGTTCACCCAATCCCTGTATGTACATATGATAGCTAAAAGATTATTTAACTTGAAACTATATAAAGATGACTAAAATAATTTTCTAAAAATGCCTTAACCATCATTCTTAAAGTATATAGACTTTAACAGGCACACCTAGAGAAAACCAAATTTGAAAAATACATAATGTGTTCTTTTTTGGTTTTGTTTTTAAATTGTTTTATTGATTTTAGAGAGAAGAAGGGAGAGGGATAGAGAGATAGAAATATCGATGAGAGAGGAACATCATTGATCATTTGCCTCCAGCATGGCCCCTACTGGGGATCATGCCTGCAACCCTGGCATTTGCCCTGACCTGGAAATGAACCTTCGACCTTGATGTGCAACCACTGAGCCACACTGGCAGGGCTGTAATGTATTCTTAAATGAAACTTCAAATTCTTCACTGTAAGGAAATGACAGCAACTTTTAAGTGATGTGACAAAGACAATAATAATCCAACTTGAATCTTATTTTCTATAATATAATCATTTGTTCTTCCTATATGAGCTGGCCTGGTCTGCATTTGCTGGTTTAGGGTCACTGATACTAAACCATGCTCTTTACTAAGGCATTTACTAAAAGTAGACTTTTAACGTTTGAGTAATTATCAGTTGATTTCTGTGACACTTTTCACCACCCCTTAAAGTCAGACAGATTGTGTTTAACTTGATGCTGGAAGACTGGATGTACATTATTCATACATTTATCTGCCTTTCTCTACAATTAAACTACGAACATCTTAAGAACAGGAACTTTGAATCATCGTTTTATCATAGTCCCTGACACATAGGGCTCACTGAGAATTTGTTAAATGAATGAATGAACAAAAACAACTGTAGATTTCAAACTTTCAATGTGTTTTTCCTGGTAGGCTGCTGCAGGCACAAATAGAAAAGGCTTCTCCAATTTTCATCCCAGACTTCTTTCTGAAGAGGCCTTTTAAACTAATTTGGCCTAAGATTCCCCAATTACTATTGGTTTCTCTCTATTACCTGTCAAAAGGTACCTGACAGTGTTCCAAAGAAGAAAACACTACATCCTCATTCTGGAAGAAAGAAACTATCAAAATCAAAAGATCCCTTTCTCCCCAGAGAGGCTATACAAGACTGCACAGTGATCAAATAGGGGAAGATTTCCTAAAATACTTTCCAGTAACGAGCCACTAAAACTGTCTCAAATGACTGATAAAGGAATGAAAGTTTTAAAATCCTCACCCATGCATCAATCCTGCATTTCAGAGTGTCCCATTTTATTGTGCTGATTAATCATATGCTCAGAGGAAGTTGGCAAAAGCTATCAAAAGCCAACCAGTATACTTGAATGCCAACTTCACAAAATAATCAGGGTCTGGTGGGATGTGTCATAAAATATGCCAAGATGGGTCATTCCAATGCACTCCTGAAAGAATTATACATATTCATCCTCCTCGTTTAGCACCTGAATGACAACAAGCAGGTGAAAGGCATCAGAACCAATGCATCAAGCCAGACAGTTGCCATTATGAACAAAACATAAAAAGAGAGTGAAGGTGCTGAAAAATGGTGAGTCTTCTACTCAGACCTTGCAGGCACTGCTCTCCTTTGATAGGGAAATGGAGCTTGCTAGGAGACACGGAGCTATGTCTTCTTGTCATTGCTGTGCACGGTTTATGGCAAACTGACATGAAATATAAATTTCTTAATAGGAATATACATTTCTCAATAGAAGTCACCATAACTTTGTGGGTTGTTTGTTTTAGAGACATCATAAGGTAGGGAAACTGTCAATCTGAACTAAATGCTTTCCTTATATATCTAAGATCAGCTCTGAGCAATGGAGGGCTCTATTAATCACTAATGAGCTCCTAAATGCCACCTTCAGCTGAAATAATGACAGGTAAAATTATACCATGACACACTGAGTGACAAAAAACAACCCCCTTATCTGGTTTCATAGTGTGTTATTGACCTGCAAGGCGCTGTTTTAAAGGAATAAAATAAATAGCTAATGGGCTCTAGTAGAATGGCTTATATTTCCCTGTGTGCTTTGTGTGTGTGTTCTTTCACATAATTTTAACAAAGGGTTATCTATAATCCTTCAAGCCACTGTCACCAACTTCTACCTCCTCCCTTGTCATGTCTCAATGAAGAGAGCCCTCATTCTGTAATTAAAACAATAACCACTTATAACTGGAACTATATAAAATCTCAGACAAGCTAAGCAAAGTAATTATTCCATTTCTGGAAAGCATTAATATTTTCACAAGCCTCCAAGTGTCCTTGTAAGTGTTCTTTATAGCTTTTAGGAATTGCACGGATGGACACTCCAACTCTCCAACTGTACCTCTGTATCGTACAATAGACAGTGAAAGAGAGGTTGTCCCTCTGAGCTGAGTTTGCTAAGGTCACTCCCAAACCTTAACGAAGAGCGCTAGTGTCTGTAAATTAAGGAGAATGCTCTAGAGTGCCTTTGCATGACCTGAGCTGCTGTTCCTGTCAGTGTATGTACTAGTTAGCCTTCACCCCAGATGGCACAAGGGTGTGTGCTTCATGTGTTTGATTCCTGGGATTTTGGTAACTCTTCTTGGTTCTTCTAGGAACAGCTCTCTGGCCATGGCCCCCAACATCTCTCCTTCCACTCGTCCTGGATTTGTTACTCAATTATGTCCTTTCAGTCTCTTTTATTTTGACCTAGCTAAGGTCCAGAGTAGATATCTTGCATTGGCCTCACAGAGACAACCCTGACACTGAGTTGATAATCAAAGAAAAAAAAAAGAAGAAGGCAGCTAAATTAGAGGGCTCACTGAACCCTCTATAAGAATGATCACTGAACTTAAATGGAGAAAGTTCTCAAAGAAAAACGTGTGTGCACTACACAGACTAGAAAAGATCTTTGGAGATATTTAGCTTTAGCCTTTTATTATTATTAATCATTATTATTATTGTGTTTACTTGCTTTCAGCATTTCCTTACGTTCTAACTAACTACTTTGTAACTAAAACTAATCCTTTTCTTTCTCTCTTACTGTTAATTGGGAGGTATTTTAAGAAGCTTTAATAGAAAGCTCTGAAGTTAAATTCATTGCTTATAAGCTGCCTGGGCTACTTGGTTCCTCCAGGTGTTCCTCACCCTTTCTTTTAATGCCTTCTTTCCCAATTATTATGGCTTCTTTTATATTTGTTTTTCTAATTTCAAAAACACAGTATTAAAAAACTGTATTGCCTGCTGCCTCAATGGAGACCCCTTATCTTCTTGGGAAGGAAAGCCATTCCT
The DNA here is from genome assembly GCF_000412655.1 of Myotis brandtii. Lineage (NCBI taxonomy): Eukaryota > Metazoa > Chordata > Mammalia > Chiroptera > Vespertilionidae > Myotis > Myotis brandtii. Next base: position 2,245,988 of record NW_005365553.1, on the reverse strand, counting down.
TCAAATCCTACTCCCTGGGGCAACTGCAAAGCTGTAGCAGCGGTTCTCAACCTGTGGGTTGCGACAGCTTTGGCGGTCGAACGACCCTTTCACAGGGGTCGCCTAAGACCATCCTGCATATCAGTTATTTACATTATGATTCATAACAGTAGCAACATTACAGTTATAAAGTAGCAACGGAAATAATTTTATGGTTGGGTCACAACATGAGGAACTGTATTTAAAGGGCCAGAAGGTTGAGAACCACTGCAGAGGATTCCAAGACAGGATTTTCCTGCAACTCCTCTGCCAGAGGTTAGAACAGAGCACTATTTGAATGAAGAAAGCTTTCTCATGGCACTTTCTGCTTCTCTCAGTCTCCTATGGAGGTTTGAACCAACGTAGTAACTTGCTCTTTCTTCTGGGCAGCCTATAATTGTGTAGCAGGTGCAAAACCACAGGTGGCATTTAACCATTTCTCACTATGTCCAACTGGAAGTCTCATTATCCTGGGGGAAGCGGAGAGCAGTAGATGGCAGCAAATAAGAGAACAGAGTGAAGGCTTGGTCTGTGAATGTGCAACTCTTCTGTTTCCATTTTTTCTTGTTCTTCTGCCAACAAATATTTCTCCCCCATGTCTCCTCTTTTCATCGCCTTGCTTTTAACTCTGGCCTTAAAAGAGTATGCCACTGTATTTACCTCTTGGCAAGGTATAATTAATTTATTCATTTAACAAATATTTGTTGAGTGTCTATTATTTATCAGGTAGTATTTTAGATGTTTCAGAGGAATAACAGACAAAATCACAAAACTTGTATTCTAGAGGGGCAAAAGAAAAATAGACAAAGATATATTTGGTCTATCACATCCATATATTGAGTTCTTAACTATGATTATTATAATTTTCAGTTCTATAACTTTCATTTGATTCCTTTTACTAGATTAACCATCTTGTCATCTATATTCTTGAACACATTTTATCATGGTTATTTAAAAGTCTACATTTAATAACTGCAAAATCTGGATCTCCCATGGGTTCTTACTTTGTCATTTATATTCTTATACATTTTTTTGGTCATTTTATAGCATCTCTTGCTATGTATGATAACATGTGTCTAATTGTTAATAGCTGTGTGTGAAAACTTATAGAAGTATTATGAAAGTCTGAAGGACTTTATTCTTTTCTATCGAGAATTTTTAAATTATTTTGTTTTTGACATTTAAAAATTATTGATTGATTTTTAGAGAAAGAGAGAGAGAAAGAACAAGGGAGACAGAGCGAGAGGAAAAAAAGAGAGACAGAGAAAATTGACTTGTTACTCCATTTGTTTATGCATCCATTGATTGCTTCTTGTATGTGCCCTGACCAGAGATTAAAACCATAACCTTGGTATATTGGGATAATGCTCTAACCAACTGAGCTACCCATACAGGGCCTGTTTTTTTGTGTGTGTTTTTTTTACATGTTTTTATCTAGGAATAACATGGATTAACTCAATCTATGAATGGACTAATTAAATCTAGGTTTCAGTTTTATGAAGGCTGACAAATTTTATGATTTGCCCTTTCTCATAAAATGTTCCATTGCTCTTTCACTTTGCTCGCATAAAATGTACCTTTAGAAATCTCATCTAAAAGGCATCCCACTCTGGAAAGCTCTAACTCCAACTTACGTCTACCAAGCTTTAGCAGACTAAATAAAAGTCTGTTTAGCTTTGTAATTGCTCAGCCACAGTTTATGAATGAGTGAGCATTTGGAAGGAAAGAGCAGAACAGAATATTATCTCACTTCTTTGTTATTCCCTTTTTCCTGATATCTACATAATCTTAGCATTTCTAGTCCCTGCTGACTTTGTATTTTTCCCCCAATGCATTCAAATGTATTTGTTTGTTTATTTGTTTGTTTGTTTAATCTAGCCTTTATAGTTCTTACAGGAGGAAAGGCTAGGCTTTACAAATCAATCCAACATGGCCAGAAATGTAAGTCACTTACTATAAGAATTTATAAGGTAGCCAAGATTCATTTTATCATCACCAGCCTGGTATCTTTGTTCTATTTTCTGGCCAAATGCTATAGCCCTTTCACAATAATGCACCTTATAAATAAAGGCCATCATACTAAGGAACAACCAGTGAGATGATGTGGATGGATCATCTATCTTCACCACTTAAATAAAAATGTAGAGTACTCCACCATTCAATAGGCATTGGTAATAAGTTTATATAAAGACAACAGTTTATTTTAGCTTTTAGGTCCTTAAAATATCTTCAGACTACCAAAATGGAGCATTTTGTTTTTAATACATCGAGTGATTTTATGGCTTTTGACAAATGACTATAGATAAGCAATTTTTTCACAAGAGGGTTTTCAAATGTTGAAATATGCTCTTCTTTGCTTTACCTGACAGTAATGTACAAATAAGACTCAGGACAGCTTAGTAGACCTTTCATAGTGTTTTAGTGTCTATGTAACTTAGCTGGGTCCATCTGAAGATTAAAATTCACTTATCTTCTTTGGTATAAATATGATTTATCATTTTAAAACACACACACACATGCATACTCTTTTTTGTTTCTGTTTTTAAAGTTTTAGTAGCCATTGCATTCAGTGGCCTCTTTAATCTTTTTCAAATATCCAAATAGAAAATATTTTGGGCTGCAGAGGATCCTAGCTGAACTATCAGAGAGGAGTACTTTTCCAGCACAATCACCATTAAAATGCAAACTTACTATTTCAAGATCTAGAATATTCTTTCTTGAGTCATTCACTTTTCAGGGATGAATAATAATTCTCAGAAGGCTTTATAGTAGCAAGACATAGGAGTTTGATTTGCCTGACTGCCATAGATACTGTTGAGAGTTCTTGTAAGCCTGACAACTACCGCCCCACCCTGCCCACATAATGAAAGAATTAGGCAAGGAATAAGTGATACAGGGTACCATAGCATTCAGCAATATGACAATCCAGCTCCACTTCTCTGACTAAAGTAAAATGTAGTAGGGAAAGTGAAATCTTACAGGATTACTGAGGGGTTATATTTCACACACTAAGTGTATGGAGTTTAACTACTCCTGCACTCAAGAACAGGCCCAACAGCAGGTTAGAGATATGGTACAGAGTGGTGGGTCAAGCCATACCTCCTTCCAATCTCTGCGACAACACACTGCAGTGGTTGGTAAGGCACCATACTAAGTGCTGGGGGTGGGGGCAGGAAAAGAAAACCTTACACTTTACTGGTAAGACCTGACCAAATGAATTTAAAAGTAAATAAAAATTAAAGAAGTCTGTATAATTATACACGATCTTTCAAAATGCATGGAATAGTTCTTGGTGTTTTTTTTTTAAAGTACTGTAGAAACTATTAGGAGTGAGTGTAGGAGCTAAAAAAGAATGGAAAAGGTCAGAAAATGCTCTACTAGCAGAGGGACTTTAAATAACGTAAAAGGTGGTAGGCTAGATATTATATTTTTTTTAAAGTGGACATTCAGAAAGCCAAGAGACATATGAAAACATGCTCTAAGTCACTAATCATCTGAGAGATGCAAATCAAACAACAGTGAGGTACCATCTCACACCTGTCAGAATGGCTATCATCAACAAATGACAAGTGCTGGTGAGGATGCGGAGAAAAAGGAACCCTCGTGCACCGTTGGTAGGAATGCAGATTGGCGCAGCCACTGTGGAAAACAGTATGGAATTTCCTCAAAAAATTAAAAATGCAACTCCCATTTGACTCAGTAACCTCATTTCTAGGAATATATCCCCAGAAACACCAATCAGAAAGGACATGCGCACCTCTATGTTCATAGCACAATTTACAATAGCTAAGATTTCAAAATGGCCTAAGTGCCCATCAGCAGATGAGTGGATTAGAAAATGGTGGTACATCTACACAATGGAATACTACACTGCTGTAAAAAGGAAAGAATTCTCACCATTTGCAACAGCAAGGATGGACCTGGAGAGCATTATGCTAAGCGAAATAAGCCAGTCAGAGAAAGATAAATATCACATGATATCACTCATTTGTGGAATATAATGAACAACATAAACTGATGAACAAAGAAAGATACAGAAATAGAGAAACATCAAACAGACTGTCAAACTTCAATGGAAAGGTAGGGGTGGGGTGGTAAGAGATCCACCAAAGGACCTGTAAGCATAACCAATAGATACAGACACTAGGCAGGGTGAGGGCATGTGCTGGAGGGTAGGGTGGGTGGTAGGAGGTCAATGGGGGAAGAAAAGAGACATATGTAATACTATATACAATACTTTAAATAATAAAAAAAGAATAAAACAAAAGCACAAAAAGGTAAAATACCCCCCCCCCCCCCCCCCGCAAAATAGATATTACTTTTTAAAGCAGTTTTTAAATGATGCTTTCTATCAGGGATTCATAAAAAAGAGCCTTAAGAGCAATGATAGCAATACAGGATGGACTAGAGAATAGACACCTAGAGCTCTCATCATCTACTTCAATCATTGATATATATGTTTGTATTTTATATTTTGTAATATTTAGTGGTGAGAAGAAGAGTTCCATGGTCTTTTCATTTCTCTCTCTCTCTCTCTGTTGATTTGTTGACGATAGCCATTCTGACAGGTGTGAGATGGTATCTTTCATATGTTTCTTGGCATATATATATGTACTAGAGGCCCGGTGCACAAAAAATTTGTGCACTCGGGGGGGGGGGGGGGGGGCCCTC
>NW_005365553.1:2148793-2240566 GCF_000412655.1 Myotis brandtii | reverse complement strand
CGGGGAACCTTGGCTTCCTCCATCACTGGAGCAAGCAAGCCTCCTGTTTGCTTCAGCTGCCTGGCTGCCAGCCGCCATCTTGGTTGGCAGTTAATTTGCATATCGCCCTGATTAGCCAATGGGAAGCGTGTTGGAGGTATGGTTAATTACCATGTTTGTCTATTATTAGATAGGATATATATTCAGAATCTGAATTTAATAACTCTGAAGCCCAACTTTTTAGGCCAAATCTCTTTCCACTTCTTCCTGTAGTAATTTTCAGTAACACTCATGGCTGAGCACATTTTCTTAGAGCCTCCTGTTGTAAGGGAAGATCTACCTATCACCTATTGATCTCTATATATATAAAGATAATATGCTAATTGTCCATTACAGTGTCACAGTAATGACCAATTTGCATATTGACAGAGCAGCAGAAGGCTGCACTCACAGCAGGGGGCAGCTGGCCGGAACCAAGTTCCCCGGGGTCTGAGGAGAGTGCCTGACAGGAACCCAGACTGCAAAGAAGGAAGAGGAAGCGGCCACAGGGAGCTCTTTCAATCCCCCTGCATGAACACCCTACCTAAGCCCCTGCACCCCTGGGGAGACAGACGAACACTCTACCCCAGCCCCCCACACCCCTGGGGGGTTGGGGAGGCTGACCAGATGGGGAGAAGACCCAGCCTCGGGGGTAGCTACAGCCCGCACCTCCGACTCCCAATCTCTTCCCCCGCCACCCCCACCAGGGATACCCACAATAGCACGCCGGCGACCATCCGTCATCGCCCCCGAGGCACCCGGGGCCTGCGGCTCGCCACTGCCAGGCCCCCCTGCTGGGGCCAGGCATGCCTCTCCTCCCTACAACTCTAGATCCAGGTGGAGGCAGGCCTGAGCTGCCCCCCAGGGTCAGACCCTCCCCCCCGACAGCAGCAGCGCAGTTTCTGAAGTGGAAGCGTGCTGAACCTCACTGGGGACACAGCTAAAACCACCCTCCTAGCCCGCCATGGCCTGGCCCCCGCCCCACTCCAGGATATTGGAGCCTCACTCTTAGCAGGTACAGCTGCAGAACAGCCACATACAACTTAAAGAATGGCGCCAAGCGGGAAGGTTTGACAGTTACTCCCCCTTAGGCCTCACAGTCCCCCTAGAGCCCCCCTAACGCCCTGCCCCCCACCAGTACCTCCAGGGACCGCCACTGCTACAGGGCTGCTGGCCAGAGCCCACCTCTCTGAGGCCTGCAGAACTCTCTGCAAAGCTTCCATAGCTACAGTCCCAGGAAACAATCATGCCCTCCTCCCCTAATCAGCACCTGCTACCTTCGAGGGTATGTATTAGCTCAGAACCTCCTCATGACAACCCAGTGAGGTAGGCGGAGAAGAGATTACAATTCCCATGGTATATGTGTATGTATTCAGAAATGAAGCTCAGAGAGGAAAAGTGTCAAGCCCACTGGTTCCCAAGATGCATCACATGCCCCACAGGGGGCGCAATTTGACTTTAAATGGGGACAATTCCAGAATGAGTTAACCGTGAATTTTTTGCATTTCTTATGGTTCTAGGGGGCCTCATCTACAGCGTATCCTACATAATAAAAGGCTAATATGCAAATGACCAAATGGTGGAATGACCGGTCACTATGATGCGTGCTGACCACCAAGGGCCAGACACTCAACGTAGAAGCTGCCCCCTGGTGGTCAGTGTGCTCTCCCAAGGGGAGCACCGTTCAGCCAGAGCCGGGCTCATGGCTGGCGAGCCCAGTGGCAGTGGTGGGAGCCTCTCCCGCCTCCATGGCAATACTAAGGATGTCCGACTGACAGCTTAGGCCCACTAAGGCATCAGTCAGACATCCCCCCAGGGCTCCCGGACTGTGAGAGGGCGCAGGCCAGGCAGAGGGACACCCCCCCAAGTGTATTAATTTCGTGCACCAGGCCTCTAGTCCAGGGGTCCTCAAACTTTTTAAACAGGGGGCCAGTTCACTGTCCCTCAGACCGTTGGAGGGCCGGACTATAGTTTAAAAAAAAAACTATGAACAAATTCCTATGCACACTGCACATATCTTATTTTGAAGTAAAAAATTAAAATGGGAACAAATACAATATTTGTATTTGCATGTGGCCCGCGGGCCTTAGTTTGAGGACCCCTGCTCTAGTCTTTTATAAGAGCACAGTGCCTTGAAATACATATATCTGTACATTTAGATTAGATTTAATATATATGAGAAATCACTAGTCTGTTCCTTCTTCATTAATTGAAGAAACCAAAGCTCAGAGAAATGAGTTGAAACACCTTTCCAAGGTTATCTAGTTAATTAGAATCTGAACTGAACTTCCACTTCTCCCTGCAGTTACTTTGAGTAACATTCACTACTAATCAGCTTTTCTCATATTCACCTCTAACAAGGGAAGACAGGGATAACTCTACTCTGGCTTTGATTCCCAGACTTCAGAGACTCTTCATTCAGTGTCCACTACTTTTATTTACTAATTATTTCCAGAAGCTTCTTAAAGGAGGTGTGTATGTTTATTAGAGACTCAGTGTATGAATGGCTGGGTAACTGGGTTAATTCCTCTGTTAACTTTAATTCAAACATCCATCTTAATAGATTAGTGAGGATTTATTAGTGATTGAAACACTAAAGCTTAACGAGAATAATAGATATTCTGACTAGAATTTATAAATATTTTAGTGAACCAAATATCTAATATAATTTAGGTATAAAATATATAAATATATTACAAATTTTAAATAAAAACAAATTTATAAATCTATTAAAGTATGTTATATTTCTAATTAAATTGTTACCAGATAAAATAATTAACATAATCTCAAAATAATAAGCCAAGTACTATCTAAAATGAAGGGAATGTAATTAGCCATTAAAATTGAAAATAAAATAGATAATGTTATTTGATATATTTTTTAAAAGTGTGAGATTAAAAACAAAATGGGTGAAACACACCATTATTCAGTTAAGAAAATATTTTTGTGTAAATTTTTCTAGCTGGTGATAAACCTCTGCATGACTTTGCACTAGTTGGTGAAATGGTGAGGAGACATTTCTTCCTGTAGAACAGAGGTTGGTAAAATTTTTCTAAGGACCAGATAATATATATTTACAGTTTTACAAGACATGCTACTTAATTCTTCTGCTATAATGTTGTAAAAGGCAATATGCAAAGGCAGCCATCCTATATAATAAAAGGCTAATATGCAAATTGACCAAACAGTGAAACGACCGGTTGCTATGAAGCACACTGACTATCAGGGGTCAGACGCTCAACACAGGAGCTGCCCCTTGGTGGTTGGTGTGCTCACACAGGGGGAGTGCCACTGAGCCAGAAGCTGGCTGACAGCTGGTGAGAGCAGTGGCAGTAGCAGGAGCCTCTCCCACCTCTGCGGGCCTAAGCCATCAGTCGGACATCCCCCAAGGCTCCCAAACTGCGAAAGGGTGCAGGCTGGGCTGAGGGACATCCCTCCCCAACCAAGTGCATGAATGTTGTGCACCGGGCCTCTAGTAGTAATATGTAAGGGTTTGGGTCTGTTCCAATAAAACTTTATTTACAATATATCCTATTGGCCAGACTCATGCTGTTGGCCATCATTTCCCAACCCCTGACTAGTTCCAAATATTTTCTTATAACTCCATCTATAATAATAAAAGCATAATATGCAAATCAACTGAACGGTTGAACAGCAGAATGACGGTCCGGATGACCATGCTATGACATGCACTGGTGCCAGGCCAGCCAAAGCAGTGTGATGTGACTAGTCGGGGGTCGTCATCACCCCCTGATCACCCTGCAGAGGGAGGTCCACCTGACCGGCCAGTGGGGCGATCAATCAGGGGACTCTGCGATCACCCCACAGAGGGAGGCCCAGGCCACCCTCTGTACCCTCTGCAGGGTGATCAATCAGGGGTTCCATGGAACCAGGGAGCTGGGGGGTGTGGCAGTGGATGCGAGCAGCACCAGGCCAAGGTGGGTGTGGGCAGGGGGTAGGGCCACAAGGCAGCCAGGGCTGAGAGGCAGCTAGGGCCACAAGGCAGCCGAGACGCAAGGGCCCTGGAAGACTGGGCTGGGAGGCAGCCAAGGCTGTGAAGGCCTACCCTTGCATGAATTTCGTGCATTGGGCTTCTAGTCTTTAAATAATGCCCTCCTTACTTTACAACTTGAATGAAATCTTCATTAAAAAACATTTTGAAAATCATAATATACTGTATGCTTTGCAAAAATATCCAATTTTCTTTAGTTTTACCATAGGTACATGGAAATTCTGTTGCAAAATTACCTGTGTCAATTCTGTAGTAGTTTGGAATCCTTTAAAATCAAGAAAGAATGATTCTTTTAGCACAAGCTTTTAGTAATACAACTATGTAGGCATAGAGCTATCTAAACTTGTAATCTATGCAAATGTGTAAGCTTTTGCATAATTTGAATAAATCATTGATCTTGATTTTAAGATGTAAACATCTGAGTTTTCAAATTTTGCTGAAACACCTCAATAAGTTATAATTTCCTGAATTCTGAAAATCTGTGATCCTGTTTCATGCTATAGAATTATTTCTGGGAAGCATCTGCCTGGACAGGGACTACATTTCCCACCTCCCTTGAAACCCTATGGGGCCATGTAACTAGTTCTCAGTGGTAAGAACATTTAAGAAGCAGGTGTACTTTCTCACTCTCTCTCTTCTAATCAGTAGGCTGGATAGCAATGGCTGGATTGATCTTAGAAGGAAATCCTACTATCAAATGGGTTTTATCTAACTAAGAAATAAGCTTCTATTGGATTTAGTCACCAGGGCACAGGGTTTATTTATTGGGGTGGTTAGCATTTCCTAAACTAATAAAATATTAAATAACAAAAAATATTCCTGACATATTTGGTGGAATATTACTGGTATTTTAGTATGTAAAAATAGCACATTATATTTTAAATACTAGGACCTTGAAAATGAATGTTATAATCACTAGACTTTGCAATGAATGTTGTTCACCCATATAATTAACCTCTTACCAATAATTGATGTAGAGTTATAAAGCATAGTTTTGTATAAATAGAAAATGTGGGAGTTTTATAAAAACAAAATTCTGAAAAATGTGTAGAGACCAAAATAACTGACTATAATATTAAGCATATGTAATATATCATATTAAAATATAAAATATTAAGAATGTAATACAATATAATACATCATTGCTTAATGAATATGAATGGTTTAGATATTATAGTTGACTACAAATTTTGAATACCCAATAGAATATCACTATTTCAGAATCAATAACTCCTCTATACTCTCAGAATTTGGAGTGTTTTCAGACCTAATGGGTTTCTCATTCTTAAATGAAGCTAGCTTGTTAAACACTGATCAATTCAATTTCTGTAAATGCCTTTTCTTATGCTGACTATTCATAGACCTAGTTTGAATATTTAACAAATACACACACACATACACACACACACACAAAGAAGTTTGGCATCTGTCTTCTGAGGGCCTAGAATAGCATGCCCATCCTTAATTTTGTTATTGTCATAATTAGCTAATTAATATTAATAAATGGAGAGAGCAAAGGGAGAGTCAGACATTGTTAAGCATGTTCAGTTATGAAGCCTAAACCCATTTATTTCACCAGGAAGCTACAACTTCACACCCCAAGGAATAATAGCATTGTCCCTCCGAGGAGATTAACACCCTCTCCCTGGCCTCTCAAGTATTGAATTGTCCAGGGAACAGGAGGAGAGAAGGACATGCATAGTAGAAGTCAGGGTGATGCAGGGGAGGCACTTATCTGTTAGTCTAGCTTGGGGAACAATGGATTGGCTAGGGGGTGGACCCTATCAGAAGTGTGGGAGATAGTCAAAAGTTGGTTGGTTGGAAGAAGCTCCTGGTTAAAATCCTAAGACAAAGAGGTCCCTCTCTCTTGTTCTTGCTCTCTTGCTCACTTGCTCGACTTGTTTGCACTTACTCTCTCTTACTCTGTGACCCACACTCCCCTGTGCACTTGCCCTTGCCTGTTCTCTCTCCACAGCCATGTGGCCTTAAGTTGCTGTATGGCCCATGGCCACCCTATGGACCCCACATGCAGTGGACTGTAGCTGGGAACACAAGCTAAACTAGCGTGATGCTAGATTGGATTGCACTTTAATATGGAACAGAAACTATGGGCAGTCGCCTTAATTTTGGCACTGCTGAAGACAAGATTGGACTTCTTCCATGGGGAACTCCCTTAATTTTACATCATCAATAAAGCTTTCCATCCTCCCAGGGAGGCCTCGGGAAATTCCTTTCCTTGTGGCACCCCAAGAATTCCAATTCCACCTATAACATTTTCACAATAAAAATTGCTATTATAACAAAGAAAATGCCCTGTGATAAAACGAAAATGAGGAGATAGCTCAGCAGAAGAGATACATTTTCTTCTGAATTACATTTCTCCCATGACTATCTGTGATGCTAATTGATGCTCTAAGAAACATTAGTAATCCTAGAATGTCCACTTGACTGAAGCATAATAAGTAGCTGTTTTACCATCCTCTGCTTGCTTATGGGTAAGTTCATGAGTAATTATATCTCAGTCATATGATTGGACTGAGCAATAAATAAATTTCTGGAAGTCATTTTATAAGATAGGTTCCCAGTTTTCACCCCACCTCAATATAAATAACTTAAACAAATTTATAGAAGTTGCTTTTGATTTATTCAGTAGGGAATATTAAAAGAGAAGTAAGCTGGGGACAACAAAAACATTAAATACTAAGATCTGACCTAATGGAGACTTTTTAGAGACCATGAGTGGAGATACCTCTTTTAAATTATTATTATTTTTGTTAGTATTGTTAGCATCACTTATTACCCCATTGTAAAGCTACCTTTCCAATAGAACTGGGCCACACTCACCTCCTGTTACTATTTTTCTTAATTATTTCAACATCAAGAATTCTGCAGGCCCCCTTATGGGTTAATACTATGAAGTTAACACCATAATTATAAAATTATGAAGTCTCACTCACCAAAGTGTTAAGGCATATTTCTAGCTCTAGAATGGATACTATTACCACACAGATAATGAAGCATATTGAAGGTTTTGTAGGACAGAAATGTGCTTAACATAGTATTTTAGAAAAATTATCAGAAGACTAATTTGAGTAAGAAAGAATAAAAGTGGGGAAAGTGGTTAAAATGTCATTCAGTTAACAAAGGCAGAAGCAGTAGAAATAAAGAGATAATTAATCATTTTAAAAGAAAAGGATAATTGCAAATCAAAACCACAATGAGATATCACTTCGTAGCTCTTAGAATGGCTATTATAAAAAGACAAAATATAACAAGTGTTGATGAGGATGTAGAGAAAAGGAAACACTTGTGCACTATTGATGGGGTTGTAAATTGGTACAATGACTATGGAAAACAGTATGGAGGGTCCTCAAATTTTAAAAATAGAACTAGCATATGATCTAGCAATTTAAATTCTGGGTACTTATTTGTAAAAAAAATAACAAAGTTACTGTATTTTTAAAATTTATTTTACTTATTTTTAAAATTTATTATTCACCTGAGGATATGCCTTCATTGACTTTTTAGAGAGAGAGAGAAACATCAATGTGAAAGTATCATCAATTTGTCACCTCCCCCACAGACCCCCACTGGGGATGGAACTTACAATTCAAGTTCTTGCCCTGACCTGACCAGGAATTGAACCCACCTTTGGGTGAACTTGCCTCCTTTTGGTGTACCAGTTGACACTCCAACCAACTGAGCCTCCAGGCCAGGGTCAAAATTACTATCTTGAAGCGATAGCTGTATCCCAATGTTCATTGCGGCATTATTTACAATGCCCAAGACATTGAAACAACCTAAGGGTCCATCCATAAATGAATAGATTTTTTTAAATGTGGTAGGTTTGTGTATATACTATATAATGGAATACTATTCAGCCACAAAAAAGTAGAAAATCCTGCAACTGCCACAACATGATGAACCTTGAGGGCATTAAGCTAAATGAAGCTAAGTGAAATAGCCAAAGACAAATATTGTATGATTTCGCTTAAATTTAAAAAAAATGAAATCATAGATACAAAGAACAGTCTTGTGGTTGCTAAAGTCAGGGGGTGGGGAGATAAGCGAAATGGGTGAAGTTGTCAAAAGGAACAAACTTCCAGTTATAAGTCCTGGGGAATGTAATGTACAGCATGGTGACTATAGCTATAAAAATGCTGTATTGTATATTTGAAAGTTGCTAACAGAGTAAATTTTAAAATCTCTAATGACAAGAAAAAATTTTAATTATGTGTGTTGATGTATGTTAATTAAACTTGTGGTAATTATTTTGCTATATATACCAAATCATTATGTTACACATCTCAAACTAATGTATAATGTTATATGTCAAGTATATCTTAGTTTTTAGAAAAAGGGAAGAAGGGTAAAATTTGCTTTAAAACAAGAAGAGTTGAATGTGAAAATGGGATACTCAGATGGAAGTATTCAACAAGCAACTGACCAAGCTTGCCAAGGATGTCAAGTCTGAACATACAAATATGGACGGCAACCTGCTAAATACCTCTGACCAAGGTGGCCTTACTGTTCCCCTCCACTTGAGTTAATTTTAGGCAGCTTTCTTGCAGTCTCCTTACTCCTCTGACTTCTCTTTTCTAAAAGCATTTGCTTTAAAAACTTACAATTGTAAATTTTTTCTCTACCTCTTTAAGTATAAATATTCTCTCAGCCTCTTGCCAGTTTTATAACCCAGGAATATCTTTCTCAAGGGCCTGGGAGCCATTCCTTTGAAATGTAATCATCAAGAAAGATAGCCTTTATCTCTCAGTGTGTATGGGAGGGTATGAACCTAACTTCAATAAGTGCCAATTAGTAAATACAGATGGCTTAATCACATTGATCAACCCAACCCCCAGTACTCTGTTTAATTTATCCAGGGCAGATTTTTCTTTGACACAGACATCAGAGCCATGGGGATATTCCAAATATCCAAGAAACACAGTGAGGAAGAGATGAAAAACAGTTATGTAAAACTAGGGAAACTTCTAATGAGAAGTCTGTAAAAGGAATTGGAGAAGGGGAAAGAAAACTCAGCATATAACATAAAATATAAGGACCAACAAAAATTTCAAGAATAGAGCTGTCAATAGCATCAGTTCTGTATTAAGATATTGGAAGTGATAATTACAGAAAATTAGAATAGAAAGTAATTGGACAAAATGAGTAGGAGATAAATGCTGATATTTATTTTAATATCTTTATTGAGGTCATTCTATATGTCATTTGATTTTCAAAGCTTGGTTTTCAAAGGTGAGTAAGACAAGCATTCCATGCTCTTATGCAACTTACATTGAATTGGAGGAGACAAAATATAAATAATACTATCATTAAAAAATGACTACCAGAAATGATAGATGCTATCAAGGAATTAGAAGAAAATGTTCCAATAGAAAGTGACCGTATAGATATTTTTTTACTAGATTGGCCTGTTTGAGGAAGAGATAATTTGCTTGCAATCTGACTGCCTACATGAAGCAGTTAAGCCACAGAAAAGACCCTATTGCAAGAACAAGCTGGTTGAGTTCGAAGATGCAGAGCCTGGCTACCGTGCAGTGAACAAGGCTGAGAGTATATGAGATGAGAACATATACTTGTAGGCCAGTGTAAGGTGTTTGGATTTTATTTTCAATGTGATATGAAGCCATTGGAAGGGTTTAAACACAAGATGACATCATTCGGTTTATGTTTTAAAAGAACAACTCTGACAGCTTTATGGAGAATGAATTTTAGAGATGCATGATGGGAAGCAGAGAGACCCTTTGGGACCTTGCAACCCCCCAGGCTAGAGACTGTAGTGACTTGGACCAGGATTCAGGAAGGAAACAGTTTCAATAGAAAAAGAGGCTGGGAGTCAGGTTTGTGTGGGAGGAAATAGAGATGGATGATGTGGGAACAGGGGCAGCAGACATCGTCTTTTCTGCATGCTTTGAGTGTGAGATTTGGAGGCTAGAAATAAGAAGCATTAAAAATCTTCATGTAAAGCTATATTGAGGATTTTCAGAAAAGAAAAATGTAAAGGAGAAAATGAGTTCATTGCAGAAGGAAAGGGTTTAATATTTGAAACAGAAAAGAGCAAGAATAAAGAAAGCAATTCCATGAATGTAGATGGTACTTGGAATGTTATAAATCTTTTCATAGTTTAATAATTGAGCAAGCAATCTCTTCCTTTCTTTCCTTTCTCCTTTGGAAGAAGAATGGACACAATGGTTAAAATAAATAATAATGGAACAGAAAGCCTGGCAAATGTTAATTTGTGCCGTTATAGACTCAGTCCTCTGGAACGTGTAGATCAACATCAATGAATATTTATTGCATCGGCTGCCACTGGGCCCTCTCTGAGTCTCAGGGGAAGTGAACAGGAAAGCCACAGTTTGAGAAGACTAAAGCAAAAACACAACTAATAATACATAATAACAACAATAATAAATAAAAAAATATTTTCCTAAGAGTTTCCCTTCTGAATAGGGCTGGTTATGGATAAAGGGCCTTAGAAGACTGTGCAGGAGACCAGAGAAACTGAAGGCACTTCTGAATGAAATTCATGCTGGAGACTAATGTAGGGCATGTGACCCAGCTCCTCACTAATGTGTCCTTCTATCTCCTCAGCTATGCTTATATGAATAAAGATCATGAATGCCATAGTCATAATATGTTTAAAAAAAAAAAAACACAACTTCCCAAAGTGGGAGAATCTCTTGCAGTTGCCAGAACAGCTACAGCCACAGGATGAAAACATTTTTGTCTTGGCACTCCAAGAGAAGGAAAGTTGAGCCTTGATGGCATATTTTTTCCTACAGGGTGTTCCTTCAAGCAGAAATTGATCTCTGGGAAGCTAGACTAAGAGATGAAATATTTTAGTGGCATTATATGAACATGTCATTCATGTCTGAAATCATGTCATGATAATAATCCCTTATCAGATACACCTTTTGTTTCAATATCACTAAACTCTGCCAAATTTCCATAGTAGAAATTATCAGGATGTTACTGACAAGAAGTGGAGATGTGCATGGTAGCTCAGAGGTTGGGCCAGACTATCTATCACCAATATCTCTCAGCTCTAATGTATGAAGTCTGTGCTTCCTCTTGCTAAACCCACAAAACCTGGTCCCTTGGAAGAGAGTGTATGTGTGTGTGCGGGGGGGGGGGGGGGGGGGGGGGGCTTTTTTTTGGGGGGGGGGGGGGGGGGGGGGGGGGGATGTGCGCAAATACTTCCAGCACAGTCTGTAGCTTGTTTCGTAAAGCTCCCAAGGCTTCTGGATGATTATTTCTTTCCATAATAAGCATATAAAAGGTGAATTTCTATGGCCTGGGGGTTGGTGTGAGTTTCATTCATGGTCTGTTTTGCTGCACTCCCTGTAAGCGTTGAAAGTGTATCTGTCATCTCTAATTGGAACTCCCAGGCAGAAATGATGCCATCAGGGAACTTAAAATATGTGGCCATATGAATCACCCTGCAGACCAGCCATTTTGCTATAAAGAAAATAATTTACATTTAAATAACTTATCTGCATTCACCTAATTTAAAAGTAATCTTTATTCTTTCCCAACTAATCCCCAAACTTATGGACTAGTTTGATCATATTTGTGCAATAAAATTGAAATTTTCAGATATGGTAGGTAATCAATTTTAGTCACCTCATCTGCGTTTCCAATCTCATTACAGATTGCAATTTTCAGTGCAGATTACATGATGACCCATCAGTGGCTTTGTTGTTTCTGAATTACCGATTCCTTGCCTACTGCCAGATAAGAACAAAGCCTATGCATCAGCCTGACAGCTTGCAAACAGAAAATGGGCTTGTAGGATTGGATTTAAATCCCAGGTGTAGGGGATAATTACCACATCACTCATGCAGTAACTGAAAAATGGTATTTCAACAAGAAAAATTACATTCCTTTTATAGTGCCAACAGAAATCATTATTTGAGGCTTCACACTGATTCACTGTATCATTACATGTGCACTGTACTCATTAAATGTAATGTTTGTTGCAACATAAAAAAAGTTATTGTTTTAGGTACTTTGGTGGAGCAGGTAGCTGAAATTTAAGGTTTGTGGAACCTTGATGGCGTAGAGGTCGTTTGGACTCTAATATATACCACGCAAGAGAAATGACAACCCGGACGCTGAGCTCTCCAACCGACTCCTATTACAGGAGGCGTGGATGGATAGTACAAAGAAAATGGAGTATAAATCTTTTGTTTCAGAAACCCCAGCCATTTAACCCTACAGTCTGTCCAGAGGAAGAGGACACATAATGATTCAAATCTCCTCGACAGAGCGGTGCTGCATAGAGCATATTTTACCATTAGCTTTGAGATCATTGAAGCCCAACATAGACATTCTAAAGGACGGAAGGACGGAGACTGCATTCATTTGAAAAATCATTAAAGAAAACAGTGGCAGACACATTGGAAATGCACTCCTCACCCCTGGTGTTTGCTCTATCATCCACAAGGCTTGGTTGTTTCCCAATGATTCCCAATTAAAGCGAGATCGGCAGAGTGGTCTGTAGGTGCAGAAGGCTACGTATCAACTGCTGAGAGCAGCAACCCCTGCTGTATTAATCGGAGTCCTAGTTATGTTGATGGCCAACTGGTTTTCTCGTTAAGATGAGCAGAATAGTGCTAAAGAGGATAGTGCTCTCAGATTTGCTGTGCTCTTGCATAGATTCCAAGGGGAGGCACTGACTATTGATAATAGACAATAGATGATAGATAGATAGATAGATAGATAGATAGATAGATAGAATTTTATGTTAGCTAATTGCTTCTTTGCTTGAATTCTGAAATTAATATAATGAGCCTAACTATGTGCAGAGAATAAGACATTTTGTGAAGAGGCTTACAGTTGTGAAGAGCTGAAATATGTTTTTCTAATCCTCTACTCCTCTCGACTCTATAGTCTGTCTTGACAATTTCTTCAGGGTAGCTGAGTTCTTACCAAAGCTGAAGTAGGCTAACAGTCTGGAAGCCAGGCAAGGTTTTCTAATTTCTCTCTAAGCTTAGGAAGGCACTTGCAGCAACGAGTTATTGTTTTCTAAGAGTAGTTCCTATCTTGCTATATCCCAAGAGGAAATGCACCCAGCAAATTTTAAAGTAGTGTATACAGATATGCTGCCTGCTCTCAGAGAACTTACATTTTAGTTAGAAAAGAGGGACATGAAAGCAAAAATTGTAAAGTTACAAAAGGTCATAAATATTAGGGGCTGAATGAGTAACAGGGTCAAAAACCCTACAGAGGAAACATTAACCTCTGGTTGAAGGAGGCTACGTACAGAATGGAAGTTCAGACCTAAACTCAACCAGTGAGAGGGCTAAGGGAACTCCCGTTGTAAAATCTTCCTTTAGTAATGACCACAAGAGAAGTGCTATTCTCCTGGATGTAAGGTTTTTCAAAGACAAAGACTGGCAATGTTGCTGGTACTTATCTTAAGCTGAACCTTAACACACAAACAATAAATATTTACATGTACTCTTTAATGCAAAGCACGGTGCTAGGCTTTGAATTCTCACACCTATCCTAGGAGGTTATTATTGCCCCACTTCAGAAAGGTGGAGATGGACACAGAGAGCATAATAGCCTGCCAAATGTGGGAGCCAAGATTTGGACCAAGCCTGCCTTTCTGCAGAGCCTATGGTCTTAATCACTACACGGTGTGATTAAACGCCTTCATAGTAGATACAAAAACCTAAGACATTTTTTAAAAAGCAGTTTTTGTTCTCTACAAAGCTACACTCCCTAACCCCAGTCATTTACCAAGTAAAAAGCCAACAGAGCTACTAAGTAAATAAATATATGTTGCGTTGATGGCCATTTTAAAACGATGACTTCAGCATCCAATTAATAGTCATAACAACATGCATCTTAAGTGTGGGCCACACCTTCCATCTCATTGGAAGAGTACACTCTGAGCTCCAGCTGTGCCACTATTTAAATTCTGTGTTGTTGGCGGCATTTTGTTCTATTTCTTGCAACACAAAGCATAACCTATTCCACCCACTCGGAAACTCAGCAAACTTAAAGAGATAAGTCCCTTTGCAAAAATTCCTCACAGTTATCCGCCCCCTCCCCCCCCGCCCCCCGTGACACACACACAGGTTTACCAGGGAGAACCATGTGGGTTTAGATCTGGATCAGGTGGTCATATTAGAAAATGCATTAAATGTAGTCCAAACAAGTCCAAATGCAAAATTACCATTCTGTTCTGCTCCTGACAGCACTGTGGAGAATGGGATTTCTCTGTATTCGTGCCATTGGGGCCTTACATGGCATGGTTTAATCGGAGGTCAACATGCGGTTGAAGTGGAGATTGTAAGCTGTGTTCCGAAATTAAAACTGACCAGACACGCATGTTGTTTCCCACCTGCGCAGTCCTCATAGTACACACACCTAATTTTCCACATGAAAATCCCTGCACCTTCCTAATTTTGTAAGAAACCGAGCAGCCACATTCATCTAAGAATTCAGTGCAGGAAGGCTGATCAAACGCCTCCCCTATGTGAATAAATTGGCTGCGCCCAGAGTAAGAAAATCTGCTGTGTATTCTTAAAAGGAATGTGTTCAGAGCATGTGTGATTTACAAACGATCCAGTATTTTTATTGAAACATGAAAATAAATGGATTTGGTTCCCACTGCCACTCAGCTTTTTCTCCTGGGGCCAGAGGGGTTGCCTGTTTGGCCTGGTGGCTTGCCCTTGTGCAAGTAGGAGAAAGCAGCTGCTTACATTACCTGGGAGAACTCTCTTTGAAAGCCTCTCTTGCTCTAAAGAGCCTTGCTGCTTAATTTTGTTTTTCCTGAACATGTTCAATGTCGCCTGTTGGTGCTGCCTCCTGCTGCCTCTTGTTCACTGCTGGGTTGTACAGTGTCTCGTGCTTGGGAAAGGTGCTGTGCAAATTACACAGAGGATATTCCATTGTGTGGGAGTCTGGGCCAGGCCGGGAAGATCTCAGGGCATTAGCAACTGGCGCTCCTCCAGCCTGGGAGGTGGGAACAGGAGGTCGGGGGGTGGTACGCTCCTCACGCCATGCACAGATGAGTGACATGATTAGCCTGAAGTCACACAGGAAGGGAGAGGATGCCCAGACATAAGCAGAACAACAGCCATGCACGTGCCTTGCACATTACACCATTGCATCTCTAGTGCTAACATGATTTCACATTCATGACAAGAAGGGGGTTTTCCTTGCTTCCCTATTCTGATCCCAGGGTTAATAGTGCTTGCATGATGTATTGTCCCCATGAAATACAGGGGATGGGGGGAAGGGGGGCGGGGCGGGCTGGAAAGGGACAGTGAAGTTTATCTCCTCTGGGCAAGACCGAAATGTAGCAGTGAAGACAGAGTAGTTAACCATCTGTCCTCTGTTTGCAAGTGCAAACGTTGCCATGTACCTTCAATGAATTTGTTCAGTGGTCTAAATGTGAATAAATGGTTAGGTCTTTGAAAGTGAAACACAAATCCTGTTGCAGTTTCCATAACTCCGGGGTAGCCAATCCAGCCCTAATGAACATATGCATTGCTTAACCCGAGATGTGAAATTTAAATTTCTATAGTATTTTTAAGTTGGATGCTTCATAAAACTGAATCCGGAGATGATCTATGGCCAGTAGACTATTTTTGATCTTTTCTAACTGTTCTTAAACCCAGAGGCTCAGTAGAATTGCTCTAGGGCTGGCTCTTTCACTTAATTAATGTTTATTAATTACCTAACAGCAACATAAATCTATGCTGGGTGCTTCAGGGAAGATGAACAGTATCTTATTCTGCTTTCAATCATTTCATATTCTCTTAGGTTTTAAGCCTCCCAAACTGGCTACAATATCAATAGAAAGAGGTCTGGATTATAGACTCTAGAAGACTGAGGTCATTTTTTAGGTGACTAGAGGAAGATTCTTGTAGGGGGTGCCTTTGAGTTAAGCCTTAATGAAAGGCTAGAATTTTGAAGAGCCGAGATGAGGAAAAGAATTATAGCGAGGCTGGAATGTAGACTACATGTTCAGAGTAGTGGAAGAGGGATACCAAACGCCAGCATGTATTCATTTGATAGGTAATAGAAATAGAGGAGCAGGAGCCTGTTGCTTAGAAGAGTGACATAAGCACATATTTTAGATAGATACATAAAAAATGAGGCAGAGACCAGTTAGGAGGCAATTGGTAGTCCAGGTAGAAATAGAAAGGGCTCAGATGAGAGTGAGAGCATGAGAGAAAGAGAAGAGGAGACCAATGTGAGAAGCATGGAAGGCTTGCTGGACTCTGCCCGCTGCACACACAGCCGACGGGGCTCTGAGCCTGAGCACATTTCATATCTAACAGAAGGCAGGGGGAGGATGAACCAAAAAGAGAAGACAGAGAAAGAACACAAAGAGGGGATTCAAATCAGCATTGAGTATAACAAGAGAACAAAACAAAAAAAGAGAAAGATTCCGGCCCCCCCCCGCCCCCCCAAATAGGAGCCCGAGGTCAATAATATCAAATGCTGTGAGGTCAATGATAAGAATGATAAATAGCCACTGGGAACCAAAATCGGGAAGTCATTGTTCACTGCCAGGAGGAGTTTCTGGTTACAAACATTAACTGGTGAGAGTTGGTAGGGAAGTAGACTCTTAGCCCTGTCTTTTAAATATTTTGAAGTATAATTTGGAGGGGAAGTTGGGAGAACAGGCACTAATAGGTGGATGAGGGCCAGGTAGACAGGCACGGCCTTCTTTCTGGAGAGCATTTTGGTCATAAGAACTTGAATTGGGAAACTCCTTTGGTCCTTCCATTACATCTCCTTTGAATTAATTTTAAGGAAATACATTTTGTTGTTCACTTAAAAAATTACCTACAAGGATGTTTCTTACAAGTGTTTATATAATGGTGAAAATTTAAAGTAACCTAAATGAATTCTGAAACATCCACCATAGAACATAGAACGATACAGCCCTTTGAAAAATCTCTTGTATTAAACAATAAATCTTACGACACAGAAAGGAGTTTATAATTTTTATCTGTTATTAAGTGACTTAAATAAGTTATAACATAGTAACCAGCAAGATTTTATTTTAAAAATATTATACATACCACAAACATTATTACATATATGTATACAATTATGATAGATACAGCCAGGTATTATTGTTTGTCAGTTCAAATCCACTTTATACACATTTCAACGCTTGCTCTCTGATTCCTGGTTTCTGACATAGTTGGGCCACCTGCATTGGCTCCCTGGTGCTGTCGTAGGGTCAGTACAATGGGAGACAAGGGCGGGAGAGTGGAATGAGGGACTGCGTATGTATTTCTTCAACTTCATCCCAGTTTGGCTTTCTTGATTTCTTTGCAGACCTCAAACACAGTACTCAGCTATCCATGTTGGGTTCTTCTCCACAAGGTTCTCTCCTTCTGGGTCCTAGTACTGCTGTTTTCCCTCACTCCTTCAGGCCCACAGCTGATAACAGGTACATATTAGATATGATACATTATCCCTTATGGTTTCCCTACATCCTGTAGACATTTTAAAAGTATCCCCTAATTGACCTCTTTTTTTATTTATTCCAACTTGAGCTTGCCTAATTTGAGTGAGACCCTAAATAATATGTGATATCAGTCTTAATGAAAACTATTTCCTCTACTTGAAAAATTCCAAGTGTCCCTGGAAGAATTTAATTTATTTAGTCTGTTGTGTGCAGCTAGAAGTTTATAGAACTTTAGGGGCCCTCTTTAAGATAAATGACACACATTTATAAATATAAATGTAGATATGGAAAAGGATAGGTATTTAGAATGAGAAAATAAATAGCAATACACTATAAATATTAAAACTAATTTATAGTACAAAGCTTCCCAAATTAAAGTGTGTATATATATATATATATTATGAATTAACCTTCTGACACACCTCTCTGATATATAACTTTTTAAACATTTATTTCTTTATATGACAACAAAATAATCTTTCATTTTCAGTAGAGAGAATACAAAGATAAATTGGTTTTTCTCCTAGCATGGGTGAAAAATGTTTTAATTGATAGTTTAGGAAAATTCATTTACATTTCACAGTTTATTATTGATAACATCATGTCAATATTTAAGAATGTTGTTAAATGTGGGAAATCTCTCTCATATTATGTGTGTGTGTGTGTGTGTGTGTGTGTGTGTGTGTGTGTGGTGTGTTTTAAGATTTTAAGTAATTATTGAGTATAGTCTTGGCAGGAGAGAACTTTCATTTTCACCATCATCAATTAGATCAGATCCTCTTTAAAAAAAATTACACACCAATGACTGAAAGAACTTCTCACAGACTAAATTATGTTTCTGCACATTTTAAATTTTGTTTCTCCTTCTCCATGCATGTTCTTGTAGTGTCAGACACTGTAGGAAACGTTCATATCAAGATATAGACTCTGGTCCTGCACCTTTGTGTCCTATCCTGGGTGAGTTGACACAGTATGTGTGAGGACTATCCTGGAACCTGTTTCTACCTCGGGATGCCTAGCAATAACTTAACTACACATGAATCTGACTGCAAACCACAGTAATGTATCCCACTAGCTGAATTGTTTCCAAGTCAACTTTCCCCTATTAATATCCTAAAAATGCCTGTGCTTCTATAAGGCCACATGAGCCAAGGGGAAGTATATTGGAAGGGCTGTTAGAGTAGAAAGAGAAAATGGTCTTAAACAACAGTGGTCAACATTTATTGCACAAGAACACATGACCATAAGAACACACTGGAAGGGACCCATGTAAGTACAGGATGCTGAAGTGTATGTGTCGTAAGTAAATTTACCTCTCATTGTAGTATAATTAATGGTTAAAAAAACATTTGTTCATAAAATCTTGATTTTTGTCTTAGTGATAAAAATATAGAACCTGGCAATTCATGAAACTTATACCAATGTGCAGATGTTCAATAAATATTTTCTTTTAGATTACTAAATTGACTAATTAATAAGATGTGATAAGATAAAAAGAGTCAAAAAGAAAACAAAGCTAATAGAATATGTTGAAGCATGGTTATAGAATGAACAGTCCATTTGAAGAGGATTAAACAAATCTAAAGGAAACAGAAATGACACAGTAGAGAAGAGAAAGTTGAGTATGCTCCCAAAAGATTCATTCATTCTTCTCAGTAAGGGAAGGTGGGTAAAGCATAGCTGAAGTAATTAGATATATTTGAGATTTAAAGTATAAGAGACCAACCAGTTAGAAAATGAACTGATGGAAATATATTATAAAATAAAAAAGGATAAACAATAGATGGTGGCAGAGAACTCAAGGTTGTATAAGTAGCTTGATAATCATTACTTTTAAAAAATAATTCTGCCCTCTGTAAAAATCCATTTTAACAACTCAGTCACTATTGTTACAGAGAGATTATCATAATCTTTCCATGGAGAATTCAATCTCCTGAGACATTACCAATAGAAGCAAAGCTCTCCATCATTTTTTTTTTGGTAGCATTATGTGGACTAAACAAAATATACCTGCAGATTCAATCCTGCCCACAGGCACCCCAGCATGTAACCTTTACTTTAGAGCCATTCAACAGCTATAAAAATTATGAAGAAAAAGTCTGTTCCCTCCCATCACCTCCAATGACTTTTTTTTTTTTTTACAAATCTACAGATGGAGAGCCAGGGAAAGTTGGGTGATTGCATTATTGCCAGAAGTTAATTAAACGTATTAATTTTTTTGTCAGAGCGATATATCTATTATTCTAAAACAGTGGCTCTCAACCTTCTGGCCCTTTAAATACAGTTCCTCATGTGTGACCCAACCATAAAATTATTTTCATTGCTACTTCCTAACTGTAATGTTGCTACTGTTATGAATCGTAATGTAAATATCTGATATGCAGGGTGGTCTTAGGTGACCCCTGTGAAAGGGTCGTTCGACTGCCAAAGGAGTCGCGACCCACAGGTTGAGAACCGCTGTTCTAAAACTAACATGATTAGCCCTCACTAATGGTGACATGTCAATATTGGGGATGCCAAATTAAGAATTGTTAGGCTAAAGAAAAAAAATTAAAAATTTCAGTCGATTGATCTGATTTGCAGAGGGCCTCTGACCAATGAAGATGGAAATCAAGAGGTATTAATAACAAGGAAAGTTTCCATTTTACCACTTCTGAGCCTGATGCTAATATAGAGCTCTGTCCTTTGCAGCTAGGGTTCTATCTCTGATTATAAATCCTTTGACTGACAGACATCACCACTCTGCTAGAGAAATGCATCATGCCTTAGCCTGCAGGGGAAAAGAGATTTGATTTCATTGTTACACTAATTAGAGAACTAACTCTATTTAACAGCATTATCAACAGAAAGTAAGTGCTAAGTGTGTGAAGACAACTTCACCAGGTCTTATAAAACAGTCAAGGGCTAATAGCTTCAAATTCTTCAAAACAAATGTGTAATCCGGGATTCAAAACAGATACGGCATTTCATCATATCAGTGACAAATTTGGTTCTTTAACCTTCTTCCCCAGAAACACAGATCCTCAAGGAGAATAGAAGGGGAGATTTTATATAGGATGGGTTATGATATGCTTTCTTTTTATTAGGTATTAAATCTCATGCCCAGGTAGTATGGACTCCTCCCATCTCTTCAAGGTGGGAAAAGAACTGAGTTGCCCACTGTGAGATGGGAACTCTTATTGAGCTTTAGTCAACTATGCTAAAAAATTTACAATGAAGATATTTCCACATCCTCCAGGGAAACTGGTTCTGTGTCTAGGTGAGCTTTTCTCAAGATGTTTTTCCTAGTGTTTAACCTGAACCTCCAGTTGTTTCAGTTTAATCCCATTTATTCTGGTTCACTCCCCAGTGGCCACACTGACTAAAGGCAATGCTACCTCTGGGAATGAAATTGCAGTCCTGGATGTGCAGGGTTATCAAGGCTGCTAGGAAAGGAGAGGAGATAAAAGAAAATGCCTCAGGGGTCACAAATCGTTCAAAATTCAATATAAGTCACATTACACATTCTGTATTTATGAGAGATGATTT
Source organism: Myotis brandtii (assembly GCF_000412655.1). Taxonomy (NCBI): domain Eukaryota; kingdom Metazoa; phylum Chordata; class Mammalia; order Chiroptera; family Vespertilionidae; genus Myotis; species Myotis brandtii. The sequence goes on along the minus strand of NW_005365553.1, from coordinate 2,219,543 downwards.
AAATAAATAAAAACTCCAAATGTTTCAGTAGGGATGGATAGGGAAATGAGGAGAGAAGTGAGAGACTATATACTATATATCAGAACACTTTACAATGATTCCCTGAAATAGTCCTAGAATTGATTATCAAATTGACAGCTTTTTAAGTTAATGGGAAGAAACTGTAAGAAGTAAGAGGCATATGGATTACCTGAGAATAATTCAAATGTGATGGATTCCGTTCCTTATTTCATAGAATTGCTAGACCAATGGACTACTTGGTGGATAATGATGGGATGGTGAAGACTGAAAGAAGAGGTTAGGTGGGAAGAGGATAAAATTAGTTTTGAGATATCATGAGATATCCATGTAGAGATACTAGGTAGACAATTGAATAGCAAAATGTGGAGATCAAGAGACAAGCTTGGGTTGGAAAAACATATTTGCAAAAAGGTGACTAACTAGGCAGGAGAAAAAAATAAATAGAAACATAGGAGAAAAATTTGGATCATATGGTGTCATAGAAGTCTGAAGAAAGATGTTTCAAGAAGATAATGGTAGTGACTGTGAGTGCTACTAAAATGTTGAGTATGATGAGGAAAGAGATGTCTCCATTAGGTCTGAAAATGTAGTTTTACTCTAATGACATGCTATGAGAAAATATAATCATTGTATTTTTTTCTTTTTCCTATTTTTAACTTTAGATTTCCCCTCTCTCCCTCACCTTTCCTCTCTCTCTAAAACTCAATAAAAACACGTGTTTTTGTTTGTTTGTTTAATTTTGTTTTATTGCTTAAAGTATTACAAAGAGTATTACATTTGTCTCCTTTTTTTTCCCCCTTGACCTTCAAGAAATCAGCCTAACTTTCAGTCACAAAGATTTTCTCTCATGTGTTTTTTCTAGACTTTTTATAGTTTTAGGTTTTACCTTTATGCATATGATCTATCTGGAGTGATTTTTGTTTATAGTTTAAGGTATGGATTAATGTTCATTTGCTTTGCTTTTGTTTCAGCACAATTCATTAAGAGTTTATCCCTACTCCACTGAATTGGCCTTTGGTAGTGCCCATATATGTGTGGGTCTATACTGGACTTTCTATTCTGTGTATTTAATCTATTTGTCTATATTTAAGCCAGTTCTAAATTGTCTTGATGACTAACTTTTAAGTAAATCTTGAAGTCAGGAATTATTAGCTTTCTAACTTTGTTCTTTATTCTTCAAAGTTGCTTGAGCAACTCAAGGTCTTTTACATTTTCATAGGACTTTTATAATCAGTTCATCAATTTCCTAAAAAACAAACAAACAAAAACCTGCTGGGATTGTGATTGTGATGTAGTTAATCTATAGATCAATTTAAGGAGAACTGAAGTCTCAACAATATTGAGCCTTCCAACTCATTAAGGTGGTTATATTTTTATTTAGGTTCACTTTAATTTCACTAAGTAATGTTTCATAATTTTAGTTTAGAAGTTTCACATATCTTTTGTCAAATTAATTCCTATATTTCTCTTATTATTTTTGGATGCTGTTATAAGTAGTACTTTAATATTAATTTCCTATTGTTTGCTCTTAGTATATAAAAATACAATCGGGTATATTTGATCTCGTATCCTGCAACTTTGTTAAGCTCACTTATTAGTTCTAGTATCTTTTTAGGTATCCTACACATTTTCTATAAGAATGATAATGTTGTCTGTGAATAGAGTCGTACTTCTTTTTTTTTCTTTTTCAGTTGGTTGTCTGCTATTTTATTTCTTGCTTTATTGAACTGTACTTCTAGTCCTTAATTTATTCATTTAGCAAATATTTTTTTCTTTGCCTATTGTATATCAGTCATGAGTATAAATGAGGTGAATGCAATGTGAATGAAACAAGGAGGGTCTATGTTGACATGGAGCTTTAAAAATTATGTAATTGTTTAAGAAACTAGATGTTTTTTAATGTAAGTGCTAATATTGGTGAGGAATAGCTAATAAAAATAGAAATATTTAGCTTAAAAGTAATAGACAATAGGAAAAATAATTATGCCTTCAAATATGCAAAGGATTATTTTACAGAAAAGGATTCATTTTTTAACACAATTTCAGAGGATTTAACTAGGATTAGTGGTGGAATGTTGAGAAGGAAAGAAATTTAACAATTTTCTGCCACAAAAAAACTATTTCATATTGAATCAAGCTCCTCATGAGAATCTGTGAAAAGTTTGTTATGAGTCTGGATAATCTTTTATTAGGTATGCCACATAGAGGCATCATTTTCAGGTAGAAGGCATACCTAGGATTACCAGAGTGGTTTGCAATTTGGATAATCTGAAATTATCCAAAGAGGAACAGCAAAAGGCCTTTGCTTCTATTTATAATCTTAACACATTACAGACGGATCACGAGAATTCTCTTGTTTTCCGTTCTAAGGCTTGTGGCCAATCATGATATAAAAAAGATATTAGTTTGTAAGAACATGTAATAAATAACTTCAAAATGCAATGGGTATTTAATTTAAAGCGTGCCTTTAACATTTATGTAAAACGTTTTTTGTACTCGTTCAATAGAAACTTATCTGGCCACTGGGTAAAGCTAGCAATAAAACTACTGATCCACAATGTGTTAATTTTATCAAAAACAAATTTATGATATAGGCAAATAACACAATTCAAGACACCAAATGAAGATATTTACAAAGTAGGCTGCAATTACTGGCTATTAAGAGGCAAAAATCATACACTCAGTAAGAATTATCCAGACATTTGCTGTCAAATCAAATTAATATTTATATATGTAATCTCATTGTTTTTTCCACACATTCCAGTTTCTCTCCAAACTTCCTATTTGCCTTATTTTGAGTGTCCTTCTCTCTCCTTTATAGAGTTTCTAATTCCTATATCTCCTTCAATGTTGATCTCAAATCCCAAGAGCGTACTTCTTGCAGATCCCCTTATACTTCCAGTCCTCTATGATGATTCTCTTTTCTCATTGATTATTTACACTTCAGTTAGATCATCAGGAAGAGAAAATAAGTCTTACATTTATAAGTACATCTGATCCCTAGAATAACATTCACAGCATGCACTCAATAAATGGAAGCTAATATTAACAGTGACAATAATACAAAAAAGCGGGCAAGAAGAAAAGATTATGATGACAGCTTCAAGTGGCATAGTCAGAAAATGCTTTTAGAGGAGGTGGAATTTTACCTCTTACTCTTCTCCTGATTCACTGATACATTTGCTCATTTAATAAATGTTTATTGATGACTTGTAAGTCACATCTTGCCAGAGACTGGGGACACAAAAAACAAGGCAGACAGGGTTCCCACACTCAGGGACTTACATTCTTATTAAAGAAGTAAGAAAAAAGGACACATATGCAGATACATAAAGAAATTAAAAATTATGAGGACAACAAAATAGAGACAAATTTTATATAGAATGGTCAGGAACAGTCTTTCTGAGGAAGTGACAGGCTGGAACTTGATGAAATACATGAAAACCATTTGGGAGTAGGGAAGTGGGGTACGTGTTAGTCAGAGGAAAGAGCTTCTGAAAAACTTGTCATGTGAGAATGACCTTTTCATTCTGGGCATGAGCAGAAGAAGGTCATGTGGCTGGAGCAGGATGGACAAAGAGAGAAGAGGAGGAGATGAGCTTGGAGGAGCAGAGGTGCCCAGGTCATCAATGCTTTGATGGCTGTGGGAAGAGTTCAGGTTTCACTTTAAGTATAAGAGAATACCTTAAAGGACTTTGAGCAAGAGTGTGACATGACATGCTAGTTTATATATTTTGAGAACATCAGTTGGAAATGGATTGATGAGCGTGTGGAGTTAGAAGGCAGTAACCCAGAGAAGAAATGACATTTCCCCGAACAAAGTTTAAATGGCATTATTGGAGAGAAGATGACAACCTTCCATTGTCCAACCTGACGTGGCCCCATGAAGCTTCAAGAATATCAGAATTCCAGAATTCTGGTTTTCTAGTCTCATCCAGGATGGAAGGGAGTGCCTGCTTTTTCCTCCTCATAAACACAAGGTGCTCTGTCTGCCTGGATGCTATTTTATTTACGGTGGCTTGGAAGAGGGATATTGGTGAATGACATTTTGGCTGCCCCAGGCCTCCATCAACCATGCACTGCTGACCTCTCAGAGGACACTCCCCAACATACACAGCTATCTGCTGCTCTGTCAGCAATGGGGCCTGCTCTTCTACAACCCCAAGGAGCCCTAACTGCTTTCAGAGCTAGTTTGGCAAAATGCTTGCTTTATATTTTGTGTTTTACATTTACATTTTAGGCAGGGTCCTTTGTTATCAAAGGCAAGCAATATGGCAAGATAGTGACTTATCATGTATAGCTGGAGGGCAGGCTGGACACCTAGACATACCCAGATGGATTAAAAAAAATGAATTCTAAAGCTGGGGAAACATTTCCCCCTCTCCAACACAATGTTGGCATTTGAGCAGAATCGATTCTAAAAGGGCAGGAAGGCCATACACTTTGAGATGGAGCTGTTTCCAGGACCAGGATTCATTAATATCCAAGTCCGTCATCCCTCTTTCTTCAAGCCCAGTCTCAGGCCCAAGTGTTCATTAGCTGCCTTGGAACCGTAAGCAGCAGGATTAGGCCCACTTTTATCCTTAACCACTGCCACCCACACTGCTTGCAAAGTAACTGGCACATAGTCTATGTAGCTTATGCCTTGGTTTTAGCTTATCAAAGTATTGTGATACCAGGGGGCAGAGAAATTACCCCATATCTCCCATGATGAATACTGCTGGGTCAGAAGCCTTATATTAACCCCCACCTCCAAAATTTGTACAGATATTTTTAGAATAAGAGGCCCATTTTCCCAATAAAATCTTGTGGTAGAGGTTTATGTACTCTGTCCTTACTAGCACCTCTTGGTATCTGGTATAACACAAAAGAGAAGCTGCTTAGTCAGCTCTTACCACAATTACTGTGGCTGCATGGGTTGATAGAGTCTTTGCCCTCTTTTTTTTTTCTCTACATGATGGCCATATAGGGTGGGGCAAAAGTAGGTTTACAGTTGTGAGTATGCAAAACACAGTTTATTCCCATGTTATTATTTATTAACTAGAGGCCCGGTGCACAAAATTCATGCATGGGGGTGGGTGGAAGGGGTCCCTCAGCCCAGCCTGCACCCTCTCGCAACCTGGGACCCCTCAGAGATGTCCGACTGCCAGTTTAGGCCCGATCCCTGCCAGTTTAGGTCCTACTGCCTAAACCGGCAGTCGGACATCGCTCTCATAACTGGGACCGCTGGCTCCTAACCGCTCACCTGCCTGCCTGCCTGATCACCCCTAACCACTCTATTTGCCTGCTTCATCCCCCCTAACCATGCTGCCTGCCTGCCTGCTTGAACACCCCTAACCACTCGCCTGCCTGCCAAATCGCCCCTAACCACTCACCTGCCTGCCTGATCACCCCTAACTGCCTCTGTCTCAGCCCTAGCCATGGTGGCTTAGTCTGGAAGGATGTCCGGAATGATGTCCGGAAGGTCATTTGGCTGTCTAGTTAATTAGCATATTACACTATTATTATTATAGATTATTGTATTCTCCACACAAATAACTGTAAAACTACTTTTGCCTGACCCTGTATTTCCATTGAGTCGGGTGCTTTAAAATTGGGTCTTCAAGAGGTATATAACATGGCTCACATTCAAAAGGAAAGTGAGTAGAAACTGGACTTCCAAAAAAATAGTTCATTTAATTTAGTAAAAAAACTACCCTTTAGTGAACATGATGAAACATGAGAAAAAGGCTGTCAGTGTCTTTCAGGAATGTTTCCTCATACTTAAAGTCACAAGAAAGCAGTAAAACAGCATTGTCTCTGGACATCCTGCCTGAAGGTGATGCCTGGAATGGCTATCGCAGTCTCAGTACTGAGAAGGAAGCAAGTTTGAGCTGATTAGAAAGGTGGACAGACCAGGGCTCTGGGAGTCTCCAAGCCTATCTAGAACTACTAGACTCTTTTTCTTTGGGGGGGGGGGAGGGGGACTCATTTTATGTGAATTAGTCTCCTTATGGTTGAAGCCAGTTGTTACATCAGCTTCAGGTTTTTCTACTACGTAGGGCAAATGAGAGAAGATTCCCTGGGTGTTTTGGAAGGGCTTTGGGCCACTGAAAGTCTGCTAAAACGAAAGCCTCAGAGTTTTAAAATATAGAGAGACCAAGCCAACTGAGGGATGTTCCAGTGAAACTAACGTGTCCTGATGGTAGAAGGTTCCTCATTCCTGGGCTGTTTTGCAGGAGGCCTTCACCCTTTTCAGGTGAGTTCAGGTACTGCTGCCCTGACAGTTCTCTAAGCAGCTTCTGGCCTTGGAGTGTTCTCCTACATGCATCTCCATTTCTTGGTGTTTTGTTTTCTGCTTGCACTAATTCTGTTAATAGGAAAAGATGAAAAAAAATTAAAGAATCACTTATAATCCTAGCATTCAGACAATGTTTAGTACTATCTTGTTCTCTAAGCAGCTTCTGGCCTTGGAGTGTTCTCCTACATGCATCTCCATTTCTTGGTGTTTTGTTTTCTGCTTGCACTAATTCTGTTAATAGGAAAAGATGAAAAAAAATTAAAGAATCACTTATAATCCTAGCATTCAGACAATGTTTTGTACTATCTTGGCATATTATCCTATATAATAAAGAGTTAATATGCAAATTGACCATCACTCCAACACACAAGATGGCTGCCACAAGATGGCCAGCAGGGGAGGGCAATTGTGGGCAATCAGGCCAGCAGGGGAGGGCAGTTAGGAGGGACCAAACCTGCAAGGGAGGGCAGTTGGGGGGGACCCAGGCCTTCAGGGGAGGGCACTTGTGGGCAATCAGGCCTACAGGGGAAGGCAGTTAGGGATGACCAGGCCGGCAGGGGAGGGTAGTTAGGGGAAACCAGGCCTGCAGGGGAGGGCAGTTGGGGGTGACCAGGCTGGAAGGGAGTGATTAGGGGGTGATCAGGCTGGCAGGCAGAAGCAGTTAGGGACAATTAGGCAGGGAGGCAGGCGAGCGGTTGGGAGCCAGCAGTCCTGGATTGTGAGAGGGGTCCCAGATTGGAGAGGGTGCAGGCTGGGCTGAGGGACAGCCTCCACCCCCCCCCCATGCACTAATTTTGTGCACCGGGTCTCTAGTATTCTATATGTGTGTAACTTCCCAATTCATATTTACCCATTCAAAAATCTGATCATGCTGTATATGTAGCTTTATATCTCATTCTATGAACTAATAACTATATTGTGAACATCTCTACATATTACTAAATATATTTTGAAAGCTTTTTAAAAAGCCCTTTGTCTGGGCACCACCTCCAGGGCATTACAGTGACTAAGGAAGTTACTTGGGGATGAGGCAGATAATTTCCTACCTTAATTAATTTTAAAAAAATCTATTTCTTGGTATTATTTCTAGATTTAATCTAGACAGATGATTCAATGATTCTGGATGCTGAGTGCTCATTCTCTCTACTTCGGAAGATGAACTTTTAATTTGTAAGTACTGAGCACACACACAACTCCCTGTGGTGGATGTGCATATGCAGCGTTTGAGAGCAATGCCAGTTTTCTAGGTTCCCCCTAGCTTTGCTGCTTGCCTGTGAGACCGACTTAGGCATGCTATTTAGCATATCTATTTCTCCTTTTCCTCATTTAGACAATGGAACTATTAACAGATTCCGTTTCATAGGGTGGTCATCAGAAATAGATAACTTAATTATGAATTCAGATAGCAAGTTTTGGGGGCTATTGCCATGAGTTGTTACTTACCTTATTTAGCCTAACCTCTAAAAAAGCAGAAATTAAGGATCCAGTAGGCATGTTTTTCATCTCTGCCCACTAAATCTACCCCCATGTAGAATGTTCACATGCTTCACACTCTCACCAGGTATAAATCCTCATCATTCCCAGAGAACCAACAGACCTTTCCGTAAGTGATTTCATAATCACTCTTCTACATGTGATTTCTTCTGCTAGAATGCTCACCCCCTCACTTCTTCACCCACCTGCCAAATGCTTGCTCATCCTTAACATCTCCTCCTCTGTGGAGCCCTTTTCCAAATCTCCAAAGAGTTGTTGTTCCACTCCTTGCACTCCCACAACACCATTTTTAAACCAATTTCCCTAACATAGCACTTATCAAGGTGTATTTGTAACTGATCTGTTCACATGCTGATTCTTCCACTGGAGTGTATGCTTTTGGGGGGTCCAGGAGCATGTCTTTGTCATCTCCAAAGTGCGCAATAAACGCCTTAGTGTGTAGAGGGGGGAACCTATGAGCCATAAATTTCCCCCAGGGTTTGAAAATACATGAGCTTCGAGGAGTCTGAAGGGCAGATCTGTTCCCCTGCTTTGCTCTCCATGTGTTCAGGACAAAAAATAAATTCCCAATGGAGTCAGAAAGAAGGGTTCCATTCAACACACACCTAATTACAGTCCTCACTTGATTTTCTCTTATAAATGACAACCATCAGATGCCAAGTTGTGGCAGAATGACATCTGGCTCTTTGGCAGACACCCCCAGCAACAGCGTTAATGACTTCGGAGATGGCTCTGGATATGTGATGCTGTTAAGTTTGTTGTCTGGATTACATTATCCCCTTGAACATCTTTTCACATTGTCCTCTAACTCACTTCTGATCCTGATTCCGTGAAACCTGGGCACATTTATCCAAATTTGCCCAATGCCCTGCATGGCCCCGACATGCCAGTCCTTTAATATATTTCCATCAGCGCCTGTACATTTTTAGAGTTGTGAATGTATGTGTTCTCAGAGGCAACTCAAAAAGGAAGATTTTTGTCATCTGGGAAAAAGTTCTTTAGTACTCGACCAAATTACATTTTCTAAGATGACCACATTTGGGGCTCCTTTTGAAATCACACTATATAAAGAAAAAATGCCTCAGTGACTACATATGCTTTGAATTGAAACCAATATGCAATGCTTCATTAGCTCCCAAGATGAACTATAAAAAGGCAGGGGTTGCAACCATAACAGTCTTGCCTCTGACTGAGAAAAATATATACATTTTAATTTTTTCCTAGGCATTAAAAACAAAGCCTCTATCTGAAATTTCATTCCATTTTCAGAAATGATGCATTTAAATTCAGTCCTGAAATCTTCTTTGTTTTTCCTTTTTTTCTTTTTACCATGTAGAGATAAGATGCCAAAGTGGGAAAACAGAGTAAGTAATATGAGAGACAAAATCCCCAAAGCTTTCTCTTTCAGTTGGTTATTGTATTTTGAAAGAAACCAAAACTAATCAAATAGGATATATATGTATATAATATTAAGAGAAATGTTAGAATCCAAATGGTAGATCATTCTAGCAAGTAATGATAATAAGCAATTCTTACAATGTAAGTCAGCCCCTGATATAGATAGGCTGAAATGTTAATTTCATTCTATAGATATTTTGATTATTACTTTTTGCTTACAAAATAACAGCAATACTTACAGTTGAAAAAAAATCACATTATCTAGTGTTTTGACTTATTGGGGAAACATTTATGTGTAGAACCAATGCATTTATCATGCTTAATTGGAAGTTAATGAAACAATTTTTATGTTGCCCGTGTTTTTACTTTAAAAAAATTTAGGCATGCCATCTTAAAATGTATTACATCTATTTAAAGTGCTGATGGAAATCATAGATATAGGATAATGAAATGCCAAATGTAAAATTAAAAGGGGAAAGATATACAATGGTTTTCAATGATGCCATCATACCCTGTAATTCTTGAAAATTCTAGAGTGACATGTAGGAAATAGGAAGGTCCATGGTTCAAATCCTATGAGTTTCAAATATCATGTTTTGTTTGTTTTCTAAGAGGAGACAAAACATTAAGCATAATTACATAATGTCTGGAAATGGCAAAATGTTTTGTATTTATTGACTAGTTTGATAAGAATAAATAATGGGATCTTTCTAAAAGTTGTCAGTCTTTAGCCAAAGTTTCCTGTGCTTTGGTTAATGAAACTTCAATTCCCATAAATATATTGATGCCTCCATGTAAGGTGTGAACAGATGCTTTATCTCTACATTGTGTGCATAAATGTACGTTCTGAGATGTAAATTGATCAAACTGTAGAAACAAATCATTTAAGATTTGCGCAGTGATTAATAACAGAAGCCAGTAATCAAATCTCCCTGCCACCAGCACATCTGTTACAGAGAGCTTCTAGTTTGCCCTAGTATGCAAATGTGCAATAAAACAAATACATTACTTAATTTAGCAGCTGGTTCAAAAACATTATTTTAGGTGATTTCTTTATGTTTTGTGTTCTTTTGCCATAGATGGTGGTTAATGTGAACTAATTCAATTGTTTATGAGATGAGCGCTTGCACATAAAAAATAGCCCTTGGGAGAGGCAGCCTCTGGGAAAGTCCTTCTGACCCTTGTCTCCGAGGAGCATACACTGCAGCCACTGCGCCATAAATCATGGCTCCCGGGGCCTCCACTGGAGCAGCACGGGAGCCTGGAAAGATTTAAAATTTCAAACTCACTTGAGTTCCAAGTTCTTGAGTTTGGAGGAAGATCCTGGACACATGCTAAACCTTGCTGGATTTGGGCTTTTCATTTTTTTTTTTGGTTCAAGTTGCTTTTTATATGTTAGAAAAATCGGACACAAAAAGGAAATTCTAATAGGAGCATTGGACAGTATATTCTGATGTTTTCCTGGTGAAAGTTAGGATCTGACGGGATCTGTTCGAACCAGTTAAGTATCTGGTATATAAAGAAGTAAAAAGACCCACAAAACTGATCTCTCATGAGCTTAAACATTACATGCAAACCCACAAGCAGGTGAGTTGGGCTCTTAAAGTGTTGCAAAGAGCATGCTTTGTGTAGAGTAGGCAGTGACCAGACTTGATTTGCTTTCCAGTCCAGGGAGAGGAGAAAAGAGAACAAAGGCATCAAGCACAACCACCCGCAGTGGTCAGCAGCTGGAGAGCAGCTGGAGAGCGCAGGGAACAGAGCAGGCTGAGGATAAGTAATTTGTGACCGTAGAGTTTTAAGTTGGTTAAAGACTGCCACCATAATGAGAACAGCAGATGGCTGAAAAGAAATACATACATGTCCAGTTTATATCGAGGGTCTCTCAGTTAATATGCAGGCTCTCCAATCCCTTTCACCATGGGCCCATTGGGCAGTTTCAGAAGGATCTTTTGGTTACAGAGAGCTTCTAGTTTGCCTACCTTTGCCACTGGCCAAGATAACTTAAAGATGGAGAATGCTTATGTGCTTAATAATGTAATACCTATAATCAACATTTATTAAAAACTTGTACTTGTACAGCTTGTGAAACATTCTTACGAATGATATTTCTTTGATCTTCATATTTTTGTCAGTAAGGGTAGTAGGACTCACAGCGGCTTGCCCAAGGTCACAAGACATTGTAATTGGAATAAAAGACTGATTCCAAAGTTCATGCACACAATTCTATTACCTTGTTTCCTAAACCAATGTAAACCTTCAATGAGAGACATGAAGAAAAAGAGAAATTGTGGAATGTGTCCTTCACACCGTAGAAAAGAGAGAAAGTCCCATTTTCTAAATAAAGAGTTGCATGTTATGCAATGAAAATGAGGCCATACTACATAGACAAATAAAAAATTAACATAAAAAAAGACAGATTTAGGACACTTGACTGAGGGTAGGCCTTTTAGAAATGTGGATTACCCAGCGGACAAACTATATAATTCAGAGTTCTCCCGAGAAACAGATCCAATAGGATATGTAAATATATAGAAAAAGACTTATTATAAAGGAATTGTCTCACGTGATTATGAAGGGTGGCAAGTCCAAATCTGCAGTGTGGGCTGGCAGGCTGGAGACCTCGGAGGTGCAGAGGCAGATCAAGTTCAAAGGCAGGCTGCCGGAGAACCCCCTCTTGAACAGGGAGGCCAATCTTTTTGTTCTGTCCAGGCCTTCAGTGACTGGATGAGGCCCACCCACATTATGGAGGGCAATTTGCTTTACTCACAGTTCGTCAATTAAATGTTATTTTCATCCAAAAAAAAAAAATGCCCTGCAAGTTGACATATAAAATTAACCACCACACAGACCAAGTTTATACTTAGGACACCAGCAATGAAAGTGCATTGAAAGAAAAGAAAAGACTTTTTGAAATAACTCCCATATGTGATATTTCAGGGGTAAAAAACCACCAGTAATCATAAACAAAACTAGGACTCTAGCTATCTTATCCTTATTTTAAAGTTCAGCATTTTTTATATTTTGATTGAATGCAGGGTAGAGAAGGACAAAACAATCTCCATAATTACCACAATCTTTCAGTGCTTGGGATCTCTGAAGCCCTGACTTCAGGCCATCGTTGGAAATTGAGAATCATCATTATATGAGTATTTTCTGTCCAGCCCTTAAGAAGTTATAATGAAAGTAAATTGAATTCATTTGGCAAATATTAGGACTGCCAACAATATTCGAACTTTCTGTAGAGACCACGAGAGCAGCAAAGCATAATGGGCAAGAGCAAAGCACCAAAGTCAGAAAGGTTCATTTCCTAAATCTTTTCAACACTTCCTTCAGTGAGGTTTTTGGCAAGTTACATAACTCTCTAAGCCACAAATTCCCTATCTTTAAACTAAAGATAATTGAGCCTATTTCTAGTGCTATTATGAGGATTAAAGGAGTTAAAGCATTTGGAACTCTGGGCAAGTGTCTGACATATGATAACTCAATAAACATTATTCTGATAGCCATAGGATGGGAAAAATTAGTTCGAGCAGGAGGGATAATTGTAGGCCCAAATGCTTCCACACTTCTGCATGTTGCACACTGGATGTTCTTAGTGAGGAGCCCACTGCTGTCACTCCCTCTGTTTTTGGAGACCGCATCTAGTATGTTAAAATATACTCAAATTCTACATTAAAGAGACATTTGGGAGATAAACAGTTTTAAAAGCTTTTGTTTTCTATAATTTTGTTTTTTAAATTATGTGGCTATAAACTAATTTGTTACTTATTGATTTGGAATTTTAGGGGTCTTATGAAATTTTTATACTAAGAAAATCTAAAATTTTCTGATGAAAGTTTTATGAAATTTAAATTTCATGATTAATAAAGTCAATATTTTGTACTGTAGACATTTTAATAAACATTTTAAGCACTTGCTAGTTTTTTTTACCTATGTTGGAGTCAATAAAGTTTCTTTACAGTTTACAAGTTTTCAAAAAAAGTTCTTGAAAAGTTCACAAATCCCAGATAGTATTCCTATACTACATAATGGTTAAAATTGACTTGCATAAATTTTAAGTTCTACAGAAAGATAGATAGATGGATTATAATGATGATGATGATGATAGATGATAGAGATAGAGATAGAATAGAGATAGAGATAGAGATAGAGATAGAGATACAGAGACAGAGACAGAGATAGAGATACAGAAAGCTATGTTTTTATCATTCCTTAAGAATGATTATATATATATTTTTCATCATGCAACATTTCAAAAACAGAAAAGGATAAGATAATGAGATACATTCAATTGTTTATTTCATCTCCCATTTTCTAAGTTAATATTCATTCTTACAAAAGTATATTCATTATCCATTTAGTTTGGGCTCATGTTGAATGCTAGGTTAGCTAAACATAAATTTCTAGTATCAAAGATAATTTACTTAGCACTTTGAAGATAGAACCCTATTTTCATCTGACCTGTTATTGCAGTTGAAAAGTTTGTTGTCAATCTAATTGTTCTTGGACTGTGATTTGCCTATTAACTGCTCAGGTTTGCTTTCTCTATTTGGTATTCTGTTATTTGGTCTATAGTGTGCCTAAGTATGAAATAAATAGAGAGCTGTGCTTCTTATAGCTCAAGATTCTAGTCATCTAACAATTCTCTAAATTTTTAGACATTTTATTTTTTTAAATAATTTTTTATTGATTTTAGAGAGGAAGGGGGAAGGAGAGAGAGATAGATACATCAATAATGAGAGAGAATGATTGATTGGCTGCCTCCTGCATGTCCCACACTGGGGACTGAGCTTGCAATCTGGGCATATGCCCTGACCTGGAATCGAACTATGACCTCCTGACTCATAGGTCGATGCTCAACCACTGAGCCACACCAGCCAGGCAACATTTTATTTTTAAACATTTTTTGTCTGTCTCTTTATTTTTTCTATCTGAAATCCTATTACTGGAATGTTGAACAACCTCATTTTATCTGTTTCTTAAGCTCCCTTGTATGTTTTCTGTATTTTTCTCTTGCTTCTTTCTGTTAATTTGCTCAAATTTATCTTCTAGACCACAAATATCTCCTCATATCTATTTGATCTACTATTTAATGCTATCTTTGATTTTTTTAACATCATTGACAAAATTCTTCATATATACATGATCTATTTTTATCAACTTGAAACTTGTCTAGTTAATGGTATCTTATATTTGGGATTTCTTCTTTAATGTCTATAATCATTTTAGGCATTCTTACATTTTTTCTCTCTGTGATTGCTAATCTGTAATCTCAAGCTCCTGGCCTCTAGTATTCCTAATTTTGTACATGTGAACCTCACTCATAGTGGATTATAATTTGCCTTTACAAACCCATTTTTCTTCCTATGATAATCCTTTGACGTCTTATGGAGCAGTTTTTCATTTATTTCTGTCTGTCCCAAGGATTTCAGTACCATGGATCAATTTTAATTTTTACTTCTTGGATGGGAGATTTCCCAGACCATGCAGATACTGTAAATTTGAAACCCAAACTTACATAGGGCCCATGCTCCGTGTCTTAAAGGCCTCAAAAAGACTCCTTTTCATGGAGCATTAGTAGAGACAACATGCTTTGTTTTTGTGTCTAAGATGGCAGGTAGATTTATTTTTCTAGTTCAGCCTTTCAAGTTCTTAGACCTATGCATACATCTTAGTGCCAATACTCTGCTTTATATGGGTCCAAAAGCCTCATCTTCTTTCTCTGGTGGGGAACTAAAGTCTAATATGTTAATGTTAGTTGGACAATAACCCACTCTGGTCAACCATAGGGAAAGTTTTTATATTATTCTTTCCCAAAAAACTTATATGCTGCAACTCTAAACTCCAAAATGACTTTATTTGGATATGGGGCCTGTGGGCCCTCATGAGATGATTAGTGCTCTTACTAGTATAAGAGAGACATCAGAGAGCTTGTGCTGTCTCTCCTTGCCATGTGAGAACACAGAGAGAAGATGGCTGTCTGCAAGCCAGCAAGACAGTCTGAGCCAGAACCAGACATGCCAGCACCCTAATCTGGTCTTGCAGCCTCCAGAACTGTGAGAAAATAAATTACTTTTACTTACACCTCCAGCCTTTGGTACTTTGTTACAGCAGCCAGAAAAGGCTAAGATTATCAGTCAGTCATCTTTCTGGAATATTGAGTCTCTACTCCCTTATTTGTTCAATAAATATTGATGAGTTTTAAGGGGGGAAAAAAGGTCTTGCTTTAAATCAACAACTGGGATTCCCTAGTATGAATACTTGGTTTGACGCTGCCTGGATTCAAATAAACCACAGAATCTGAACAAGTAACAGACAATGATTTTTTAAATCTACTAGTTCAGGTGGAACAAGTAGTTTAATTCATGTTAATTTCAAATGGACCACAAGGTAAAGAATAAATTTTAGAAGAAAAGCCAAAGACAGAATGAGTTTACTCTGTTGAGGCGAAGAAAACCAAGAAACAGCTACTACCCAAATGAAAGCAATCTATAGAAGCCTAATGCAGTGAAAATTTCCACCAATATTACAAATAAAATACCTTGAGGGAGTGTGTATAATTAATAAAAAGATGGAACTATAATTATTGTGGTAGGTATAAATTATTACCCGGAGTCCTCCAGCTAATTTGAACAACCTCTGGCTTTTATGCAGCTATAGTTAGAAATGAGAAATTTACTACTATAAAATGTGTAGTACCTATTGCAATCTTAAAACAAAGAAATCTGTTGGATGGAAGCAGTATTACCCTGAAGCATCCTGGTGAACTAGAAATAATCCAGGCTTGACTATGGGTGTAGAAAACAAACAAGCAAACAAACAAAACAAAACAATAAGGCAAAAAACCCCCTTAGTTTATAATCCATATCAAAGTATATTCTTGCCACATGACCAAAAGGCTTTAAAAGTACCCTTTTCTTGTGTTTCAGGGGTCACCATTAATAAAATTACTTGGTGATTTGGCAGCTGTAAATTGCAACCTCTTGTCATTGGCTGGGTCACAAATGTCCTCCTCCTTTCCTTTTTAAACACTATGAGTTCAGCAGAGTAAGCGCTGACTTCATAAATAAGCAGTCAGAGCACTAGGTTCCAGTCACTTCCATAATGGGAAGTAAGCAGACCATTTAGCAGGGGACGTGAGAGGGCGAAGGAGGAGGAACCAGGATCAGGTCAAGCAGATGATGGAATGAATACCCTATTTAAGTATGCCAGACATACTCATGTAAAAAGAAGCTTGTAGGTCACCAGAAAGGACAGGAATGGCATATTGGGTTGATCCCATAATTAAGGGAGAAGGCATAAGTCATGAGCATCTCAGACTGAATGTGTTCCTCTCCCATACTCTATTATTATTCTTATGAAGCTTATTCCAATAGGTGAAATACCTTCTCCTTCCAGTATCATAAGTTAAAGAGTAAAGAATATGACAGATCAGAGAGGTAGATGAAGCTCCCACTATTATAAAAACTGTTGCCATCACTCTATCTTGGCAAAGCTAGAAGAGCAGGGATTTCCACAAGGCAGCATCGAAATTGGCTGATACTAAAAGAATCCATCACTTTAAGGACATTGCATACCGGATGACTTTCTGCCAGTCCTTTCTCAAACTAGGCAGTTAGTAACCAAGGGAGGAAAGGGTTAAACTCCCACCATGATTATCACTATCACTAGACACACATACTTACGCCCAGTGGAAGCATTGATGTGTTGTGCTTTTATTTCCTTCTAAACTGTCGTTCTTCATAATATCTCCAGACATTTATGTGGGAGATATGTCTAGATGTCACCCAAGATCCCCTCTTAACATTTTTCCTTGCTAAGAGTGTCCTAATTTTGTTTGGGGAAGAGTATACCCATCCTTAGGCAATAAAACATGAGTTACTAAGCCCATCATAATAACCATTTCTGTTACTTTAAAAATGTCTAGGGGTTGTCATGCAAGAAGTTCTTTCCACTGAGACCTGAAGGAAAGACTTCTATGTCGGTTTCTGGGAGACATTAGCTTTCTAGATAAAAGAACACACACATAACTGGCTTCACTCTTCCCCGTCTCACATATCCCTTTCAAGAACACAGGATGGCCACTTCCGCTGCTGCTGCAGTCATTTCAGATTATGAGAGAAAGGTAGAGAGACTTGAGGAGCCATGGCCCCTGGCATCACTGGGCTGCTGGCCAAACAGCAGCAGCAGCAGCAGCTAGCCTCTGTTTTTTTCTTCAGACTGTGTAGGATAAATACATTTCTATTTGTTTTAACTACAGTTAGCAAAATTTTCCATTGCTTGTAGCCACATCCTATTATAACTGATACGAAATATACAGCATTACTATTTAACAAGCCCATTACCTAGTTACTGTTAAGAAGTATGTAATATTTTATTTTCACAATAACCCCAACATGAGGGTAGTAGATCACTTCAAACCCCAGCTTTGCACATGGGGTAGCCAACACAATGAAAGTTACTGACTTATGTTGGTATGTGACAGAGCCAGGCTTGAAGCTATGCTTGATGTCATTCTATCATTGTTCATTCATTCATTCATTCATTCATTCATTCATTCATTTGTTTATCTAACAGATTTTTGAGGATCTATATGAGGCAGAAACACCTGTACCCCAAGAATATGAATATTAATAATTAGACAGTTTGAACTCTCAAGGACCACACAGTCTAGTGAGTTCATAGTCTTTGAACTCTCAGTTCAGTGGTATTTTAATTTACCAGTCTACCTTCTTGCTGATAACTATAGTCACGTGAGCTGTGTTGTTTATAAAATCTAAATGCAGATGATTTCAAGAGCATTTATGTAATCAAAAGATATATCTTTCATCTGTAACTTGTACATGAATGGACATTTGCAGCACAATTTTAAAGCCAGAATTTTCTGAACAGTTCAGAAGTTTGTTCTTTCTACAAAGGCAAAACTGCTCATTTTTCTCTCCACAGCTTCATCTCCATGACTGTTGCATTGAGATAGTGTGAGGCAGTCACATGTCTAGCTTTGAGAAACCAAATGCATAGTGAACACATCATAGGGTACCATTCAAGAGAAGGTTTGAACAAAACATGAAAAGATTCTGGGCTCAAATGCTAATTTAAATAGAGGATCAAACTATTGTACCAAGTTCAGAAGCCTTGTGGAGAAATGAGGATACGCTCATGAAAGAACTTGTAATATGCAGGAAAGACAGATAATAAATCATGCCAAGAGCCAAAGAAATGGTTATAGCAAAGAGATAGTTTCAATCAAAAATCAATCAAATGTCCAATCAATCAACTAAAAATAGTTCTTTGAAAAGTATTATGTGCTTAGAAATGTGCTAAGTGCTATATGGAAGAGCAAGACATAAGAGAATCATAAGACATCTCCTTTTTAGTCAGCTAAGTTAGACTCCAGTTGGGGATACAGATTTGAAAAAGAAGATACTAATACATATAAAAATCAGAAAATATTTAAATGGCATGGAAAGCAATGCCAGGAGATAAGAAGCAAAAAGGTGTTTCAGAACTGAAAGGGTGTGACCTGTGTAAGAGAGAGCCTCGGACTGGAATCAGGACTTTGAATCTAGTTGTACTTCTATAAACTTTAGGACCAAAAGATCACATTAACCTTTGCTTCTTAAGGAAGAGCTAATTTAAGAAGACAAAATAAAAAAATTCTTATTAATTCTAATATTTCTAATATTTGTTAAATATTAGACATACATTGCATGCTATTCTTTTCCTGAGGTAGAAGTATTGTGAGAATGTTTTATGGAGGGAAACAAAAGAGAATGTAAAAAAGAGAAATGATTCACATAACCAAGGAAATAAGAGTGAGATGAGTCTTGAGCTCTAATTCTAACTGCCACTCTCTAGTTCACTGAACCTCCATTTTCTCATCCACAAAAGAGGGAAAAAAATCACCCCTTCAGTGACTCCCACAGGACATGAGGATGAAAAAATTATTTCACAAAAGCATGTTCTCATGGTTACAAGGATCCTGCACTAGCTGGAGGAGAGGCATAAGCTGGAGGTTAAATGTGGATGATATAAAACCAGGTGACTATTTCCAAGCCTCCCAAGAAAAGCCAATTCTGTCTTCCATAAAGTGATATCAACATGGGAGTCTGAGTTGCCCAGCACCACCACTGCTATTTTGCTACCATCCAATGGAACTCGACCAGTAAGAGTGGAAAAAGAGTCCCCTAACTACAAAGTGAAATAGTTCAATGTCATAAAATTATGTAAAGTACACAGGATCCATCAAAAGAGAGGCAAACGCACTGTACTTTCTCCACGACTGAGTCACAGTTGTGCAATGTAATCTGCTGCCCAAGGGGCAGGCAAAAAGGAGGTGCATTGTTTGCAGAGAATTAAAACAAATTATTTACTATGCATGCATTACTATAAAATGTATTAATATAAAACTGATTTAAAAACTGTCTGCTTTTCATTATCACCATGCACCAGCAATTCTAAACAATGTCAATGATGAACTATTCTATTGTGAAAAAATTAATTTCTGGTATAATTTCCAGTCACTGAGGCTTTGTTTGAGTTTAATAATATATGGGACTTTCAAATTAGCATATTTTATTACTTATTTTTAAATAAATAACTACAGTCTACATGGAAGTTACTTTAGAAAGCCTCCAGTTATCCAGCAGCCCCTGACACATGTAGACCCAACTACACAAGTTTGGTTCAAAAGAACTTTGTAATGGTTTGACATCCTTCAAGTTCATCTCCAAGTGCAGTGGTTCTACATATTCTTATGTTTAAATAGCACATGATTGTAAAATGAAGAAAGAGAATGTGAGTTATTCAGGTCTGTCACTCTAGGTAACTACTTGAAATTTGTACGTGTTTAAAATTTGTAAGAGTGAAACAGAGTATATGAGCTGCACATTGCTGGCAAGTACAAATTTTAGATCATACGTGAAATAATTTACCAAATTTGGGTAACTTCCTTAATGTTAAAATATATTCTCTTTTAGTTGCTAATTGTTTATTTTAAAAACAAAGGATGAATCAAGAATTAATGATTTTCAGTGATTATTACATAATTATTACTGAAAATAATTTTGTCATATAAGTAAAAAATGTTAAAACTGGTCCACTCTGAGGATTAAATACTCAGGGTACCCCTGAGGTAGACAGATTCAAAAGTTCCCTAAGCACTATTGTTGTTTTTTTGAAAGAAGGTTAATGCTTTGTATGTACTATCGATAGACTACGCTTTTGGAAACACAGAAGATTCTAATTCACAGCCAACTCTACAGGAGGACATGCCCTAAGAACGGAAACACATCCTCTGATACATGGTAACATATCTTCCCTCCAGCCCCTTAAAACAAAATCCATGGCGTTGGAAAGGTCTTCAATACTGCTGTTTACACTGTGAGTAGAAAACAGCACTGTATTGAAAGATTGCTTTTGAGAGGTGATACAGAATTTATCCATTTTGTTTGGAAGCTATAATCGTGAGGTTTCACTCCAAAACATGGGTCTAGCTATATTTTCCAGGGACTGAGTCTAGCTCTTCCTACTTGTGTGGCTAAGAACCATCTGGGACATTCCCAGCTGGACAGAATCCTGAAACGCAGGACTCCTGGAGCCCAGCCCTAAGGGTTTCAATTCAGAAGATTTGGGGTAGAGCCTAGAATCTGTGTTTTAAATGATCAACCATCCCATTTAGGTTATTCTTGGACTAAACTTTAATAAATATTGAGAGACTGAAGGCCTGAGAAAAGGAATACTTTTTATAATTTTTTTTCCTATTGACTATTCAGAGTTTTAATTCATCAAGTCATCACTTTCTCGTGAAGCATAAATAAACAAACACATAAATAAAATAAGTAAATAAATATTACCCCTCCCCCAAAGAAAAGTAAATCAAGAGGTCAAACAATCATAGTAGGTAAGAACATCGCTGTTGAGAAAGAGAATTCAAGAAAAGGCACCTGTGATAGTGAGATGGTCTGAGAGTAAAGTACCTTTCCAAAGCCAAAGGGAAGAGAACACATTTTATTTCAAGTTGGGTATGGTCTGAGTGTTTGTGTTCCCCTTCCCCAAATTCATATGCTGAAGTCCTCACCCCCAAGGTGATGTTATTAGGAGGGGACCTTTGGGAGGTGATCAGGTTAGGAGGGTAGAGCCTTCTTAAATGGTATGAGAGACCTTAGAAAAGAGACCCCAAAGAGCTGCCTAGCCCCTTCCTCCATGTGAGGACACAGAAGGAAGGGACTATCTACCAACCAGGAAGAGGGCTCTCTCTCACCACACACTGAATCTGCTCTCACCACACACTGATTTGGGCTCCCCAGCCTCCAGAACTGTGAGAAATCAATTTCTGTTGTTTATAAATTATCCAGTCTCTGGTATTTTGGTTTAGAAGGCTGAAGGGAATAAGACAGAGTTTAATAAATATAATGAAATTCTGCTTATGAATTCTACTTGTAACAGATTTTAGAAAGGCAAAAATTACCTAATTTAAGACGCTATAAATGTAAACTAGAAAAATAAATTTTCCTTAAAATCTTCTCATATTTACTCTCAGTGGAAATGGTTTCTATATGTGGTGCACAGTTTAATTCAGAAATGTCCTGGGAGCACCCACGGGGTGCCAGGCAGGGAGACAGGACTGTCATTGCTCTGAAGAGCAGAGATGAATGCATGAAGCTCCAGAGACCCGCCCAGCACCAAGCTTTGCAGACACCAGGCAGCATCCTCACTGGCCTTTTGCTGCGGTTTAGTGTGAACAGGTGGGGCCCTGTGTGGCATGTGTACGTGTGCATGTGACCGTACGTGCCGGTGAGTTGTACTGGCATGTTTCCCAAGGGGTGAGCTCTCTCAAATAAAGTAACATCACTACCTGGACTGAGGGCCTGGAAGGAAGGAGTCACACACTAGACTGAATAGAGAAGAGCCTCTGCCAGAGGAAGAATGGGGCAGAGAGAGAGTTTACTTCTTCATCGATGTAGGTCCCAATAAGCTCCGAGCGTTTTCTCAGTATTTCCTGCCTGGGCCTGGGGAATGTAACTGCCTGCTTCAACCACTCCACACATCTGGGGGAAGTTTCCATTAGCTATCCTTTCCTTCTTGTCACTTCTCATTTTGCCACAACAGCCGGATGCGGCTGCCGCTGCCACAGGCCTCTCTCCCCGGCTATCGTCAGGCACAAGGGAAGCAGGGAGACCATCTTGTTCTTATATTAAATATAAGCCCCGAGGGGGATGTAACAGCACACTGTGTTCTTTAGAGTTGTTTCAGATGAAAAAAAATAATGTCTGTGTGTGTTGGCTGGTGGTTTTAAGACATTTCATTTCTGAAAACAGAGATAATAACAAGTGACAAAAAGAAAGGTTTCCAAAAACCAAATATTCTCACCCCCCACCCTCCCTTTAATGAAATACAGCTCCTTCTCCCCCTGAGGGAGCCCTTTTCTGCTCCGCTGCCATCGAGCCCTCAGGGGAGTTTCTCCAGGTAATTTCTTACAGCTAATAGGCCTGTTCCTGGCCCCGTGTGTTTTTTTGGGGACTGGTGTTCTCCTTCCAGCTTTGCCTCTCTTCCCATGCGCTCCTCTCAACCGCAGACAGCCAGGTTACTGGCACACAGGGGCGACAAGGAGAGCTGGCCTGGGGCAGGAAGGCCTCTGTGACCTAGCGGTGGAGTCCCGCACCTGGTGCTCCTGCACTTACTATCTCTCTGATGGAAATGTCATACCGGTTCTGCTGTGGCAGTCCCTGCCGAGTCACCAAGTGCGACAGTATTTCATGCCAGTAATTAAAGGACCCGTTACTTTCAAACTCTGGTCTCTGGAGCGATTCTGAAACTGATAGTTCACTTTTACAAATTATTTAAGACAAAACATTGAAGTGTGAAAGATGCAAACATCCAAAAGGGCATAGATCGGCTCTACCCTCCTAACCTGATCACCTCCCTTCTTTGTGCATTTCAGCTTTGCCCCTGCCCCCTCCTCTGCCACAGAGGTGAGGAGAAGAGAGCCAGAAATTGCTCATAATCACGCTCTGCCTTTCCACTGTACATCCACTGCGTGCTGTCATTATTTCCGTTTTTGAAGCTCTCATGGCAGCATTGCCAGTGAAGATAATGGGGCCTATTATTTTCAATGAGCTCCATCAGGAGGTTTCAATGGGCCTGCTATCACTCGAACAAAGACACATTGGGAAGCAACACGCTTTCTTGTCATCAAAATGGCTGTGAGTTTGTGTGAAGCTAAAGAACGCCCCTTTTCCCTTTCAGCCTGTTGGATATGAAAGGGCCAAGAAAGGCAGTTTAGAAAGAAACAAGCAGGACTCATCGCCCGGCGCCTTTTGCCCTGGCCAGATGTATATATATGAGCAGCTCTCGCCTTATAGAATCGATAAGTTCAGCAAAGTGAAACCTGCTTTACCATTGATTTCCTATTTATAGCCAGAAATATGTTCCCTTGGGAAATATCTTCTGATAGAATTAGGAACAAAGCAAAACAAAAGAAAACTGTATATATATCTGCCAGCAAGGAAGTTGTTTGGAAGGTGGTTAAATTTACAGCAAATGAAGAGATTCTGCACCATTGGCTTAGCTTTGAAATTTCTTTTCTATCTCATCCCAAATTCTTAGCTTTTTAGCTAAACTTGAGAGGTTTTCCCTTATCTTTATAGCCATAGCAACTAGAGCTCAATCCCCAAGTTCCTTTTGTCTGCATATTTATGGAGTGTTAATATACACTTTCTGTGATACCATAATAACAAGATTACTAGTCTAACCCTTCCTAATAGTGAGCAATTTTAGGATTGGTAAAATATAGATTTTGAGATTTATAAATGTGAGAGTCTGAAAAATAAGTTCATTTATAATAATAGTTATATCAGTCTTTTTTTTCAGTAAAAACAAAATTCAATAAAGCATTTCAACTTTTGAGTGTTTATCATGTGTATGCTTCCAAGCGTGTTACATGTCTACTCATTTACTCCTCATAATGACCATGAGAAACAGTGCTGCTGTTATCCTCAGTCACAGATGAGCACAGCATTGAGGCCCAGAGAGAGACAATCACTTGTTGAAAGTAACTCAACTAGCAAGTTCCGGACTAGGACAGTTGAATCCCCGCAATCTCATTCTAGGGTCCACAAAACATGGGAGACATCTACGTATCATTGAGCTGATGTAGAGTTGTTTGAAATTCTAACCAAATTTTCTTCTTCTTGCTTATATTCCTCTCCCCTTCCCAAGTTGTCTCTTCTTTTCCCCTAAATATCTCTATTCAAATACTAAGTTCCTCAAGTTTATCAGGGCAGAAAGCAGAGATAGCCTGCCAATTTCTATCTCTAGTGTTTTCACATGCATACATTCTATTAGATGAGTTACATTAGAAGATTGTGTCAAAAGTATAAAAATGGAGGCAATGCATTTAGAGGAGAAGGGTAGCAGATAAGGATTTTTAGAAATGTGGTGGGTCTTCAGGGTTCATACAGAAATGAGAGGTGGTTCAGTCAGATTACTCCCAGGAGGGACATAGTTGGTGTGTTCAAAGCTTGATGGAACATTCGCAGAACATCTCACATTTACTCCAATGAGGTCCCCACAAAGCCTCCAGCCAAGGCTTCAACTGGGTTTTCTTCCCATTTGCTGCAGGGAGCCCCGGCCTTCCTAGACACATCCCGCCACACACCTAGTGAAGTCCCAACAAATGTGGCACCCTTCTCTGTAGGCTGATCTAACCTGTCCAATTTATCACTACAATTTACCCTGCAGTGTTTTGGAATACCTGCCACCCTAGGAGAAAGAGGGAGATAGTGGAATGGTACTAAGTAGAACCAGTTTAAAATCCCCTGAGCTGGAAGAGTGGTTAGATGCAGCCTTATTGTACCTATGTCAGCTTCATCTTCTGCTGTGTTTGAAAGAGTACAATTAGACTCTAGCCATAGGCAGGAAAGAATGGGGGCGGGGGAAAGAGATCAACTAAGATCAACTAAAGGACTTGTATGCATGCTTATAAACATAACCCATGGACACAGTTAGTAGGGGGTTGAGGGCATGTGCTGGAGGAACGACCAGGGAGAAGTCAATGGGGGAAAAATGAGACATATGTAATACTTTAAAGAATAAAGAAATGAAAAAAAGAACACCATGTAGCTGCCCATTTCAGCTGTCTTCCTTGTAAGCATTGTGGACTTCAAGGAAAATTGACTTATAATAGTATTGTCAGTGAAGAATGATTAAAAATGTTTAGCATGACCACAGAAGGGTAGTGAAAGATCTATGTTTTCACAATGTCACTTGACTTCTGGTTTATATGTGGGGTGTTGGAGGACACAGATAGAAAAAGTCATTTTATTGATCTGGGTGTCAAATATTCACAGTTAAATGTGGATGAAGTTATGACATTTATGCTTATTATTTCATTGCAAAAAAAAAGTTTTAGATGACAATGTCTGAAACAGTATAACAAAGATAACTTCCTCAATGCATAAATATGTCATAATCACTTTAATCAGGCCCTACTTTTATCCCCACTGTATTCTAGACACCCCTGCATTTAATAATTGTTCCTGTTTCTAAGAGATCAATAGTTCCTATTTTCTAAGGACTTATTTTTAGGATAAAACACATTACAGTCCCCAACCTCCTAACACATGCCACAGTCATAATTCTAATATCCATTTTTGAGAAATATGTAAATGCATATGGATGCCCCAGTACTTATAATAACTTCACAGGTTGGAAGTCACTGATTTGTCCATATGGTCTGTCAAAATCACTGGACTCTAAAGTTTCTTAAGCAACGAGCATGTCTTATTAATCTTATTAAACACAGTGTCTGCAATATAGTAGATGCTTAATAAGTGGTTTTTTGATAGATTATCAAATATTCTTATTCAACAGAGGGTAAGCTAGAGAACAAAGAACCTGAGTGAGGTCTTCACTCTTCTTTATGGGGAGAGTAGGGTTGGGTGGCTGGTTGCCTAAGTTTGTGGTAGTGATGGGAGAAAATGATATTTATTGAATTAACAAACATTTATATTGTGCTTACTATATAGTGCTTTCTATAAGCCTGGCAGAATTCTAATTATCTTCCAAATATGATTAACCTTCATTATGATCCCATCAAATATTATTATTTTTATTGTTGTTTTCCCTATTTTAAGATTAGGAAATTAAGGACAAAGAGGAGGATCTGTTGATTTTATCAACAAAAATATTTAGTCTTTTTATACCATTATTATACCATCTTGTATGTGTGTGTGTGACTTAGACTTATGGCAAATAATGGCTGAATTTGTTGATGATCTGGGAATCAGATGAAGCCTAAGTGTGTTTTTGTAAGGGAGATATTTCCCCCAAAATTTATCAGTTGTAAAATAGCTTATCTGGGGTAGGGATGGGAGGATTCCAGGGCTACGCATCTTAGATTCCAAATTTAAGATAAATTGTTTGAACAGTGATTTACTCCATAGAAGTTCACACCAAGAGTTACCAAACAGCTTAATAGATGTGGTTATTCATAAAGCACTCTCACTTATTTAGCAACATAAGGTATTTCAAAATGTCATCTTCCAATTATTTTCCCAGACACCTGCCCAAGTAATTCAGCCTGTCAGAATATTAGATTATATGGACAAGTGGAAACGTTGAAGATCAAATTCTAAAACATGGCACAATAGCCTTGGCCAGAGTGGCTCAGTTGATTGGGCGTTGTCCTGTGCACAGAAGGGTTGCCAATTTGATTCCCAGTCAGGGCACATGCTCAGATTGTGGGCTCAATCCCCAGTTGGGAGTGTGCAAGAGGCAGCCAATCAATGTTTTACTCTCACATCGATGTTTCCCTCTCCTTCCACTCTCTCTAAAAATTAATATAAAATCTTTAAAAAATAAATAAAATAAAAGATGTCACAACAAGAGTTAAAGCAAACAGATCTGAGGGTATTAGTTGACCACCAAGTTCAAAAGATGCCAAAAATATAACAAGAATTTTAAAATGATAATGCCATTTTAAAATAAATTGATAAATGTATAGTGTCTGGTTTGTGGGGGATGATGAATTTACATTTGAAGTATGGGTTCCAATTCATGCACCTTATTTTAAAAGAGGAAAATGACAGATTTTGATTACTCACAAAAAAGTATGCTAGGGAAGACAAGTCATCTCTAAATTGAAACAATTAAAGGAGTGGAAGATATTTGGTTTGATAAAGGACTATCTAGAAAGTTCACAACAGTTGTCTTAGAATATCTGAAAGAGACTGCAGCGAGGGATAAATATTTTCACTGCAGGGCTCTGCCTTTCTAGCTCTGAAATACACCTTCATCTCCTTATTTCTACTGCTTTGCCCTAAAATGCCTTCGTATTGCAATAATTTTCTAATTAGTGTCCCTGCATCTCATCTCGTATTTCTCCCACATAAACCCTTCACAGCATACTAGAATTATCTTTCCAAAACACAAATCTTATTGTGACATTTCCTGGTTTAAAAGCCTCCTAGTAGCCCAGCAGTGCACACAGAGCAAGCATGAACCCATCATCTTTACAAAGTATCAGACTTTAATTCATGTTCCCATCCTGCTACTCCTCTCCTACCTTGACCCCCAATCATCTCTCCTGAAACCTAATCTTTGCTTTCTTAGGACTAATCACTCTAAAGAACATTGTACTTCTAAACTTGTTTTCCTTAACGCTCACTGTTCTTTCTCTCTGTTTGGAATTCTCCACCCTCCATTCCTTTGGAACCAGCTACAATATGTCATCTCTCCCATGAAACCTACCCTTCTCGCAAAAGTCAATATTCATGGTGTGGAGCCTGCTCCTCAGTGTACCCCTTGCACTTTGTACATAATCACCAGGTTATTGTTAGAAATTCATGTGCAAGTCTTTCCGCTTTGCCAAATCAACTTCTCAACTTCGTGTCTTTATGATCTGTGACAAAGCCTGGGTCAAGACCACAACTCAATTATTTTTTTTGTTGAGTCAAGGAATTGTTTCATTATAACAATACCATTGATGATGATATCAATAATAATAGCTACCATTCTAAGCATCTAGAAGGTGCCAAGCGATGTCTTAGGATCTATACACATACCATCTTGATCCACACAACCTTGGGCAGTAGGTTACCTTCAAATAAAGAATCTGAGAGTACAAGAGATAAAGGCCTGCCAAAGATCGAACAACAGACGGACGGTACAACTCGGGTTTGAAAAGAAGTCTCTCTGACTCTAAAATACATATCCCAAGCCACACACCAAACTGCCTCCTTTAAACATCCAAAAAGGTCAGAGGCATCCAGTTGGTTCCATGACTTCCTCTGGAGGTTTGCTTTCAACCATTGAAAGTGAGTATTTCTTTCTCAGAAGTATTTTAGAAAGATAACATCACACTTTGGACGATGGGACTCTACATAGATATAGCACCGAGCAGGTGTGGCTTGGAAGGGCACTAGCCAGCTCCCCCTCTTTGAATAATCCCCGTCAGCACTCCCTTAGATACCCGGATATTTACATTCTCTAAATAGAACCAGGATACCAATAAATGCATAGTTTCCAGACACATGCTTTAGCTGAATTTGCCCTCTTACCAGGCTGATGCTCCGAGTCACTCCTGGAGAGAAAGTCTGTAGCTGCTGCTGACTTGCACAGCTAGGCTATCTGACCAGGCTGATGCTCCGAGTCACTCCTGGAGAGAAAGTAGTCTGTAGCTGCTGCTGATTTGCACAGCTAAGCTATCCAGTTAGTAGCAGCCCTAAGGACACCTTCATGTCTAGCATTCATGGAAAAAACAAGTTTTATAAGAAGAGCACAAAAACGTAGAATATTTGTGTTTGGGTCTCTGCTTAATGTTGATTATATACATTCTGTCTTGCTGTCTGCTCATCTTCCACAGAGAGCATCCTTTCTGAATCAGCCATGGACTTACGAGGACCATAGACTCCTGCTTGTGTTCTTGGCTATTTGAAAGCGTAAGAAACATTCTGAAGCTGTTTACTGAAAAATGGCTTACCGTTTGCTTATCTTGCTACCATGGGATATGTGCAAGGAGAAGTTTAATGCATTTATCTTCCCCCTCTGGCTGCATCTTGCCATCTGTGGTGCATCCAAGGGGACCAGAGAGGTCTGCATCCATAATGATCACCCTTTAATATTCTGGATGCTACTGTAGAAACCAATAGATTCGAGAGAGAACTGAAGTCCAGAGAAATATATGGGTAAATTCAGCTCAGTTACCTTCCTTTAGATGGCTTGCCTGAAGTAGAACATCCTAAAATTTACAGGTTTGTACGTGACATGTTTTAAAATAGCTCTAGATATGTGGCCGGCTAAGTCAAAAAAATTGAACGTCAAAGGTGACTCAGCCTAGCTGAAGCAACAAAAGTTTAATTCAGAACATAATTTGCTTTTCTTATTTGCACACAGCAGTTCTGGGGAATAAAAACCATTATGGAATCAAAGGACAATTTGCTTTTTTTGTTGTTGTTGTTCTGCACTGAAATTTTAAAGCCTTTTTTAAAAGAACATAAACAGATGAATGATACCAGATTCAGTGCAGCTTAAAACTAAGTACCTTGGGCTCTTTCCCATGATAAACAGAAACCAATTTTGGCTCCCTGCCCCCAAGCACAGTTCTGTGTGTACTCAGTGAGACGGAGCCCTTCCTTGTCTGGGGAAGGAAGTCCAGGCAGGCATGGGCAGCAATTCTCAGAGAGATTGGGGATTTAAAAGATATTCAATTATGAATGTTTCCATCTTTTCCTCTAAAACAAAATTTCTCACTGCCTCTTAGGTCTCTGTCTCTCCAAACTTTGAAAGGCGATTTTAAGCCTGTCAGGGAAGTGTCTGGGCCTTTCTATGTATTTGGGGGGTGGGGGGGTGGAGGGAATATCACTGGGGAGATCAGATGAAACCACATACACGTTCAAAGAACAATAAAGGAGAAGCATTAATCGAGTGAGGGCGACAGTGAAGAATCCAAGAGCCAAACAAAATGTGCTTCTGTAAGAGTTTTTGTAGAATGTGGATTATAAGTTGTGGACACAGAGGTTTGGAGGACAGCAGCAGAGTGTGAGGGTATCGATATAAATTATGAACTAAATGCCTTAGACCTTGTTCAAGAAACACTAGTAATAGGTGGGGTGATGTTCACAGAGGAGAACTGGAGGGAAAGGGTGGCTGCGGGCAGGGAGAATGGGCCCGGCATGGTGGAAAGAGGTGCTTCTTCCCTCCGTGGTTATGACAATTCATAACAACTTTCTCATCTCCAAACATGAAAGACCATAAACAAAAATGAATATTTTCCATATAATCACATTCTTTTTGTTGTTGTTGTTAATCCTCATTCGGTGATATTTTTCCATTGATTTTTAGGGAGAGTGGAAGAGACAGGGAAAAACAGAGAGAAACTTCGAGTTGGGAGAGGAGCATGCAAGGGAGTACATGCCCTTGACTGGAATCGAACCCTCAACCCTTCAGTCTGCAGGCCAACAATCTATCCACAGAGCCAAACCAGCTAGGGATAACCACATTCTTTATTGAATCTCTAAAACTCATTTGTGATTATTTTCACCCTCACATTATTCTACTGTAAATGCTTGTCAGTTAAATACTCAATTTCCCACTCTACCTTGCTATTGGGGGTAGGATCGTGACAGAGTTTGGGCCAATGAGCTATCATCAGAAGTCCTGGGTATTTCTTCCCCAAATCAAATGGCAAAAACCTAGTGCTGCCAACATAAGGTGAAATTTTATTCTCCAACCCTCAGACAGGAAATATAAGGTTTAAGAATGCATAGTAAGAGTGGAGGAGCTGAGGAAGGGAACAGCTTCAGTTCCTCATTGTATCATTGAACCACCACGGCAGTCCTGTATTCCCAACTTTTAACTGCTGCTACATGTGACAAATAAAACCTTGTTTAAGCCCTAGTAATAGAATTTCCTGTTACTCACTATCAAATGAATTTATAACCATACACCTTGAACTCAATAGGAATGCCATTTATTCCCTCACTTGTGTCACTGACTTATCCTTCCATAGGCGTGACATAACTTTCCAGGTTCTTATGTCTCCTTTTGCAACTCACAATGCCTTTCTGAATTTGGAGAAAAACCTCCATTTTTCACAGGTTATGTATTAATATCCAAAGTCCCATGTTATTTGCCACATGCTTCCAATTGTATGCCTTATTGTCTATAAAATCATAAAATCATATTTAGTTCCAAATTAATACTATGTCCTTTGAAAGTCAAGTTTGCATTTTCTAATAAAATCCCTACTTATATTTAGCCAAATCAGTTTACATTCTAGTATTTTGATCATAACAAATATACTGGCAAAATGCTAAAGCTATTCTTTTAATCCATATTCCCTTCTTATTTCAGACCTTTTAAAAACATATTGCTATATTATGAGATGTTGTGATATTTGTTTATGATTTTTTTACTCAAATGATCTGTCTCAGTCTAGCTTCCAGAACAAAATACTTAGAGTGTCTTGAACCACTGCTTACTCATTAATTGTCTACTTAACAAGAATTCTGTAGCCTGGTGATTGCAGGGTGGCTTTGGCAGCTCAACACTATGAGACAGGACACTAGCTTTTTCCATTGCTCTAATTCTTCATTCTTTATGTGTTTGTTTTCATCCTGTTTGTCACCTCTTGGTCCCATAATAGTGGCCATAGGCCTAGGTATGACATATTTACATTCATCTAATAGCATCCAAGATGGAAGAGAAGGGGAAGAGGGCTTAAAAGACATTCTCCTTAAATAAGTCTTTCTTTCATTAAGGAGGAACTTAATTTCCAGATGTCCTTTAGTACAACTAAAGGACTTTCTCATAAGGAAATCAAGCCAGAACAATCTTTGCAAGGGGCAAGAGAAGAAGTAGTGCCGTTATTGGTCTAGAGCAGTGATGGCGAACCTATGACACGCATGTCAGAGGTGACACGCGAACTCATATTTTTGGTTGATTTTTCTTTGTTAATTGGAATTTAAATATATAAAATAAATACCAAAAATATAAGTCTTTGTTTTACTATGGTTGCAAATATCAAAAAATTTCTATATGTGACACGGCACCAGAGTTAAGTTAGGGTTTTTCAAAATGCTGACACGCCGAGCTCAAAAGGTTCGCCATCACTGGCCTAGAGTCAAAGGCCCTAGACTAAGCATGACATGCCCCTTTGTGTTAGGCACAGTGCCATATGGGCTCTGTTAACAAAGGAAACATATCCAAGGCCAAGCAGCCAGTTATAAATCTACAGAACCAGCTAAGAACCTCTCTTCTCAGATCATTGTAATGTTATTCACTGTCCTCCACCATATTATTATATCCTTACCAGAAGTTAACTATCAACAATAAATTATTATTATATAAGCTTATTTTTTAAAGACCAGAGATAGCAATCACCTTAAGCATGGCAACTCTAAAAGACCTCAATGGTTATAAAATGAAAACCCATGTAATAAACAGTGTATTTTTACTCATTCATTTATTCATTCATTCAATGAATTTTTACGTAATAGCTACTATGTACCAAACTCTGTTCCAGGAATTTAATATTTAACAAAGAAAACAACAAAAACAAGGGGGTGCTAATAAAAGAAGAAGAAAGTAAATAATGAACATTAACTAATATTAAGCTTATTTCTGTGGGAGGTGTTTTTTTTTATTGATTTCAGAGAGGAAGGGAGAGGGAGAGAGGGATAGAAACATCAATGATGAGAGAGAATCATTGATTGGTTGCCTCCTGTCTACTGGGGATAGAACTCACAATCCTGGCCTATGCCCTGGCCAGTAATTCAACCATAACCTCCTGGTTCATGGTTCTGATGCTCGACCACTAGGCCACATGAACCAGGCCTGTGGGAGGATTTTGATTCCTGCATTTTTTTACCTCAAGTTTGGCCATATTATTTGTTTTAGCTAATGAAATGTCAGTGCTATTTCTGAGCAGAAGCTTCGGCTGCATCTCTTTTCTCTCTACCAAGAGAAAGGCAATTGAGCATGAAATATTCAGAATGAAAAAGACACTAAGAACAGGTTCAGTTAGTCTATGGCGGTGTACTCAGCAATTGTGCCGCTGGACCTGTGAGATAAACAATGACACTGGCTCACCATTGATGATGTCAGTGTTCACATTGACATATAAAATATAAGGGGAAATTTTAAATTGACTATTCCTATATAGAAAGGACTCTGAGCATTCTTGCTACAGTTGTTTTTATCATATATTTTATTACTATATGTCATATACTGTATGGCAAAAATCTAAAACAGTTTTGGGATATTTTTGTTTTGTTTTTATAATAGTTTGCAATAAACATTTTTGGCTTCACTAAACAATGACCCATATTCTAGACCCACACAATTTAGTCTGTTCTAGATTTTGTTTATGTTTAATAATAAAATTTATCTATATATATAAAAGCCTAAGCGACCATTACAACCAAATGACTGGAACAACTGGAATAACCAGAACGACCAGTTGACCAGTCTCTATGATGCATACTGACCACCAAGGGGCAGACACTCAATGCAGGAGCTTCCCCCTGGTGGTCAGTGCACTCTTACAGCCAACCGCCCGTGGCCCCTCACCCCTGACAACCACCCAATCAGCCCCAATGGGGAGGAGGGGGAGCCAGCCAGCCAACCTCCAATGGCCCCTCCCCACCCGCCAGCTGGACAACCTCCTGTGGCCCTTTCCCCCCCCAACCCCGGCCGGCCAGCCCCCCTGATCGCCCCTGATGCGGGGGCTGCCAGCCAACCTCCCATGGCCCTTCCTCCCATCCCCCCACTGGCCAACCTCCCACAGCCCCTCGCCCCCTGCTGGCTGGCCCCTGGATAGGCCCCGATCGCCGGCCAGGCCAAGGGAGCCCACCCATGCACGAATTCATGCACTGGGCCTTTAGTGTTTTAATAATTTTTTAAAAAGAGCACTGAGTTTCCATTCCGAAAGAAAGTTGATGTTAAGTGTAGAATCTACACAAACTGTCATTGGCATTTACCATCTTCCAAGGGGATATCAATAGTAACACAAGTCACATGAAAAACAAAAGACAAAAATCTAATGACAGTATTAGGGCCTATTGCAAGTGAGTTGTTATTTAAAGAAGATTGTCCTGCAAAATGGTTTTATAGGTGTCCTGCCAAATATGGGTTTATAGATCACAAAATGAAGAATGCCTTTTCTTTTAGATCAATGTTAGTTATTTTAAATTACTTTTTCTCATCTTCCATTTCAAATTTTCTTATGGTTTAAGAGTTGAAGAGTTTTTTGAATAATTAAGTGAGGTTGATGCTATATGAGTGTCATCAAATTTTTCAAATAGGAAATTCAGCTAAATCAGTAATGGTTGTGTTACTTTATTCATCTAGTTCAAAGTAAAGCTATATAAAAAATCCTTTTTTTATTTTTCAATTACAATTGACATTTGATATTATTAGTTTCAGCTATACAACATAGTAGTAAGACATCTATATAATTAAGAGAGTGATCTCCCCAACATGTCTAGTACCTACTTGGCACCATGCATAGTTATTACAATATTATTGACTATAATCCCTATGCTATATTTTACATCCCTGTGAATATTTTGTAACTGCCAATTTTTACTTCTTAATCCCTTAACTCTTTCATCTTCAAAATAAAGCTTTTAAAATTTTATCCCTTTGAAGGTATAATTTCTAACAATTTCAAATACTACTTGGTTAAGTGCAACAATAAAAATAAAATTATTTGTTTTTTAGTAAAATCTTGAGTGCATATTTTGGGACTGCAGTATAATTGTAATGAAAAAAAAACAAAACAGTTTTCTTACTAGTTAAGATCCTTGTGAGGTATAAATATATTTGAATTGACTGTGGAATATACAAATTTCACAATGACTAAAGTCATAGTGTGTGTGTGTGTGTGTGTGTGTGTGTGTGTGTGTGTGTGTGTTTTTACTGATGCCCCACAAGGCAACTAAAGACACACAACAGGGAGATATGGCTTTATGCCTTAATGTAATTTGCAACCTAGTGTGGGATATATATGATTAAATGGGCAATTATAACAAAAGGGGAAGTACCACTTGTGTGAGAAAATATACATGGACCACTTTAACTTCAGACTTGGGAGAGGACCAAGGTCAGAGAACTTCTCTGAATAAAGTAATGTCTCAAATAAGACTTGGAGAATACACACATGCTAGCCAACTAGCCAAAGTCACAAGACATATGAAATCCAGAAGGTTGTAGAAGGATAGATCTCATTATACACTATAAGACTTATAAGAAGCTATGGTGCATAGTGTAGGGGGAGAGTAGGGGTGGGCATGGGAACATTATAAAAGGCATGACTAGGGGTGGGAATAAAAAGGCAGGCTTCTAAATTTCATTAATCATGCTACTAATTAAGACTTCATCAGACACTCAACTCCTCCCAGGACTGAACTGAAATTATAATTAAAATATAGAGCAATCAACCTGAATAACCATCTGAAAACATGCTAAAGAGAAGTCTTATAACCAAGGATTTATAGAAGAAGCCACATCAAGACAGGTAGGAAGGGCAGAGACATGAAAATGTCTGGCCCCACTCCCACCCACAAGCAGTGGCTGAGATTCCAGAGGGATGTCCCCTGAGGAGTGTGGAGTTTCAACCCCACACCAGGATCCCAAGTCCAGAGCAATAGAACTGGGAAGAGGTGCCCACACAACATCTGCCTATGAAAATCAGTGGGGATTCTAGCCAACTGGGAGAGACAAGACCTACTAGAGACGCAGGCACCCTCTTAAAGGGTCAATGCACAAAATCTCATTTGCAGCCACTCACCCTGGACTCTGGCAGAGAGAAGGCAAAACAGACAAGTCATGTGAAGAGAAACTGGGGTTTGTGGCTCTGGGGAGAGAGATGAGGGGACTGCCACTGTTGGAAGGAGCATGCCCCTCAATACAGCATCAGCCTAGAGCAGTGGTCGGAAAACTGCGGCTCGCAAGCTACATGCGGCTCTTTGGCCCCTTGAGTGTGGCTCTTCCACAAAATACCGACTTCTGCGCATGGGCCACGAAGTTTCAATCGCACTGTACATGTGTGCCTGCATGTGGTAGGCCCTAGAGGAATGCAATAGCCCCACCCTCTAAACTCTTTGTCACCCCATCCTGCAGAGTTTACACCCTGCTGAGGAATCAATTGCCTGGACTAAGGTATTGAGGTGTGGGCAGATTAAGGGGGTGTCAGTGACTGAGTTGTGAGGCTCTGGGGTGCCTTACCCCTTCCCCCAAGCTTGGTCAGCACCTATCCCTCTCCTGACTACTGGCAACCCCACCCTGCTGATATTTGACTCCTGGCAGAATCTGGAACAGACTGAATTGTGTGGGTCTAGGACATGGGCCATTTTCCCCTCACACACCAGACTGGTTCAGAGACCTCACTTCATAGCCAAATCCTGGTCTGTGTAGGCCTAATCAACTCTGCTGACTTCACCCTGATGACTCCCTGAGACCACACCCCACCACAAAGTATGCAAGCACCTATTGGGTGGCAGCTAGACTTGGTATACCCTGGGATATATTCTGACTGGCCTCAGGTCCAGGCACCAAGTTTGAACCTGTATAGATCTGGTGAATACCATTCACCCCTACCTAGTGACTCACTGAGACCCTACATCATGAAATTCAAGTATTATCAGAGGCTCTTTCAGTGACAGCCTAACAGGCAGCCAGCAGGCAAAGGCAGGCAGAAGCAGATATTGAGATTCCTTGGGACTTTTGAGAACCTGGCCCTGTGCCCAATGCTGATAAAAGCCAGCCTTGGTGCATAGCTTAATCCTTTCCCCACACACCCAGACCCAGCAGAGGCAACCACACACTGTGGATCACTCTGTAGCTCCAAACAGGTTGCATAAGGCTAGTCACAGGCAGTGTCTGATATTGGCCTCACCTGATTTCTTCCCAAAAGGCCCCAGAACCAACATACCCAGTGGCCAACTTTAGACATCAGAGCAAAATCCAATTAACTTCACAAGTGGCATACCCATAGGGATATCTCAGCAGGTACCAGACCCTGCTTAGGTAATTTACAGTCCATGTGGTCAGCACCAAAACAGCAGCTGTACACTGTGGTCAGGGTTGATCCTCACAGCCTGCCAGCTGAAGGGCTGACCCCAGCACAAATGGGCCAAAAGCAATCAAGACTCAGTCAAGACTTATGGGAGAGCCCTCATAACCAACACAAGTGACATTCCTTGAGCACCCAGCGCCAGTAATCAAGAAGACTATACCTCTGGGTCCCACAGGACACATGTTACATAAGGCCACCCTACTAAAACTGGGAGTCATAGCAGATATGCTTGATACATAAAAAGAAGCAAAAGAGGCAGCCAAAATGGGGAGAAAAAGAAACATGCCCCAAATAAAAGAACTAAAGAAATCTCCAGAAAAAAAAGAGGTAAATGAAAAGGAAGCAAGCAATTTACTAGATATAGAGTTGAAAAGAATGGTTATAAGGATGTTCAAATAACTTAGTGATAACTACAAGAAACTTAGTGAGAACTACAGCAGCATGAAACAGGACATAGAAACCATAAATAAGCTAGTTAGAAATGAAGAATACAATATCTGAAATGAAGGAATAAATTGTATGTTGGAAGAAGCAGAGGATCAAAAGAGTGATTTGGAAGACAAAGTAGCAGAACACACACAATAAGGCAGCGAAAAGAAAAAAGAGCTAAAAAAAAAATGAGGATTGAGAACCGAGATAGCAGCATAGGTAAATGCTGATACTTGCTGCCTGCCACAACTACATCAAAATTACAATAGAAATACAGAATAACCATAATTCAGAACTTCCTGAAAGCTGGCTGACTGGAAGTCCTACAACTAAGTAAGTAAAGAAGAAAGTACATCGAAAATGGTGGAAGGGGCAGAGGTGCGGAACAAGATGATCTGATATGCATGTGTGGTGTTTTTTCAATCAGGAGGGATATCTTGGCTGTAGAGGCCTCTTATGAGAAGTCAGGGATTCCCAGCCCTATACCAGTCCCCAAGCCCAGGGTTCCAGAGCTGGGAAGAGACATAATCCTAACTTCAGGCTATAAACATGAGCAGGAATTGTTGCTGAGTGACATAGAGGCAGTTGGAGACCCAGGAAGTTCTACTTAAAAGGCCAGTGCATGAACTTACTTGGACTTGCTCCCTCTGGGATCCAGCACTGGGGTGGCAACATGAGGGGATCCAGGAACATATTAGGAGGAACTGGATTGTCTGGCATCAAGACAGGAACTTGTGGATGGCTTTCCCCCGGTGGAGGTGCTCACAAGGATCATTGTTCTGTGCTGGGACCTCCCCTGTAGCAGACCTGACTGGCAACCATATCTGAGTCTCTATCAACCTGGCTCACACTGTTCACTTCACCCTGGTGATTCCCTGAGATCCTGCCTCACCCATTTTGCAGCCCCACCCAAGATGTTTGCAGTGGCTTTTCCATATAAATGGCCTGTCCTGGCTCAGGCTTCAAACTTTCCTAAAATCTCTCAAACAAGCAGCATCTGGCATCAGTATGCCCCATACTATCTAAGACCTGGCACTAGCACCAGCCTGCCTTGCTTCACAGCTTGGCCTCACCTGTGCACTTCTAATCTCAATACAAGTGGAAGCCATCTGCAGATTGCTCTGTAACCCTAACTGGGTGGCCTCAGGCAGTGGCTGACTTTGTACCTCCGGGAGGCCCCAGAGCCAGTGCACCTGTTGGACAGCTTCAGATCATACCAGATTAGAACTCTACATATCTAAGAGTGACACACTCAAGGGGCAGACTCAGTGAGACCAGAGCCCCACTGAAGCAAGCCCTGCTCCATAGAAGTGTCTCTGGCACAGCAGCTTTTCCTCACAACCAATTGGCCTGGAGGTCAAGGCCTCCCAGTGACTCCAACAGTAATCAATGCTCAACTACAACAAGACTATGCACACAATCCACATAGGGGTGCACCTAGAGTTCCCAGCTCAGGTGACTGGGGAGGCTGAGCCACTGGGCCCTAGGGGACACCTTCTACAGAAGGCCACTCTACCAATTCTAGGAGACATAGCAGTTCTAGCTAATACATCAAAACAAACACAAGAAAGCAGCTAAAATGTGGAGACAAAGCAATGTGTCACAAATGAAAGCAGAGAAGAAATCTCCAGAAAACAAACAAACAAAAAACTAAATGAAATGGAAGCAAGCAAATTACCAGATGCAGAGATCAAAACAATGGTTATAAGGTTGTTCAAGGACCATAATGAGAGCTTCAAGGGGCTTAGTGAGAATTTTAAGGATTTACTGAGAATTTCAAAGACATGAAAAAGAACTAGTCAGAAATTAAGCATACATTAACTGAACTAATGAATAATTTAGAGGGATTAAACAGTAGAGTAGAGGATTTCAAGAATTAAATCAATGATGTGGAATATGAGGAAGCAAAAATCACCCAATCAGAAGAGCAAAAATAATCCAAAAATATGAAGATAGTATAAGGAGCCTCTGGGACAACTTCAAGCATACCAACACTTGCATTATGGGGGTGGTGCCAGAAGGAGAATAGAGAGAGCAAGATATTGAAAACCTATTTGGAGAAATAATAGCATAAAACTTCCCCTATCTGGTGAAAGAAATAGACTTACAAACCCAGGAAACACAGAGAGTCCCAAACAAGAGGAACCCAAAGAGGCCCACACCAAGGCACATCATAATTAAAATGCCAAGGGTTAAAGACAAAGAGAGAATCTTAAAAGCAGCAAGAGAAAAACAGTTA
The DNA here is from genome assembly GCF_000412655.1 of Myotis brandtii. Classification (NCBI taxonomy): domain Eukaryota; kingdom Metazoa; phylum Chordata; class Mammalia; order Chiroptera; family Vespertilionidae; genus Myotis; species Myotis brandtii. The sequence goes on along the minus strand of NW_005365553.1, from coordinate 2,179,604 downwards.
GTTACATATGAGGGAGCGCTCCTATGACTGTCAGTTGATTTCTCAACAGAAATTTTGCAGGCCAGAAGGGAATGGCAATAAATATTCAAAGTGATGAATAACAAGGAACTACAACCAAGATTACTCTATTAGAAAAGCTATCATTTAGAATTGAAGGTCAGATAAAGAGCTTCCCAGACAAGGTAAAGCTAAAGGAATTCATCATCACCAAACCAGTATTACATGAACTGTTGAAGGCTATTCTTTAAAAAGAGGAAGAAGAAGGAGAAGAAGAAGAAGAAATTATGAACAATTAAATGTCAATAAATACATATCTATCAACAATTGAATCTAACATCAAAATAAATTAACAAGGAATCTAATGAACAAAATAAACTGATGAATAAAATAGACCCAGAGTCCTGGAAACATGGAACAGACTGACGAATCTCAGAGGAAAGAGGGCAGGGAGAGATTAACCAAAGGTCTTATATGCATGAATGCATTACCTATGGACACTGACAGTAGGGTGTTGAAGGCCTGGGGTGGGGCAGAAACTGGGTGGAGATGGGAAATGTGGGGATGAAGGGGGACATATATAATACTCTCAATAATAAAGATTTAAAAAAAAATAAAGATAGTTTAAGAGACATTTGGGACAACATGAAGCATAACAACATCCACATCATAGAAGGACCAGAAGGAGAAGAGAGTGAGCAAGGGTTTGAGAACATTTTTGAATAAATAATGATAGAAAACTTTCCTAACTTCATGTAGAAATTGATCCACGAGTCCACAAAGTCCAGAGTCCCAACAAGATGAATCCAAAGAGGCCCACACCAAGACACATCATAAGTAAAATGGCAAAAGTTAAAGGCAATGAAAGCACCCTAAAATCAGCAAGGGAAAGACAGTTAGTTACCTACAAGGGAGCTTCCATAGGACTATCAACTTATTTCTCAAAAGAATCATTTTAGGCCAGAAGTGATTGGTATGAAATATTCAAAATGAGAAAAAGCATGTCCTAGAACCAGACCGCTTTATCCAGCAAGGCTATCATTTCAAATTGAAGGAGAAATAGAAAGTTTTCCAGACAAGAAAAAGTTAAAGGATGGTGTTGCTACCTTTTTGAACAAGGAGGAGGAGGAGGAGGAGGAAGAGGAGGAAGAGGAGGAGGAAAGAAAAAAAAGAGGACTTTAGTTAAAATAATAAAATGGCAATAAATACATACCTACCAATAATATTTTTAAATGTAAATGGATTAAATGCTACAATCAAAAGACATAGGGTAGCAGAATGGATAAGAAAACAAACAAGACCCATCTATATGGTGTCTACAAGAGACCCACCTCAGAATGAAAGATACACACAGACTAAAAGTAAAGAAATGAAAAAAGATATTTTATACAAATAAAAAAAACCCCAAAGCTGGGGTAGCAATACTTTTATCTGACACAATAGACATTAAAACAAAGGCTATAGTAAGTGAAAAAGAAATGAAAAAAGGGAACGATCTAAAAAGAGGATATAACCCTTGTAAACATTTATGCACCTAACATAAGAGCGCCTAAATATGTTAAGCAAATCTTGATGGACATAAAAAGGGAGATTGACAGTAATACAGTCATAGTAGGGGATTTTAACACTCCATTGTCATCAATGGATAGATCTTCCAGACAGAAAATCAACAAGGAAACAGCATCCTTAAAAGACACACGAGATAAGATGGACATAATTGATATCTTCAAAGCATTTCACCCAAAAGCAGCATGGAACAAGTGCACATGGAATATTTTCTAGCATAGACCATATGTTAGGACACAAAACAAGTCTCAATAAATTTAAGAAGATTGAAATCATCTCAAGCAACTTCTCTGACCATAATAGTATGAAACTAAAAATCAGTCCAAGAAAAAAAGCTGAAAAACACACAGAGACCTGGAGGCAAAATAACATGTTACTAAACAATGAATGGGTTAAAATGAAATCAAGGAATAAATCCATAGATACCCTGAAACAGATGAAAATGAGAACACAACAACTCAAAAATCTATGAGACACAGAGAAAGCAGTTCTAGGTGGGAAATTAATAGCATTTCAGGCCTACCTCAAGAAACAAGAAAAATATCAAATAAAAAAATCTAATTATACACTTAAAGAAACTAAAAGAAGAACAACAAACAATACTCAAAGTGAGTAGAAGGGAGAAAATAATAAATATCAGAACAGAAATAAGTGAAATAGAGTCAAGAAAACAATACAAAAGATCAATGAAACCAAGAGCTGGTTCTTTGAAAAGATAAACAAGATTAGCAATCCTTTAAGGACACTCATCAAGAAAAAAAGTGACAGAACTAAAATAAAATCAGAAGTGAAAGAGAAGTAACAACTGACACCAAAAATGTACAAAGGATTGCAAAAAATATTATTATAATTATATGCCAACAAATTGGACAACCTGGGCAAAATGGATAAATTCCTAGAAGCATATAATCTTCCAAAACTGAATCAGGAAAAGTCAGAAAATCTAAATAGACTTATTACAAGTAATAAAATTGAAGCACTAATAAAAATAAAATCCCAACAAAAGTCCTGGAGAATTTTACCAAACATTCAAAGAAGAACTAACACCTCTCCATATCAAACTATTCTAAAACATTCAAGAGGAGTGAAGACTCCAAAGCTCATCTAATGAGGCCAGCATTATCCTAATTTTAAACCCAGATAAAGACACTACAAAGAAAATTATAGGTCAATATGCCTGATAAACATAGCTGCTAAAATCCTCAACAAAATATTAGCAAACCAGATCCAGCAATACAATAAGAAGATCATATACCATGATCAAGTGAAATTTATTCCAGGGATGCAAGGTTGGTACAATATCCAAAAATCAATAAACTTTATTCATCACATAAACAATACGAAGGATAAAAAACACATGATTATATCAATAGATGCAGAAAAAGCATTTTATATAATTCATCATCCATTTATGGTAAAAACACTCAGCAAAATGGGAATAAAGGGAACATACCTCAATGTAATAAAGGCCATATATGACAAAACTACAGCCAACATACTCAATGGGCAAAAACTAAAAGCTATTCCCTTAAGATTTGGAATAAGACAGAAAAGTCTGCTTTCACCCCTCTTATACAACATAGTACTAGAACTCCTAGCTACTGCAATCAGAAAAGAAGAAGAAAGAAAAAGCTTTCAAATTATAACAGAAGAAACAAAACTGTCACTTTTTTGCTGATGACATGGTAATGTATACAGGGAACCCTAAAGATTCCACCAAAAAACTGCTAAAACTGATAAATGAATTCAGTAAATTAGCAGAATAAAAAGTAAATATCTAGTAATCAGTTTCATTTTTATACACTAATTATGAACCATCAGAAGGGAAAACAATCCCATTCATGATTGCTTCAAAAAGAATAGACTACCTAGAGATAAACTTAAGCAAGGATGTGAAAGGCCTGTAATTGGAAAACTATAAGATACTGAAGAAAGAAATTGAAGAAGATACAAATAAGTGGAAGAATATATCATGCTCATGAATTGCAATAATTAACATAATTAAAATGTCCATACTACCCAAAGCAATCTATAGATTCAGTGCAATTCCTATGAAGATACCAATGGCATATATCACAGAACTAGAAAAATATTTCAAAAATTTATATGGAACCACAAAAGAACCCAAATAGTCATAGCAATCTTGAGAAAGAAGAACAAAGTTGGATGAATCATGCTACCTGCTATCAAACTATTCTACAAGGCCATAGTAATCAAAACAGCATGATACTGGCATAAGAACATGAAACAAAACAGAGAGCCAAGAAATAAGCCCATGCCCTTATGGTCAATTAATATTTGACAAACAAGGCAAGAACATACAATGGGGTAAATGTAGTCTATTCTATAAATAGTGTCGGAAATTTGGAGACATATGTGCAAAATAATGAAACTAGACCACCTTCTTACATCATACACACAAGAATAAATTCAAAATGGATTAAAGACTTAAATGTTAGACTCAAAGTCATAATAATCCTAGAAGAAAACATAGGCAGTAAAATATCGGGCATTTCTCATAGCAATATTTTTTCTGACATATCTCCTCCAGCAAGGGAAACAAAAGAAAAAAATAAACCAACGAGAATACATCAAACTACAAAGTTTTTGCACAGCAAAGGAAGCTACAAACAAAATGAAAAGACAACTCACTGAATGAACATGTTTGCCACTGACATATCTGATAAGGGGTTAATATACAAAATTTACAAAAACTTATATAACTCAACACCAAAGAAACAAACAATCCAATTTAAAAATGGGCAAAGACCTGAATAGACATTTCTCCAGAGGACATGCGGATGGCAATTAGACATATGAAAAGATGCTCAACATCACGAATCCGCAGAGAAATGCAAATTAAAACCACAATGAGATATTTCATACCTGTCAGAATGGTTATCATCAATAAATCAACAAACAACAAGTGTTGGCAAGGATGTGAAGAAAAAGGAATCCTAGTACACTGTTGGTAAGAATGCAGATTGGTACAGCCACTGTGGAAAGCAGTATGGAGTTACCTCGAAAATTAAAAATGAAACTATCTTATGACCCAGTGTTTTCGCTTCTGCTAATATATACAAAAAAGCCTGAAACACTAATTTGAAAGCACATATGAACCCCTATATTCATTGCAGTGTTAATTGCAATAGCCAAGATTTGGCAGCAGCCCAAGTGTCAATCCATAGGTGAGTGAATAAAAAGCCATGGTAAATTTACACAGTGGAATGCTAGTGGCCATGAAAAGGAGGAAATATAACCTTTTAGGACAGCATGGATGGACCTGGAGAGTATTATGCTAAGTGAAATAAACCAGCCAGAGAAAGACAAATACCATACTCACATGTGGAATGAAATGAACAAAATAAATTAACAAAAAAATAGCAACAGACTCATGGGTACAGAGAACAGAGTGATAGCTGTCAGAGGGGAGGAGGTTGGGGTGGGGGGAGACAGAGCTGAGTAAAAATGGTGAAGGGATTTAGCCCAAACAAAAAAAAAATAAACCTCATAGTCAAATAGACAAACAACAGTATGGTGATTACCAAAGGGGAAGAGGAGTGGGGGCAGGTAGGAGAGGGTAAAGAGGGTATAAATGGTGATGGAAGAAGACCTGACTTGGGGTGGTGAACACATAATACAATATGCAGATGATGTGTTATAGAGTTCTACACCTGAAGCTATATAATTTTATTAACCAATGCCACCCAAATAAATTCAATTCACACACACACACACACACACACACACACACACACACACAACAACAAAAACAACAACAACAACTTTGTCCTAAGATTTAGAGTAACAATTTCAGTATAGTGGTAGGGGCAAAAGCTAGAATACAGTAGATTGAGGAATGAGTGGGAAGAGAAGAAGAACCACAAAGTGGTCTTTCAAAGTCTGTATCTATGAAAGAAGACTGAGAAACAAGGTGGTGCCAGAAAATAATATGTCAATAGGAGGTTGTTCTAAAGTTAGGCGACACTTGAGCATGTTTAGTACTGATGGAAAGGAAGCCAAAAATAAGAGTAGATTTGAAGATGTAAGAGAAGGAATTCTTCCACTCACAGAGTGATAATTCTGAAAAGGTGAGAAGTAAAGAAATCAAGAACCCAGGTGGAGAGATTGACATTGAAGTTAGAGGGAGAGAAAGAAAGAGAGGATGAGTGCAAGTACCAGTAAGCTGCTTTGTTCATATGAAGTTGAAGAAGTTGTTACAGGCTTCTATTTTCCTCTGGAAGTAGGAGGTAGGGCATATGCTGAGGGGTGAGAAGAAAACTGGCAGGAACAAAGGTTTAAGAAAAGAATAGGATGAAAATAGATGTTGCAAAGAAATGGAAGTGAGAACTAATTAGGAAATCAATGGCAACCCAGTTGATGTTGGATATTATGAATTCACTTTTTCAGGTAGGTGTTTTTGTGGGTTTTTTTTTAGCACAATAGAGACATATGACACGCATGCCTCAATATATAACAAGTTAGGATAAATGTTACATGAATGATACAAGCAATCATGTCTATAAGTATAGCAAGAAAAGGCAAGCCCATATTGGCTGCATATGCCAAAAAGAAAAGTGAGCATTTTCTAAGATAGATGGGAAATGTCAAGGCATTCAGGATGAGGAAAATTCATAGTTGATGGCTTAGAGGTAAAGACAGCACAGTGTTCTAAGAGACAGGAGAGAGTTCCAGAAATGGTAGGCACTTGGTGAGAAGTAATGTGAACTATATTAAACAAGTAGTTGTGCCTAACTCTGGAAAATGTGTGTGTGTGTGTGTGTGTGTGTGTGAGAGAGAGAGAGAGAGAGAGAGAGAGAGAGAGAGAGAGAGAGAGGGAGTTTGGAGCCACTAGGAATCTTGAAGCAAAGCAGGGATACATGGTTGGCAGGATTGATGAATGAAGAACATACACACACACACAATCTACTCATAAGCCTTTATCAACAACATTATTGAAGTAGACACGGATGCTTTAATTTGGCTAACAAAAAATGGATATTTAGGAGTATTAATAAAAGTATGATATTCATACAGTTTATCATATTCTACATTATAGAGATATTTTGAACAGTAATATATTGTTTAGTTTCTATAAAAGCCCCATTTCTTTCATTCTTTCAAGAAATATTAAGTAGCAACTACTGGTCTAGGTGCTAAGATCACAACATACAACAAAACTGAAAAAGAAAGCATCCCGCTCTCAGTGAGCTAGGGCTCACCTTTTATTGAAAGGGAAGAGAGACAATAAAAAATAAATAGATTAAATATATATCATGCAATGATGTGATAAGTTATTTGGGAAAAAAAGCTAAGATTGGAGGAAAATAGGCAGTGCCAGATTTAGGGGATGTTTTACAATTTTAAATTGAGTGGTTAGCAAAGGCCTCATTGTGGAGCTGACATTTGAAAAAAAGCTGAAGGATGTAATGGGGGGACAATCTGAGATGATCTTAAGGACTTTGGCTTTTCTCTGAGTGAAAGGGCAGGACATTAGAGGTTTTTGAGCAAAGGGGGGAACATGATCTAATTTAAGTTTTGAAAAGATCACTTTAGCAGCTGTACAGAGCTTAGACTGGGAGGGCAAGAAGAGAAATGGTGGCGTAAGCAATGAGACTGCTACACTCATTTGCAAGAGCAGTAAGGCTGCTGCGCATTGGTTAGCATTGTTGTGGTGGCAGTCTGTTGGAATGTGAACATATTCTGAAGTTAAGGACAATGGGATTTGCTGAAAGAATTAATATAAGATTTGTATCAAAGAGTGAATTCAAAGATTATTCCCAAATTTTTTATATAAGTCAAGGAATGGATGCATCATTCCCTAAAATGGAGAAGTCTGTAGATTGGAAATGAAGATCGGGAGTTTAGTTTTGGACCTATAAAATTCTGAATGCTTATTAGACATCTAAATGGTGATATCTAGTAAGCAGCTGGATATATAAGTCTGGCGTTAAGTCCAGAGTGGAGATAATAATTTTGGAAGTGTTTGTCTTATAGCTGAGTACAGGCAGAACATAAAAGATCCTCGAGGACTGGGCTCCAGACTCCTGTGAAGTTTAGTGGGAGACTGAGGGATATTGGTGAGAAAGATCCAAATAAGGTGACATCCTGAAGCCATGTGACAAAAGTGTTTTAAAGAGAAAAAATTATCAATTCTGAAATGGTACCGAGAGGTGATTTCGAATGGGGTTTGAGAGTTATCCATTGCATTTAGCAACATGGGGATTATTGGTAAATTTGGCCAGAACAGTTCAGGTAGAGAGGTAGACTTCTTAGTTTAGATTCAATAGAAGATGAAGGGAGAATAATTGGAGCTAGCCCATGTAGAAAGTTCTTTTAAGGAGTTTTTCTATAAATAGAAGAAAAGAAATAAAGCATTAGCTTGAGAGCGATTTAAAATCAGGGGATTTTTTTTAAGTCAGAATAAATTTTGGCACCTGTACATGCTGATAGAAATGATCTGGTAAATGGAGAAAAGAGTAATCATGCACAAAGGAAGTATAGAATTGCTGTTGTAATTAAGGAAAAGGGAATGGGACCTAGCGGACAAGTAGAGATGTTGGACTCAGACAAAAGTATGGATACTTTATCCATAATACTAGGCCAGCAGGAAAAGTATGCGGATAAAGATGTAGCTATGTGGCCCTGGCCAGGTGGCCTAGTTAGTTGAAACATTGTGCCATACATTGAAATGGGTTCCATCCCCAGACAGGGCCCATGCAGGAGTTAAGGGATCAATGTTTCTCTCTCACATCAATGTTTCTCTTTCCCTTCCTCTCTCTCTAAAAATCAGTAAAAGTATTCTAAAGTAAGGAAAAAATAAACAAACCCCTAGGTGTAGTAAGTGGGGCAGTGGAAATGATGGAATTTTTCCTGATTGATTCAATTTTCTCAATAAAATGGGAAGTAATTTATAAATTTTAAAATAACAATGGCATACTGGGTACACTAAGATGTCTGAAAAGTACCAAGGGACTATTTGAGGTTAGTTGTCATGAATTTAAAAGGTAGACCAATTAATAAGTTATGTATTTTTTCTAGACATATTGGATTCTAGTAGTTCAAAAATAGGAAAACAAGGATTTAGGTTCAAGAAAGATAGGATTTTGTTTTTTTTTTAGGGAATATGATGAAACCAGAGTAGCCAAAGGGATTTGAAGGTGTGTGCTAGAAAATGAAAACGTTTCCCCTGGGTAAGGAATATAGGTAGAAAATAAAGTAACTGAGGGACAGTGAAAATGGTTGTGGGATTATTGAATTGTGGGTCAGGAGAACTTTATTACTGAGTTTAGAATTTCTGAGTATGTTCAGAACTATCAAGAGTTTAGCCAATCAGTCAAAAACTATATACTTTTTTATTTTAAGTATTATAATAGTAAAATCTCCTGATCTACATCAACAGAATCCTAAATTAAGTCGACTTTTACTCACCCAGAACTTCATCTTCCTATAAATAGGAATCTGGAAAAAAAATGCCTCAATTTTGTCGTATATTGGCAAATGATATATTATCTCCCAAAGGAAGGTAATATCACATAAACTGAAGAGGGCATGATTTGTCACAAATATTTTCAAAGTTCAACAATTTCTGTTTCTTAAATATTTATAAGTACTGCCTGTTAAACACAAAATTACTGGTTTCAATTTTAAAATTTGATCTCTTATCAAGACTTCTAGCTTTCCACCCATATAGATAGTAGACATATGCATTTTATGTTTTCAGGATGCAGGGAACCCATCTATCCATGTAAGATAAGAGCAAAAATTACATATAAGCTTTTGGATGATTACATAAAAATGAGGAAGCCTAGGAAGTGGTACCAGGGTGATAATTTTTATTCTCTACTCACAATGGTGCAAACATATGTTCTCCTGGAACTGATTTATAGAATCAAGCAATTCTGAGGCATATTACTTTTTTTTCTTGGGTTGAGTATATCTTAAAAATCCTGTAAAAGAATCTAGGAAGAGCAAAGCTGTTTTTATTAAGCAATTTTACAGAGAAATAGATATGAATATCAGAGACATGTTCTGTGGTGCTGAACTTTGGCTTTTTCTTGCTGTGATTGACACACCAAGATAAAAATCCTCACCATTCCTTTTGTATCATTTAACACCTACTTGAGGGCCTATGAATAAAAATAAGAAATAAATATAAATGTTTAATCCATAATGGAGCGTGAGTCCCATATCCTGGTGATAAAGCCTCTCGTGTTTATGTATACTGTCACTGACTTGCAAACCAGAGATAGCAGAGGATGCCAAGTTAAAGAGCTAAAGGATGGAATTATACTATTTCAAGTTCTCATCTGTCGAACGAAAGCACCTGGTACCACCAGACTTGAGTGGAAGGCCCTAGAAGTAAAAGTGGGAGGTAGTTTCTTGCACCTCGTTTCCGTATTCATATCTCTATTTCACCCTGTTTTTACACAGACACACCCAACCTTCCCAGGCATCAGTTTCAGGCATAACTTTAGAAGGGATTAGGTCAGAACGATGACATTGTCAGAAAGTTTCAAATAAGTAGTCAGATATTATAAGCTGCAGGCACAAGTGTCAGCAAGTATAGTTTATTTCCAGTGACCACTCCCCCACAGCAACTTTGTACTCTTTGAAACTACTAAAAATTTCAGACAAAATATATTTAACAGTTTTCAGAAGTTGGAAAACAGGCAGGCAGAACATGATCCCTAAGGAGAAACAAATGAGGGGAGCCCTATTATTCCTTCAGCCTATTACATGGAGGGCAGTTTTTAGGTCATAGTGAGGGATAGGGAACAGGGCCCCCGTCTCAGTGGGTGGAGAAAAGTTCAAGGTTTAAAGGGGGCCAAGAAGATAGAAATCCCAAGGCAGAGAAGTGGAGGAAGAGAGCAATGCAGTGAGAGAAAGCAAACTCTAGAGATCACAGAGTCGCCCGTGCCTTCAGCGGAGTACTCAGAAACTCATTCACAGGAGGAAACTATCAGCAGTGGAGCAAGGACTGCTGAAAAGGAGCAGGGGGAGCAAACCTCAGAGACGCCACAGGGCTGGAAACAGTTTGATTTCCAAATAGTGGGATAGAAAGACTTCTTAACAGATAGATAATTGAATAGACTTCTCAAAAAGGTAATGCCTCCGTAACAGGCCAAATTAGTCTTAGAGTAAGGGCTCTCCTAGCCTGCAAACACCCCTCGAAAGGATCAAACTGTTTCCAAATAACAACATACTAGAACAAAGTCCCAATATATTTAAAAGAATACCAAAAAACCCCATCTAGCATATAAATCAAAATTTACAATGTCTGACATCTAATAAAAATATTATTCATATTATTCAAGCAGAGAAGCAAGAAAATAAACCATAATAAAGAGAAAAACCAATCAACAGTCACAGTCCTAAAAATGACATGGATGACTGAATTTGTAGAGAAATATATCACAATTGCATTTAGAAATATGTGTCATGTGTTCAAGAAAGTAGAGGAAACTAAACAGGACAAAGAAGATATGACACATACACACACAGATACAAATACATGCATGCATATGTACACACAGATATACATACAGATACATAGATATACAAATCATACTTTTTGAGATAAAAATACTCCAAGTTTTGCCTTAAGGAATTAGGAAAAGATAAGCAAATCAAACCAATGTAAGATTAAAAGGTATATAGATAAAAGCAGAAATCAAATAAATAAATAAATAAATAAAACTAGAAAGAGAAAAAGAAAAAGATAAAGCTCTAGCCCTACTGAACGGGGAAAATACATAAATTACTAATATCTGTGACAGAGAAACTATTGCTACAGATATTTTAAACATTAAATAGATGACAAAGGAATGTTTAGAACATCTACACTAATAAAAGAGAAACATTGGCTAATCAGGGAGATATGCAAATTAACTGTCAGCCAAGATGGCGGCCGGCAGCCAGGCAGCTGATGCAAACAGGGAGGCTTGCTTCCTTCAGTGACGGACGACTCCAACGTTCCCCGACTTCTTAACAGATAGATAATTGAATAGACTTCTCAAAAAGGTAATGCATCCGTAACAGGCCAAATTAGTACTAGAGTAAGGGCTCTTCTATCCTGCAAACACACCTCGAAAGGATCAAACTGTTTCCAAATAACAACATCCTAGAACAAAGTCCCAATATATTCAAAAGAATACCAAAAAACCCCGCCCAGCATATAAATCAACATTTACAATGTCTGACATCTAATAAAAATATTATTCATATTATTCAAGCAGAGAAGCAAGAAAATAAACCATAATAAAGAGAAAAACCAATCAACAGTCACAGTCCTAAAAATGACATGGATGACTGAATTTGTAGAGAAATATATCACAATTGCATTTAGAAATATATGTCATGTGTTCAAGAAAGTAGAGGAAAGTAAACAGGACAAAGAAAATATGACACATACACACACAGATACAAATACATGCATGCATATGTACACACAGATATACATACAGATATATAGTTATACAAATCATACTTTTTGAGATAAAAATACTCCAAGTTTTGCCATAAGGAATTAGGAAAAGATAAGCAAATCAAACCAATGTAAGATTAAAAGGTATATAGATAAAAGGAGAAATCAAATAAATAAATAAATAAATAAATAAATAAATAAAACTAGAAAGAGAAAAAGAAAAAGATAAAGCTCTAGCCTTACTGAATGGGGAAAATACATAAATTACTAATATCTGTGACAGAGAAACTATCGCTACAGATATTTTAAACATTAAATAGATGACAAAGGAATGTTTAGAACATTTACTAATAAATGTGACAAAATGAAATGGAAATTTCTAAGATAAACTAAACACTCAAGAAGATATAGACAATCCTGAATATTTATCCATAAGAAAAGTTGAATTTCTCACTAGATATCTTTTAACAAAGAAATTTCCAAACCCAGATGGCTTCACTGGTGAATCTTAACAAACATTTAAAGAAGTAGTGATACCACTTTTCTACAAATTCTTTTCAAAAAATAGAAGAGAGGCCATGACCAGGTGGCTCAGTTGGTTGGAGCATCGTCCTATACAGCAAAAGTTTGTGGGTTCAATTCCCAGGCAGGGCATATACCCAGGCTATGGGTTTGATCCTAGCTCAGGTTGCATATGGAAGGAAACCAATCAATGTTTCTCTCTCTCTCCCTCCCTCTCCCTTCCTCTGTCTCTCAAATCAATTTTTAAAATCTCTCTTTAAAAAACAGAAGAGAGGGTACTTTGTGTTTCAATAAAAGTGTTTGTGGACACTAACATCCCAATATTGCATAATTCTTACATTTAGCAAAATGCTAGTGTTCTTTTGAATTTTTTCCAACCACTTGAAAACATCAAGCCAATCCTAGCTCATGGACCACACAGAAACAGATGGTGGAGCCACTTTGGGCAATGGGACCTACTAGTAGTTTGCGGATCCCTGATGTAAAGCAAGTGGAACTTTCACAGGCTGCTTGTGGCAATTCTAAGTGGTACCACTGCTTTGAAAACAATTTGGTAGTTTCTTAAAAAGTTAAACATATACCTACTGAATGATGCAGCCACTTTAATCTTAGGCATTTACCCAAGAGAAAAGGAAGCATATCACCTCATTGAAACTTATGCATGCATATTTGTAGAAGCTTTATTTGCAGTCTCTCCAAACTGGAAACAACTTAAATCTCCACCAGTTGGTGAGTGGACATCCAATTGTTATATCCATAGACTCTCAGCCATAATAAGGAATAAACTGTCAACACACACAACATAGAATGCATCTTCAAATAATTATGCTGAGTGAAAGAAGCTGGTTAAAAAGGCAAGCATACAGTATGATTCCATTTATATCAAACTCTACATAATGTAAGCTCATCCACAGTGATAGAAAGCAAAATAACGGTGTCACAGGGATAGCTGGGCAGGTGAGAGAGACTGGGATTATAAAGGGCAACTAGGGAACTTTGGGGAGTCATAGAAATGAACACTGTTAATTATTGTGATGGTTTCATAGACAGAAAGCAGGCAGACACCTCTGATTGGGGCTGGGGTATGTGGGGGTGGAGGGATTGAGCAAAAAGGAAAAAAAGAGAGAATTCATAAATATGAACAACAGTGTGGTGATTGTGTGGGGGACTGGAGGTGGAAGAGGACATAGAGGGCTTAAATGGTGATAGAAAAATTAAATTTAAAAAATTTTGATGGTTTTGCCTAGCTGGTTTGGCTCAATGGATAGAGCGTCAGCCTGTGGACTGAGGGGTCCCAGGTTCGATGCCGGCCAGGGGCACATGCCTGGGTTGTGGGCTCAGTCCCCAGTGGGAGGTGTGCAGGAGGCAGCCAGTCAATGGTTCTCTCGCATCATTGATGTTTCTCTCTCTCTCTCCCTCTTCCTTCCTCTCTAAAATCAATAAAAATGTATTTTAAAAAATTGTGGTTTCAAAAATATATAAATACATCAAACTCATCATATTATATACGTTAAATATGCAAATTGTATTTTATGTAGAGTATACCTCAATAACATTGTAAGAAATAAACCTGTCCTCAGAAACATTTTTTTTAAAAATTTTACATTTCACCCTAAATTTAAATTAATGGCTGCCCTATGGAGTAATTGCTTTGTAAACCTTGCCTCTAATTATAGAACAGTGGGTTTTAATCCTTTTAATATGGCAGGCACCAGGATTTAGGAAACAGATGGAAAATATACCTGGAGAGTCAAGCATATAGTAGGCAAGCATAATGATTTCTGAATTGAGGAAGGAACATGTTATAAGGGAAATATACCTATGATTTAAGCATTTAAATTTTGGGCTATGCATAAACCAGTCATCTTGGGAAGTAGACTAGGATGGGCCCTTTTCCTGCCAATTCAAAGGTCAATTTTGATTTCCCTGTCTTACAATTTCAAATGAGATAAAGAAAGTATTTTTTTGTGTGTGTGAATTATGCCAACTGGTGGATCGAGAGTGACGAATCTAAATTGAACCACCCAAAATTCTAAGTGCCAAGTGGGAACTTAAAGATAATCTATTCCAACTCCTTTATTTTGTAGGCAAGAAAAATGAGTGAGGTACAGAAGGTAAAGTGATGTTATAACACATTTTAATCAATGTCTGTTGCATGCAAGTCAGATATTGGTCAAGGTACTATGGGCAAGTAGTAGTAGACAAACTTACTTAGTTATATTAAAAAGAAAATAAGAGGTCGTATCAAAAATCTTAATGATCAGTGAATCATTGCCCTCGTCATTTTCTTTTCTATGTATGTATTAAAGTTGTTAATATAACATAACAATAGATTGGTGAATATTTCCTAATATGTTTCATTTAAAATCATTTAATATGCACACATTTTTAAAAAACATTGAACCCATAAATTAACACACTGGCCCTAAAAATCAATAACAGTCTTTTCAGGTGTAAGTGTGATCTCATCCTGAGAGATAAGATTGCCGTGAGGGGATAACCCAATGTTTCCTGTTCTACATACACTACTATTTATATTCAGCATGATTAAAAGGCTGAAATAAGTTTAATATTATTTCTTTTACTTATATAAGTGACCCCCAAATGGAAACTCTGAAACTCAAATTGATTTACAAAGCCCTATTATTCACATGTATTTCTTCTTCATAAAACTTATAACTCAGCACAGTATTAGTTCACAAACAAAAGCTTTGCAAGGTTATCATTTTTGTCTGATCTGCCTGGTAGCTCCCTTGTTTCCTAGGCCTGAATTACACATTCTGAATAGGAACCTATGAACGTAATTAAGGGTCACACATATGGTACAAAGAATAGGAGAAGAGGAATTAATTTCTCAATTTTTCTTCTCTAGGCTTCAGATCAGTTTGCAAGTTACTATTCTATTCAGCAATATAGAGCTCGGAGGAAAAGACCAAACTGCTACAGCTGCTCTGCATTATAAAGCAAGAGAAAGAGAGGAGAGAAAAATTAGATTTTATTTGCACACAAAATGAACATTCACAGTCTGTACACTTTGCTTGGAAATAGCTGTGGGGTATAGGTTGGGTAGGCTTTTTAATGGTCTTTCTCTTTTTTTCCCAAGTTCCACTTAGTTCATGAACATCATTGAAAGTCAGACAGAGTATACTTCTGGGCCTCATTCATGCAAATTGTGGACCATTCCAAAAGAAGAGCATAAAGGTGACACAGAATGGCCAGGAAACTGCATCTGAGGGTGGCTATTAATGACAGGAAGGAATTTGGGGAACAGGATTAAACCATGACTACCTTGAGCCACTATCACAAATATTTTGATACCAAAATGTGGTTTTACTGTGAGGAAACTATGAAACTCACAAAGGTGATAAAGATTAAAATGCTTCTAAAGACAAGAAAACATTAAAGTGGGTGGACCTCCTTACTAATTGAGAAATCACAGGCCTTGATACTGGGGAGATTTGATAGTATACTTAAGTGGACATTAATTGCTTTATCATATCGAAGAGGAGACTTTAGTGGAATTTGTCATATATGCTATCTTGTTCCTGTCCCATGGCTGAATTCACCTATCCATGTACACACGTTTGCAACATTTTAATAACAAATCAATGGTCCCACCTTAACTTGAAAAGCTCCACTTTAACATTTGGATCTATTTGCTACATAGCACTAGTTGAAATTTTACAGCTTCTGTTTAGAATAGTGTTGTCATTCCTGCCTCTTCCCCAAATTGCCAAAGGGTCAAAGTTTGATTTAGTTCCCTTCTTCCTACAGGGTACTCCCTCCTACTTTACCCCAAATAAGTTACCACAAAAATCCAGACAAATTCTCTTTCTTTTTTCCCATACTCCCATCAACTGTTATGCTGTCCTCATCTTATCAAGATAACAGACTGAGGACTTATACCTATTTCCTTTCCCCTCAAGAAGGAAATTACAGGAACATTGTTTGCAAATAGAAAGAAACCATAACAGTTCTGTAAAGGCAGAAGGTGAGAGAAGTAAAAGGAAATAATAAAAAGAAACCATAAGTGAAGCACTTATGAAAGACAGTATAGAGAAATGGATGGATGAAGAAAAAACAGAAACCGTTGGGAAAGACAATGACAGATAAGTGGGTCATTCTGGAGCCCTGATAAAGTTCCAAAAACTCCTTTGTAATACTTTTAGCAAAAAAAAAAAAAGTTCCAAAAACTCAAAGCAACAAAGTAAACATAATAGTTCACTATGGGTGAATAATAAACCTTGTATGTTAAACCTATAAGGATAGGTTTTTTTAATTAGATGAATAGACAAAGTAATTGAATAGGAATAGCAACAAGAAATTGCTAACTTAGAATATAAAAGTGATTAAAAATTTTTCAGATTATAGTGTAAAAGAATGAGTCAGAAAAAAACACACACCACAGAAACATTCATGAATGATAGATACAGAGAATGTATCCTAATATTATACTACTAGGAATTATAGAAAAATATGGGAGAGATTCAGATTATAGTGTAAAAGAATGAGTCAGAAAAAAAAACACACCACAGAAACATTCATGAATGATAGATACAGAAAATGTATCCTAATATTATACTATTAGGAATTATAGAAAAATATGGGAGAGAAAAAAACAATAAAATCACATAAGGATAAATTAATTTTCCAGAGCTGAAAAAACAGTAATATCCTTCTGATTGAACAAAAGCACCATATAGCCCTACCCAGTTTGGCTCAGTGGATAGAGAGTTGGCCTGTGGGTTCAAGGGTCTCAGGTTCAATTCTGATAAAGGGCATGTACCTTGGTTGCAGGCTCTTCTCTGGCCCAGGCCTGGTCAGGACTCCTGCAGAAGGCAACCAATCGATGCTTCTCTCACATCCATGTTTCTCTCTGTCTTTCCCTCTTTCTTTCACTCTCCCTAAAAAATCAATAGAAAAAATATCCTCGATGAGTATTAACAAAAAACAAACAAACAAAAAAACCACCACATATCAAGCAGGAGACATTTTAAAGATCTACATTTGCACAGATCCTGGTGAAATTTTTAAATTCAAAGATAAATAATTGAAAGTGAGGGAGTAGGATCCCTATGAAGCAATGAGAATTGTGCCACCATTAGACTCCTCATTAGCAATCTTGGATGCTAGCAAACTAGAACAGAGTCTTCAAAGTATGAAGGAAAACATTGATTAAAATCTTTTTCAAATATTTTCTGTAATCATAATGGGGAATGAAAGAAAACCTTTTTGTTTTAATTTTAGACCATGCTGCCTATTTTTTTTTGGTATGGTCTGTTAATTAAAAATGGTTTTAACACTTTTAGATTATTTTTAAAAATAACTTTCATAATATTTTTGGTGGAAGTGGAGTTCTTATGATGTAATGAGGAAAATAATTTCCTGAGATTCAAACAGGAGAATGAATAACATTTATCAGGGTGCAAATAAATCCCTGGGATTCCAATGTCCAATTTCCTCCATCCCACCATGGAACAAGTCCAACTGTGTCTTCAGAAGGGCCAGAATAAAGGCCACTACCCATAGTTTCTGCTCCATATTAAAGTACAGTCTAGTCCAGCATCCTACCTGTGGAGTCTGCAGGGCCATTGGCCATGTGGCTGCTAAGGCCCCCCAGGTGAGTGCAGGTCATGGAGAAAGAAGAGAACAAGAGAGAGGGAGCTCTTTGGGGACTTTAACCAGGAGCTTCTTCAAATTTCCCAAAATTTGCATGCTTCTGATGGGGCCAACCCCTAGCCAATCCATTGTTCTTCAGGCTAGACTGACAGCCAAGCACCTCCCCTGTGCCACCCCCAACTTCTGTGCCTGTGCCTATCCTCCCCTTCTTCCCCAACAATCCTGTACCAGAGAGGGGAAAGATGTTAATCCTCTTGGAAGAACAATGCTGTGTGAAGCTGTAGCTTCCTGGTGAAGCTTTGCAGGTGACCATACTTACAATGTCTGACTTCTCTTTTCTTTCTTTCCTTTATTAACATTGATAACAATAACTCATGAACACTATATGAAAATCAAATTTCAGTGTGCATGGACAAAGTTTTATTGGAACAGTCTTGTTCATTTATTTACATATCATTTATGGCTAGTTATGACGGAGACTGTATGGCCTCCAAAATAATGAAGTATTTACATTCTGGCCCTTTATAGAGCCTGTGCCTGTTTTATTCTCTTTGTTTTTTAACCACATTCAAGTTTATCTTTTCCCTTCCCCCAAAGTATTTGTGGTCCCGTGTTCCATTTCTACAGGGCTGCCTAAATTTTGCTAGGTAACATGAGGAGCAATGAACACATTAGCAATAATCAAATAAACAAGTTAAAAAGTAATAGAATTCTAACTAAAATGAATTCCATAACCAATGAGAAGGCAAAATAAAGATATTCATGGACTCATAAATTATATAGCCTCTCAAGGCAGCATTCCAAAGCAGCAAAAGAGTAATACAAGAAAAAAGGTGATGTGATACCAAAGAAACAACAGCAGCAGAAAATAATCTGGACACAACAAAGAACACAAAGAAAATTAGAAGAGGATCCACTGGATGTGCACAGATGAATCATTCTCATTTGAGCAGAAATTTAATTACAGAATTATCTTTCCTTCTCTGTCAGTTCAGACATACTACATAGATCTAGGGTAAGCCACATTTATATAATAATAGATTAAAAATATTGCTTTTATTCTGTTTAAGCTTTTCTACACCTGTGGATGTAGAAAAGATAAGAAATGTTTACAGGTCAGAATATAAATTTGATATAACTTGATAATGAAACTATTCTATATAATAAAAGCCTAATATTCTAAGTGTCCGGTCATTGATTGGCCATTCAACCAATCAAAGCATAATATGCTAATGATATGTTAAGGTCTCTCAACCACTCGCTATGATGTGCACTGACCACCAGGGGGAAGACGGAAAGATGCTCCGACCAGTAGGTGAGCTTGCTGCTGGGGTCCAGTTGGTCGGGACTGAGAGAGACGGGCCAGACATGCCCTGGAGCCCTCCCACAATCCTTCCCCAGCTGGCCAATCTCCCGCATCCCTCTCCTGCCCCAACTGTGCACTGGTGGGGTCCCTCAGCCTGGTCTGCAGCCTCTCGCAATCCAGGACCCCTCGGGGGATGTTGGAGAGCCAGTTTCAGCCTGATCCCAGAGGCCAGTCTGAGGGACCCTACTGGTGTACTAATTCATGCACTGGGCCTCTACTAATAATATAGTTAACAAAAACCAGAGGGTTATGATGTCCAAATCTTAATATTTCTAGGAGGTCATGACTATCTGGAGTTGGCCAAGAAATAGAATAGAAATAGTAGGTACCATAAATATTCATTATGGTTACCTCTGGATCATGTAAGAAAAACTTTTACCCTTTATTTTGAATTTAGATACTTTATTGCTTAACTATATGCAGGGTACACTCAGGATGACAAATACCCAATTTCATTTCCTATTCTCTCAGGGATGCTTAACATTTTGATGGGTAACAAAGGTAGCAACAAACACATTGGCACACATTAGCATGGATCAAGTAAACAAGTTAAAAGGCAATATAATTCCAGTGAAAGTGAACTAGTTTCCATATGTACCTCATAGGCTGGAGCTGGAAATAGAATTCATCTCCTGTGATGTGCCAGGGGAGAGAGAGACCCCCTGGTCTCTGTAACATTTTGCCAGTCCTCCAATGATATTCAGTAGGTAGGAACATATTTCTTTGCAGCTATTCTGGGGTCAAACAATTACAGAAAAATGATCAATGGAAAGCAGATAAAACTGGCAAACAAAATAGGACCAGAGGCATGGATACTTGGAATAGACTGACGGATCTCAGAGGGGAGGGGTGGGGGATTGGAAGAGATTAATCAAAGAACATATATGCATACATGCATAGCCCATGGACACAGACAAAAATGTGCTGAAGGCCTGGAGTGGGGTGGTGACTGGGTGGAGGAGAGGGGAGAGGAGACATCTGTAATACTTTTTAAAAAAGCAGATATGCTTGAGTCAAATGATGATTATTTCTGGGTTAGGCTTATGGATTAATTTTAGGTCTGACAGCTTAGGTGGGCATTGTAGATAAATGGATGACCATTCATTCTGAGGGTGGAAATAAATGAGTCAGTACTAGGAGTCTGATATGGATTTTTGGCCACTAGGAAAGGGTTCCTGAACCCCAATTTATTCCAAATATTTTGTAGCCAGCCAAGGATGTCATAAAATAACCCCTTCCCTCAAAATGTCCACTGAAGCAACCCTGGTTCCTTGAAGTCAAGATCCCTCCTTAACTGCACAGCAGGCCAAAGTCAAACTAGTTCCTACTGTGCCCAGGGACATGGTTCACTCAGTGAGAAAAAAGTACAACCTAGCAGGCTTCTTACCTTCAAGTGTTTTCTTTCTTTCTTTCTTTCTTTTTTTTCCTGACTGAAGCAACATGAAACGGAAAGAGAATAGCAACCAAAAACAAATAGTTCAAGCAAATGTCTTTTGCAGATAAATTACCTGGAGAGCCAGGCTGACTTTCATGACTGCTCTCCTCTCAACCATGCTATTTCTTGTCTTCACCCAAATCTATGCACAAGGGATCTATCTTGCACGATTCATGCTTGTTTATTGTCCATGCTTCTGAAGAATTTCATAAGAAAATCTCAATCCTCGAGGGGATTTTTTTTTCCTGCTTGTTTTTACGGACTTTGGCCTCACAGTATTTTAAAAGTCATTTTTGTTTCCAATTATCACGGACTTACTAAATTTTACTTCCTCCTGCTTTTTCCCCACTTCCTCTTCTTCCCTTGAGCAGTTTTTTTGTGCTTGAAGAATAAAGTTCTGACTCTCTCTCACCTCTTCACTCCAGTTAGCTTCCCCCTGCTGGTCCCAACTGCTAATCGGACCATTTCTCTGCACTAAATTACAGAATTATCCTGGGGCAACAAAACTTCAACATAAATGTTTCTTTGCAGTTCAAAAGCATTTTAGGCACTAGGTGAATGCCTAGTGAGAGTTTGTCCCACAATGTACACAGAAGTATTCTTTGGGGTTTAATTTAAGGGATGAAAGCAAAAGATAAAGAAGCCCTACTTCACCAGCGTGTTTTCCGTGCCTTTGCTTGGTGTTTATCAGTGCTTCAAGGTCATCCTCCCATACTGGCAGCTGTAGACTCATTCTAGGACTTCTTCTCCTAATAAATGGCCCTTATGACTTCAGCTACTTAGCTTTGCAGGGTCCCTCTTTAACCTTCTGTGAGTGGGAAAACAGCTAGACAGACTTGCTCCTTCTTTCTGCTGTCTCTTAGATTTGCTCCTGAATCATTGCTGAATTCTATTTAAATAATTAATCCAACTCAATTTTTACTGAGTGACTAATGTGCTAATTAAAAGAGGAGTCATTTTAAGGTTGGATTAGGGGTGCTCATTACTAAACTTCACTATAAAATATTCATATAGTGTTTGGGGATTGGGAGTAGGGGTGTGAAAAGGACAGACATGTGCAAGCATGTTAACAATACCTTCTCAACAACCATGGTCTGAATCACCATTTTTCTGATTCTGGGAGTGTTGTTGTTATAAATCCTGGGCTCTGCCATTTCTTGTTGGGTAAAAATACATTTAGGTAATAGATGATACAATTTAAAATAAAAGGATCCAAAAACTGCATTTCTGACTAAATTGCTCGTGTCTAAAGAGCAATCAGATCCAGTAAACAAAGCTATCTTGATTCCAGGAAGTTCTCTTCATTTTTCAAGTCATGGCTAGAATATATCAACACACTTCTGCATTTTATTGTGCTTTTATATTTATCTGAATACACAAATCATAGAAATAATGCTATTTCTGTCTGACAAGAAAATGAGATTTTTAGTAACAATTGTTTAAGATACTGTGTGACATTCTGCAGGCAAGTCATCTTTTGACCAAAGAACTTTTCCTAAAAGTCATAGTCTAAAAAGCTCTGAAAAGCATATTTGAAATCTTTGGTAGGCGACATTCCAATACACTGACTACTCAGATAGTCTTGATTAGCCTTTCTATCTAAAAGTACAGTAAAAACTTGATTAACAGAAATGCTTGAAGAATGGAATGTTCTGGCTAATTTAATTCTATAATGAAGCAGACACCTCTTTCTATTTCAATTCTTATTATTGAAAATCTTTCTCAAATACATGGTTCCTCTTTTCTTAATGCCATAAGTATCAGAAGTGCATTTCACTTTGATAACTGAAAATTATGAAATTATCATTGCAAATAGGTAGGATCACTATAAATTCCAATAGACGTGCAAAATTAAGAACACTGCAATATATGTGTTGCAAGTAATGAATTTCATAATGTCTTTATGAGTTTATTAATCTGGCATTTCACCCTTTTCCTTACAGTATATTTTATACAAATAATTGAGTTGCATTATCTACTTGATCAAGATTTGCTATGGACTATTCTCAGAAATTAGTGATGGATTCATTCTCTTTCAATAAGCCAGTCCTTGGGAGCAGGACAACACTTAGGAGGCTCACAGGATGCCTTGAACATAGAGCTATTTGGCATTAAATGGAGGCATAGTCTAAATGTTCAAAAATTATGGGAACAAAATTATTAATATTTAAGTAGAACCTTCACACTGTGGATATAAAACGATTTAATAGTCAAAATTCACATGGCTCTAACTGGGAGAAAAAGGTAGAATGACTGTTGTTTCATAATACCACAGTACCTCATTAGAAGTATCAGAACATCTAGGATTTTTGTGCAGAGGGCTTCTTTTGGAGGGTAAGTATTAATGTGGGAGCTGATTTCTCTCTGTTCAAAACCCAGAAGATTCTATAACTCCTGGAGATTAGAGAGATACCCACACACAGTGCTGAACTAAATGAGACTGATAGTGGCCCAATCAAGATGTACAGATATGAAGGAAGAGCTTTTACAGGGAAGGCAAACCTCCTTGGAAATAAAAGGGAAAATAATAAAATAAAATAAAATAACTGTGAACATGGTATAAACTTTGAGGCATTCCAAACAGGAAAACTGAGAGCTTTAATGTGAATATTATTTAAAAGTCCTACCCATTAAAGGAAAGTAATAACGCTAAAAGTGCAATAGCACAAAGTAGAATATTAAAAGATACAGGGCCCTAATAAGACCAACTCTAGCGCTGAAAAACCGTGATAGTGAAAACAGTGAATCTCTGGATAAGGGCAGAGTCACAGGCCATACTGGGTTCCATTAATTCCCTTGTGAGGACGCTTTGGAAGGTCAGAGGGGGAGTGAGAGGACTAAGGCTTGGATTCCATCTAGATTCAGACCCTTTCTAATTGGAAGATCCTGAGCAAGTTATTTGGTTCCAGCTTCCCACCAACACAATGATTTTAATAAAGTTACTGATTACTTTATATTGTTTCAGTATGAAATGAGGTAAGGC
Organism: Myotis brandtii; assembly: GCF_000412655.1. Taxonomy (NCBI): domain Eukaryota; kingdom Metazoa; phylum Chordata; class Mammalia; order Chiroptera; family Vespertilionidae; genus Myotis; species Myotis brandtii. The sequence goes on along the minus strand of NW_005365553.1, from coordinate 2,155,690 downwards.
ATGTGCAATGCAATCACATAGGAAGGCTCAAAGCCTATTACCCATGGGAATGCTGCTGCTTCTGCTGAAACTATAACTAAAGGTGTAAGCAAAGCACAAAGAAGGATGGTGATGAACCTGACCTTATCTGCCTGGAAGAGACAGGAAGGCTTTGCAAAGGAGGTAAGCTTTGAGCTGGGTCTTGACGAATGAGTAGGAGTCTACCAGATTGAAAAAAACATTTTTTTTTTACAAAGACTTTTCACAGAAAGTATTTCATTTAATTTTCATAGCAGTTGTGATGAAGTAGATTAGCAGCTTTTACAAATGGCAGAGCTATGACTCAGAGACAATTTTTCCCAAGATCAAAATATTTAACAAATAATTATCTGATGCACCCTTCCAACTTTACATAGGTCAGTAAGGGCAGAGACTAATTTGTTTGAACTGGCTGAGTTCTTTAGATCTGCAGCTATTGCTGAGAGCTCCCTGCCATGTAGCAGGCTACCATTAGAGTCAAAGATGTGGCCTAGTTCATCTGAGGAGCACACTTGAGGCCGTATGCCACAGAGAGCCCTAACAAGCACCAACTCTGCATGGGTTAAAGGTTGGAACCTCAATACCAAGAGTTCAAGCTAAGTGAAATTGGAATGAAAACAAAATCAGTGGGGAAGTAGGCAAACAGAAACCCTGAGTATTAACTTCAAACATTGGCTGGTGTCCAGGACTTAATTTTGTGGGCTGGCATGTATGTGGTATATGGAATGTTCAGAATCATTTAGGGTTCCAAGGAGGAGACTAAAGCACTTAATAAGAGCCTAATGATTGAAGTAGTACATAAATAAACCTCTTAGTGAGTGACTTAATATAATCTCATTTTAAGAATCATATGGAACACTTAGAAATAGGAAAAAAAATGGAAGAATTTTTTAAGAATCACATGAAATACTTGGAAGTAGAAAGAATTTTAACTATGATCCAATTCAACTCCCACATTTGACAAATGAGGAAGATCATTTGCCAAGAAGTCAACTAAGAGGAAACCAGCAATAAAACCCCAGGCCTCCTGCTTCCTAATCCAATGCTCTGTTGTATCACAGTAGGAATCATGGATTACAGTATTTTTTGCAGCCTACATTCTGCCAAGGTGCTCTACATGCAAATACATGCCTCTCCCTTTCCCACCCCTACCCCCATATTTCTAAGAAATACAAAATCAGAATGGAGATGGAGAGACTCCAGCACAGAAAAAAATGCAAGGGACTAGCTTAAAATTATTCAGGATGTTCGTGATCTAGAACCAGGTCTTTTATATCTTGGTCAATACTATGTACCTCCCTGCAAATTCTTCCTGCAAATGTCCACAAGTTTAGCAACCAGAATTCTATACCTTGGCTTCACTGTATACCCTGGCCAAGGACATTGTTAAATAATGCTCTGTATCAGCCTAACAGATAAAATGAATCTCTTGACTAATTAAGGATTGAGAAATTTATTTTGTTGCATACAGAAATGCATTGATAAGATATGAAATTATCGCCCTAGCTGGTTTGGCTCACTGGATAGAGCATCAGCCTGCAGACGGAAGGGTCCCGGGTTCGATTCCGGTCAAGGGCATGTACCTTGGTTGCAGGCACATCCCCGGTGGGGGGTGTGCAGGAGGCAGCTGATCGATGCTTCTCTCTCATTGATGTTTCTAACTCTCTATCCCTCTCCTTTCCTCTCTGTAAAAGAATCAATAAAATATATTTTTTAAAAAGATATGAAATTATCTCAATTCTCTTTCTTCCAGTAACTCTTCTTTTGATATTTTCAGTAGACTTGAGGAGATGTAAATGTATTTGAAGAATGAAGTGTGCAAATATGAAATGTAAACATAAATGTTTTTTAACACCTCATATTAAAATCCATGGAGGAAAAATTGCTATCTGGAATAAAAAGAGAGACACGTCAATTAAACATAGGAAAGATAGCAATAGCATAAAGAGAAGGTAATAAAACTAGTAAAGGAGACTCAAAGAAAACAAGGACATTTTATAAACACTGCAGTGAGAAAAGAAATGCCATAGAGAAAAAAGGCCCACTAATAAATGAGAAGCATGAAATTAATGATGAGTCTAAAATGGTAGAGATAATGAACTCATTTGTAAAATTGGTCCTTAAGAAGAAAAATGAAGATAGGAAGTTTGAACAATTAAGAAGTAATGAAAACCTTGCAAAAATAGCTGTTGACAAAGAAACAGGAAAGAAAAGGCCAGTTCTATTTTCGGCTGTATTAATAGAATTATCTCATGGCAGTGAGAAAAAGGGTTGTTTTTTCTTTTTTATTATGTCAGTGACAATATACCTAAAATCCTATTTGAAGTTTGTGGCCATCTTGATCAGCTTCATTCTCATAGCCAAGACTGGGGGAGAAGAGGCAAGAACATAAGGAGATTACCACTTCTTGGCTTTGTGCACCTGCATAAGAAACAGATATGCCATGCTTGAAAAGATGATAAAGGAAAGGCTGTTTTGTGTTATTTTTTGCCCTTCAGGCAGTGTTGGTGAACATGGTGCCGTATGAGTAGCTGAAAATATATTTTGTGTATATGAAATTTGTGGTAATTTTTTTCTTGAATCCAAAAGGTGTAAGTTGAAGAAATGTTGATCCATAACCTTAAACACAAAGCAAGATAGATGACATCCTGATGGACCACCTGTCTGCCCCATGAATACCTGCTTTCTATGCATTTATGAGTAGTGTAAACACTATAAGATTGTGACAAATGCACAGGGAAATATTTGATATCCTTGCATTACTGAAGCTTCACTGCCTCTTCCTGATCTAGCCATGATAGATCATGTACTAGTGATGTTTTAAAAAAAGATTTTGCCACTTTATACATCTTTTTATCAGATTCTAACATCATCATGAGCCTGGACTCCCAGGAAATGAGCAGCAGAGGAACTACAGGATCAGAGAGAGCCAGGGTGACAGTACATAGAATGCTGCAGACCATCTCAGTGGCTTTTCTGTTCCTCCAAGTAGAAACCTTGGACCAGTGTTTTTTATTTGTTTTTAATATATTTTTATTGATTTCAGAGAGGAAGGGAGAAGGAGAGAGAGATAGAAACTTCAATGATGAGTGAAAATCATTGATCGGCTGCCTCCTGCACTGGGGATCGAACCCACAACCCGGGCATGTGCTCTTGACCAGAATTGAACCCCGGACTCTTCAGTCCACAGGCCAACACTCTATCCACTGAGCAAAACCAGCTAGGGCTGGGCCAATGTTTTTAATAGAAACATGTATCAGATGACACTGTCAATGTCAATAGAAACAGAATGTTTGCTTATATAAAAATCAAATGCATTGGCAACTTTTAATGGATTGATTTAATAAGTATTTATTGAGGATACTATGAATGGAAGACCCAGAAAAGGGTGAATGAGATTTTAATAAGAGAAAGACAGCCCTAACTGGTTTGGCTCAGTGGATAGAGCATCAGCCTACAGACTGAAGGGTCCTGGATTTGATTCCAGTAAAGTGCATGTAACTTGGTTGCGGGCACATATCCAGTGGGGGGTGTGCAGGAGGCAAATGATCAATGTTTCTCTCTCATCGATGTTTCTAGCTCTCTATCCCTCTCCCTTCCTCTCTGTGAAAAATCAATAAAATATATAAAAAATAATAGAAAGACAAATATCATATGATCTCACTAATGTTTGGAATCTAATGAACAAAATAAACTGAAGAATAAAATAGAACCAGAGGCTTGGATACATGAAACAGACTGATAAATATCAGAGGGGAGGGTATTGAGGTGGACTGGATAAAAGAAGGTGAAGAGATTAACTAAACAACATAACCCATGGACACAGACAACAGTTTAGTGAAGTCCAGGGAAAGGGGGGGTCGGGGGGGCTGGGAGGAGGTTGGGAAAAATGGGAGGGATGAGGGGGCATTTGTAATAGTGCCAACAATAAAAAATAAAATTAAAATAAATAAAAATATATAATTGACAAGAAGTCAACCTTTCTGAGATCTGAGAGAATAGCCATCGAGGCAGAGGAAGCAGCAAATAGGAATAACAAAGGCCTGAAGGCAGGAGTGAATTTGATGAGCCTGGGAACTCTTACGAAGGACAATGTGGTTAGACCATGTTAAGTGACAGGAGAATTCTCCTAGATAGCATGAGAGGTAGGCAGGGGCATATCTAGAAAAACCTTACAAACCATGACTGAGAACTTAGATGACTTGCTGAGTGCAGTGGAAGTTATTGGAGCATTTTAAAGTAAACCACAATGATGTTATTTACAATTTTGAAAAATTAATCTCATTTTAATAAAATAATTTGAGGGTAAAAATAAGAAATGTCTTATATTAGAATCAAAATCCATAAGAAACAGATAGCATCAGATCCAAAATTAGGAATTACTGCTTGTTAGAGAAACCCTGTTTCAAGTAGATGGTGGTATCAAGAGGTTAATAGAAGCTGCTGAAAGGGGTGATGGGTTAAGGACAAAAACTGCAGGTGTCTCCGCTCAAAGTCCAGGCACTTTCTGGGACTAGTAGGTGAGCAACCACAAGTAGGTGGAGTAGGTAGTTTTCAGAGAAAAAAATAGGCTCCATCATACTAAATATATCAATTCTCCCTCTAGAAAGAACTGAATAAATTATTTCTACATCTGCCATTTCCAATCCCCAGAATTCTTCACCTGTAAAGAAGCCCAATAGAAAAATAAATGTTTGGCTATGGAAATCATGCTTAAACAGGGTAATTCTCACATGTGCACTAGTGTTCTGAAAATAAAAGATGGCCCGGAGCTCCGAAGTGACAAAAGAATCTTGACTTCTATTGAGAGTTGAGACCAGATTCACTGGTTGCAAAGTCACCATTTCAGGTCGTTTCTACTGGAGATCCTGCGAGGTCATGAGGAATGTAACACCACCAGACAGAAGAGGTACTAACACCCTAAGAATGAAACTGCTGAAATGCCAAAACAGTACTTGGGGAAAAATACTAATGAGACAGATATAAAGAGAATCAGAAACAGAGAAGGTCCAGGACATTAAAAATGAGAGAACTACTGCCCAGCTGGCATGGCTCAGTGTTCGACATTGACCTATGAACCAGAAAGTCACGGTTCCATTCCATGTAAGGGGACATGCCGGGTTGCTGGCTCTATCCCCAGTGGGGGGCATGCAGGCAGCAGCCAATCGATGATTCCCATCATTGATGTTTCTGTCTCTCTCCTTTTCCCTTTCTCTCTGAAATCAATAAAAATATACTAAAAAAAATGACAGAACTGCAGAGATGACACTAAAGGTGAGAGGAGAGAACAATAAGAAGGAAGAAAAGAGGGAGGGAACAGAAAAAAGAGAAAGGCACTGCACAGCATTTCAATGATAGAAGAGAGAGCCCAGCCCGTTAGGCTCTGTTGTTTTGGAGTTCAGCTTTGGAAGGAACACGTAATGCATGTTTCTGCAGAGTGAGTTAGAAGGCTGGTGCCACACGTATTCAAAAGGACCTGACTGTGAATCCACAACACACTGAAAGGAAAGGAGTGCTTAGTACTCACAGAGATTTCGCTCTTTTAAGAAACTGCAATCAGTCTGTGTATGCAATTTGGAGAGTAATGTAAATTGGGATGGGGTTTGTTTATAATTGGGTACTAATGTGGGAGTATTTTGCTAATGAAAGAGTCAAGAGGGAGGCTGCTCTTTAATGGATAGTTTGTAATAGTAGTAATTGTAAGACATAGAAATTTTGCTTACCGATTAGGCCATTGGTTGGTTTGTGAAGGTCTATTACATTTTTTTCTACAGCATCTTTTCAATCATGGTGCAGGGTGGTGAATTGGCCTAGGTTTTAGATTGGCGGGGGGGAGGGGGGAATTCATGGAGAAATCATTTCTTCCTATGGGTGGGATGTCTCAGGAAACAGGTACCTTAGGTGATGCCAAATGTCACAGCAGGGCATAGGAACATAGAGGCTAATTGTCTTTGTAAATGAGAGGCAGTGGGAAGATGGTAACCCTGGGGGCTGGATTACTAAGGCAGCTTCTGTACCCATGGGCGTCACTGTTTCTCACGTCATGCCTTGCCCTTGGCCAAGAGTTTGGAGCCATGATTTGAAGAAAATTTAATGAAATGAAAGTTGAAATTTTGTAAAGGTAGGCAGTGTGCAGTGTAATAGAAGAAAACTACTGGATTGGATTTACAAATACTTGTGTGGGAATTACAGTTCTGCTATTGTCTAGCTGTTATCTTGTGTGAATACTAGTAATGTATACTCTAAAAGCGTCAGCAATAAGAATAGTAATATATATATATATATATATACACACACACACATAAACCCACAAACCAATATATCACAACTTAACCATCCACACCCCATCAGCTCACCCCTCACCCAGATCAGGGTTCCCTCCTCCCACTACATGTATTTCTGTCTGTGGATCTGTCTCTGTCTCCTGCTCCCTTTCTCTCCACTGTGGTCCTTACCTGTGTCCCCCTCTCCCCTGCTCTCTCTCCCCTTTTCTCTCTGTCTGTCCTACACCTGGACCATGAAACTCCTGAAACCTCCTTCCCTTCAGGGGCTCTTTCTCCTGGTCTCTGAGGCTCCATCTCCACACACGTCTGCGTCTTCCCCTCCCCACGCCCGCGGCCCCTCTGCTGCCTGTTCCCGTCTGTCCCGCTCCCACAGCTGCTGACTCAGGGCTGCTCCCCCTGCTCCCTCATCCCTGAGTCCCCCTTTCTGTCCCTGCACTCGCTCCCCAACTCTTCTCCTCTGAACCCGTGTCTCTGTCTCAAGTGCCTCCTCCTGTGCGGCCCCCACTTCTGCTCCCCAGGACCCGCTCCCTCTCAGCCCCCCTTCCTCTCTCTGGGCTCCCCCTCCTCCCTGTGTCTCCACTTCCTTCCTCCTCAG
>NW_005365553.1:2129541-2148695 GCF_000412655.1 Myotis brandtii | reverse complement strand
ATAGTTTATATAAATTAATATGTAAAGTACTCAATTTCAAGGCCTTGCTCATAGAATCAAGTGGTTATTTTGATACCAAAAGTTTAGAACATTTGAGATGTTTTTTCCTTAAAAATCTAGAGGCATACATACTAACATACAGGTATATCACTCTGAAAACATAATGTTAAACAACAAAAAAGTAACTTGCCAATGACTGTATAAAGCATGATGAAATGTATACTGAGATTTAAAAACAAAAAAATGTTACTATATATTCATTATGAATTAGAGAAATAAAAACTAATGATGAATCCCACATCCAGGGTAAAGGTGGGCTCTGCAGGAGGCTGAGAGCTAGGGCAGGAAAGAATGTAAAGGACAGGGGACACATGTACAGGAGGGGGTAGCACTTCATTTCTTAGGCTGAGTTGATAGGGTCTGGGTGTACAATACTTACTATTTTGCTTCATAGTTTGGTAAGTTTTAAAAAATATTTAATTATTTATATTTCTATATCAGAAAATATAAAGGCATACAAAATACATCGGGAAACTATCACTGAGCATTAACATACAGTGTGTTAATATACAAATTTACAGATTTTTTTGAGTACATTATCACATGGGACCCACAAACATCAATATATTTAGGCAATTAGTGTGGTGTGCAAGGGAAAAAATGCAGCTTTATTTAGACTTGGGCTCAATACTTGGCTTTTGGTGAGTCAAACTATGTGATCTTAGCCAAAGTCCTTAGATTCAATGATTTAGTTTCTTAGTCTCTAAAACAAAGAGTAACAATGCTTACTTCACAGAAACATTGTAATGATTAAACAAAATAGCCTTCAGATCTAGCCTATAGAAGGCTCTTGACTAACATAAATTCACCTAATACCTTTGCTTGAGAAACCCACAGGGACACTGAAACTGAAGTCATCCCTACCGGGTAAATGTGCAGTTGGGGTTGTTAAATATGATCTGAGGCAGCAATGTGGTATTTTTCAACATCATCAGAGCAGAAGTTCCAGGCCAACCCCAAATCTGGTGGAAGTGAGAATTGGAAAATGAGTTAGAAAAACATTGCTAACAGCATTTAGGAAGAATTAAGTTGACTATTACTCTGCTGTGTGATATCTATGTTCTATCACCACCAGAGTCAGGAATAGAGGTATCCTGAGTCTAAATAAATATAACAGATAAAATGAAGACACATGAGAAAACATAGCATCAGCTCTAATTCTGGAACACAAGGTTTATTTTATTTTCTCTGAGAAACATTCCCACCTCAATAGTATGTTAGCACCAGAGAATCTAACAAAATAGAGACCTACCCTTCCTTCTCCTTAAGCCTTTTCCCAAATCATGTTTGTAATCTCTCTTTGTCTCTACCCAACCTCCCTTTTTCTTCCCACTCCCCCTCATAATTTTACATGTTTTTAATTCTGGATGAAAAAGCATATTGTATAGGAATTATTTGAATCTGAAATAGTACAAAAATTATTAGACAATCTCTATGCTAATCAGAGTATAACTTATAAAATAAAAGCAAAGGTAAAACCATGAGTCATAAACTAGTTCATTAAAATAGGTGACCTTTAACTATGCCTCATTGGCATTTTCTTCTCACAAAATATGACCACTTATGTATGACACCATGAAATTACATACCTGTTATAGTTAGTTTTGCTCTTTGCAAATGGAGTTGGTCACACTAGAAATTAGAATAATGTTTTGTATCCAAGTGCATGCTTTTTAAAGATACCTAACAGCATATTTGAATTTGGGATTTGAAGTATAGCAATAAGAACAGAGAATCTGCACACACTACATACACACATCTTTTTTGTTAAACTTCTTTCATGAAGAGTCAAAGAAAATTGATACATTAACTTGTATTTTTGATTTTCATGCCCCAAAATAAAGCAAATAAGCTATGTCTTAATAGTCCTGAAGCAAAATTGAAAAAATAATATATTTCTGAAAAGACAAAAAATTTTAAGATAAAAATATTTGATATTATGCAGTATTGCTCTCAGATTCTATTTACAGGTATAATCTCTTAGAGAGCAACTTGACAATAGTTGTATGCATCAAATTTTAATTGCACACATGCTTTGTTACTGCATATCAACTTCCAGGAATGTGCTCACTCAAGCTAGGTATTTGTGAAACATAGTTGAGTAACAAAAGAATGGACACAACCTATGTGCCAATTAATAGGGTCCCGGTCAAATACATTAGTACAGCCTAAACATGGAATACATTTCTGCTATTAAAAAGAATAAAATAAATCTCAAATGTACTGTATTGAATGATCACTAAGAGGTATATTTAAGTGAAACAAGCAAGGTTAAGAAACCATTTATATAAAACTAGAGGCCTGGTGCAGAAACTTGTGCACTGGGAGGGGGGGGGTGCCTGCACCCTCTCCAATCTGGGACCCCTCGAGGGATGTCTGAAAGGCAGTTGGACATTCCTCTCACAATCCAGGACTGCTGGCTTCCAACCGATCGCCTGCCTGCCTGATTGATGCCTAACTGCTCCCCTGCTGGCCTGATCACCCCCAACTCAACTGCCCTACCCTGACAGCCCGGTCACCCCCAACTGCCCGCCCCTGCCAGCCCGGTTGTCCCCAACTGTCCTCCCCAGCTGGCCTAGTTGCCCCCAACTGCCCTCCCCTGCCAACCCTGTCACCCCTAACTGCTGTCCCCTGCTAGCCTGATCACCCACAACTGCCCTCCCCTGCAGGCCAACTTGTGAACACATGGGGACAGCCACCTTTGATCACATGGGGGCATCACCCACAACTGCCCTCCCCTGCGGGCCATCTTGTGAACACATGGGGACAGCCACCTTTGATCACACGGGGGCGGCCACCTTTGATCACATGGGGGCGGCCATCTTTTGTGTTGGAGTGATGGTCAATTTGCATACTGGTTATGATTAATTAGCATATCCAGGCTAATTAGCATATCCCTCTCTTATTATATAGGATTATAGGCCCAGTGCACAGATTCCTGCAATGGTGGGGGCATGGCCTTTGGGGATTGGCCTGCTGTGGGTGCACCACTCATCCCAGTCAGCCAAGTGACTGTGGACACGCCCTCTGAGTGGCTGCTGAATGAGGAAATTAGTTTGAGCTGCTATTTTGGGGTAATGTCTTGAGTAAAGGCATGTTCTGTATCCTGGAGGAACCTGGCAGAGAGCTTTGAACCCCAGAGCCACTTGGTGAATGTCCTTGATGTGTGATGCCAGGTCGGTGACACCATCGGGGATGTTCAGGGCAGCAGTGCTGCAGGATCCTCAGCCTTCAGGACAGTCTCCCCGGGGGGGTCCATAGTCACATCCTCTCTTGCCATCTGCCTATGCCAGCTCCCCACTCTCTTTCTAGAATACACCTTAGAGGGCCTGCATCAATTGGTGGGGTCAGGCCACAGTCTAGATTGTCTCAAGTATTTGATAGGTGCAGAGACTCAGCCTCACCCTGGGCCTGCTTGTGGGAGCAACCGCTCATCTGGGTCAGCCAAGCGATGCTCCCACTGTAGGAGTGCACTGACCACCAGGGGGCAGCTCCTGCATTGAGCGTCTGCCCCTTGTGGTCTGTGTGCATTATAGTTTACCAGTCATTCTAGTTGTTCTGCCATTTGGTCCCTGGGCTTTTATATATATAGACTAGAGACCCAGTGCTTGAAATTCATGCACAGGTAGGGTCACTAGGCCTGGCCGGAGATTAGCACTGCCACAGAGGCAGGAGAGGCTCCCACCACCACTGCTGTGCTCGCCAGCCGTGAGCCTGGCTTCTGGCTGAGCGGCACTCCCCCTGTGGGAGCACACTGACCACCAGGGGGCAGATCCTGTGTTGAGCGTCTGCCCCCTGGTGGTCAGTGTGCATCATAGTGATCGGTCAAACAGTCGACCAGTCACTTAGAGCTTTATATATATATCCTATATAATAAAGAGGTAATATGCAAATTGACTGTCATGCCCTCACACAAGATGGCTGCCCCCATGTGGTCACAAGATGACCTCAACAAGATGGCCGGCAGGGGAGGGCAGTTGGGGGCGACTGGGCCTGCAGGGGAGGGAGGGCAGTTGTGGGGGGACCAGGCCTTCAGGAAAGGGCAGTTAGGGGCGACCAGGCTGGCAGGAGAGGGCAGTTTGGGGCAATCGGGCCAGCAGGGGAGGGCAGTTGGGGGTGAGCAGACCAGCAGGGGAGGGCAGTTGGGAGCAATTGGGCTGGCAGGAGAGCAGCTAGGTGTCGATCAGGCTGGCAGGGAGTGGTTAGGGGGTGATCACGCAGGTAGGCAGGAGAGTGGTCCCAGATTGTGAGAGGGATGTCCGACTGCCAGCAGTCCGGATTGTAAGAGGCACTCGGACATCCCCCGAGGGGTCCCAGATTGGAGAGGGTGCAGGCTGGGCTGAGGGACACCCCCGCCCCTCAGTGCACGAATTTCATGCACTGGGCCTCTAGTAGATATATATAATTACACACCCACACACACATGTACACACGCACATTATATTTAGAATATTTCTTTAAAAAACTAGAAATAATTTTTTGTTTTTGTTTTTGTTTTTGTTTTATCCTGGAAAGGTTGATTAGAACCAGGATTGGGAAGTGTACTAACCCTACATTGTATACCTTTAAATTATTTCAGTTTTTATCATATCATGTATTATTTTTTCCAGCTAAAAATACTACTGTTGGTCTTGCAACAGTCGATATATAATATTGATTCTGCCTGCTTGGGTTTCAAACAAAATAAGAATAAGACAGACAAATGAAAAATGTAGCTTTAAGTTATGCCCAAACTGTTTTGCTGTCACTCCACTCCTGAAACAGACTAAACTATTCAATTGAAGACAACACTAAACAACCATACAGCTCCCTTGCAGGAACCTGGGAATTAGAGAAGGTCTGTGCTCGATGGACAGAATAAGTTTGATTTAGAGAAAGACCCCAGTGGGGACTGGGCCAATGTGTTTAGTGCTTTATCCTGCATGTTTACCAGAGAAGCCGCTCTTCCTATTTGCAGCAAGTTTCCTCCTATATGAACTTTCATTGCTGATGGGAATGACTAAGATGTCCTTCAGTAGGTGAGTGGCTAAATAAACTATGGCACGAGACAGTAGAATATTATTCAGCAATAAAAATAAATGACCTATCAAGTTGTGCAAAGACCTGAAGGAAATTAAATGTTCATTACTAAATGCAAGAAGCCAATTTGAATAGGTAAACATACTGTAAGATTACAACTATCTGACATTGTGTCAAAGACAAAACTATGAAGACGCTAAAAAGATTAGTGGTGGCCAGGGATAAGAGAGAGTAAGGAATGAGTAGGGAGAGCCCTGAGAATTTTTAGGGTAGGGAAACTATTTTGAGTGATACTATAGTGATGGATGCATATCATTATACATTTGTTAAAACGCAAAGATTGTACAACACTGGAGTGAACCCTAATAAAACATGTGGATTTTGGGTGATAATCATGTGTCAATGTAAGTTCATAGACTGTAATAAATGTACCACTTTGGTGGAGGCTGAGCATGTGTGGAGACAGTGATATATGGGAACTCTGTACTTTCCATTCAATTTCACTGTGAACCTAAAACTACTCTTAAAAATAAGAATATTATTCAGCAATAAAAATAAATGACCTATCAAGTTGTGCAAAGACCTGAAGGAAATTAAATGTTCATTACTAAATGCAAGAAGCCAATTTGAATAGGTAAACATACTGTAAGATTACAACTATCTGACATTGTGTCAAAGACAAAACTAGGAAGATGCTAAAAATATTAGTGGTGGCCAGGGGTAAGAGAGAGTAAGGAATGAGTAGGGAGAGCCCTGAGAATTTTTAGGGTAGGGAAACTATTTTGAGTGATACTATAGTGATGGATACATATCATTATACATTTGTTAAAACCCAAAGGTTGTACAACACTAGAGTGAACCCTAATAAAACATGTGGACTTTGGGTGATAATCATGTGTCATAGACTGTAATAAATGTACCACTGTGGTGGAGGATGAGCATGTGTGGAGGCAGTGATATATGGGAACTCTGTACTTTCCATTCAATTTTACTGTGAACCTAAAACTACTCTTAAAAATAAAGTTTTAACAATAAGAGAAAAAGAAACATTTTCCAATTTTTACTTATGTACCTATAGACTGTTTCACAGACAAAATTATAACAATAATCCTTTTCCTATTGACATTTGTGGCTATTTTTCATATAAATCCAGGACTAAGGCAAAATACCAGTGAATCACTAACCTAAAAGGAATCATTTATGATAATTCAGTAAAGAAATTGTGGACAAGGTTAAGAGAATGTGGCAAGAGGACAACATAGTTATGTCATGGCCATCATATTATTGCTTCAACCTCAATATTGCCTAATAAGCAATTGAAATCATTCAACAGTGAAATAGTTCTAGATTATTCATTTCTTGCTTTTCTTGATTCAATAGTAAGGCTTCCTAAAAGCCATCAACATTCAAGTAATAGAAAAAAAAATTGTGGTCATGAAAGCAAAACGTATTCACCTTGCCCTGGGTTAATTTTTGAACAAAATGAACTTTTTAAAAATATCTCACAATATAACTACAAGAAATGCAATTACCTTGGGCTTTGTTTTGGTGAAGGATAATGTAGGGGAAGCATTACCATTTAGATCTGTGCATGAGACTGGTTCAATGGAACACTGAAAAATAAGCATTTGTGTTTATTGTGTTTATTATTTGTTTCAAGGTTTTCTGACCTTGAAATAGCAGAGAATACCACTGACTTGGAAACATTACTGTTTACAGCTCACCACACCAGGAACCAGAGGGATTTACAAGGTGAGCATGACAAGCATGTCATGTATTAGCATCATGTTTGAAATGTTAGTGGCATATCACACACAAGGCTGGCATATTTATTTTTTAATATTCATCTCAGCTCTTCCTGTCAAGCATGGGAAGTACAGGCATTATGACTCTCAGATATAGATGGAAAAGAGCCTTCCTTTTCCAGCTCCTCTGCTCTGTAACCATGAATCCATGCCTCCAGAAGGCAATAAGTCTAAAACTTCAGTGGTGCAGTGCTACATTCAATAGACTTTGTGCTTTCCCATTTATTAAAACTAGCTTTGCTGGTGTGGCTGAGTGGTTGAGCATCGACCTATGAATCAAGAGGTTATGGTTCGATTCCTGGTCAGGGCACATGTCCGGATTGCGGGCTTAATCCCCAGTGTGGGGCATGTAAGAAGCAGCCAATTGATGATTCTCTCTCATCATTGATATTTCTCTCTCTCTCTCCCTCTACCTTTTTCTCTGAAATCAATAAAAATGTACTTAAAAAAAACAACAACAAACAAACAAAAAAACTAGTGGCTATATTTAGGAGTGAACACAAGCATAAATCCAAAGTTTGACCACCTATGTGATAAAATTTGAAAGGTTCATATCTTTAGCTGGATTATCATCTCCGAAATCTCTTTACCTACACACCAATTAAGAGCAATATATTACATTTTTGTGATCAGTTTATAGATTCATTAGATTAACTAGTTTGAGTAACATGATTTAAGAGGACCTTAAGAAAATAGGGGACAGGCCAGGGAATTTTTTTTTTTGGAGGGAAAGGGAACATTGTGGAGCATAAAATGCAGTTCTACAGTATATCTGGAGTTTCCATGATGGCAGGCTAAAAAGAAGGTGTTATTTCTTGTCCCAGCTTAAGGAAAACAAAGAGGTGCTAAGTGTGGGTGAAGAAATGATGAAAAAAACAAACACCATATTTTCCTTCTTTTATAATTTTGCTAATTTTTCCTAGGGCCATTCAGTACACTGACATTTCAAGAATTCTTTAGGTTGTCTTTTCAAATCATTATCTAAGTTCTGAGCTCTTAAAAATGGAATGAGAAGAGTTTTATGTTCTTTCAGAGTCATAGTATTCAATGGAAATTCTTAAAAGACAAAAAAAAGTTAATTATTTCAATGTCAATATTTAGCTGCTATTTCTCTTAATGAACAATCTTTCAAACGTTCCCTCTTTTCTATGATAATCAGTCTGAACCCCTTTCTTGGCTTTCAGATACTCATATTTTGATCCCAAATTAATTTCCTACTGGTCTTCAATCCAAATTCTTTTCTTCACAGATGTTTGCATGACTGTCCCACTGTGCTCAGAGTAACTCCTACTTTCAGAACACCTTCCTTTTATTATGTATCTAAAAATTTCAAGGACTATTTCATGACACACGTCTATAAACTACATCAAAATAAAAAGCTTTTGCACAGCAAAAGAAACCATCAATAAAACAATAAGAAAGCCCACTTCATGGGAGAACGTATTTGCCAATGTTATTACCAATATGGGTTTAATCTCTAACACTTACAGGGAACTCATACAACTTAACAAAAAGAAGATAAACAACCCAATCAAAAAATGGGCAATGGACCTAAATAGATACTTTTTGAAAGAAGACAGAAGGAAGGCCAAGAGACAGATGAAAACATGCTCAAAGTCACTAATCATCCGAGAGATGTAAATCAAAATGACAATCTCACACTTGTCAGAATGGCTATCATCAACAAGTCAACAAACGACAAGTGCTGGCGAGGATGCAGAGAAAAAGAAACCCTCTTGCACTGCTGGTGGGAATTCAGACTGGTGCAGCCACTGTGGAGAACAGTATGGAGTTTCCTCAAAAAACTAAAAATGGAATTCCCATTTGACCCAGTGATCCCACTTCTATGAATATATCCCAAGAAACTAGAAACACCAATTAGAAAGTATATATGCAACTCTATGTTCATAGCAGCACAATTCACCATAGCTAAGATTTGGAAACAGCCTAAATGCCCATCAGCAGATGAGTGGATTAAAAAACTGTGGTACATCTACACAATGGAATACTATGCTGCGATAAAAAAGAAGTTCTTACCATTTGCATCAGCATGGATGGAACTGGAAAGCATTATGCTAAGTGAAATAAGCCAGTCAGAGAAAGATAAATATCACATGATCTCACTCATTTATGGAATATAATGAACATAAATTGATGAACAAAAACAGATCCAGAGACAGAGAAACATCAATCAGACTGTCAAACCTTAGAGGGAAGGTAGGGGTGGGTGGGGGTAGGGGGGAGAGATCAACCAAAAGACATGTATGCATGCATATAAGCCTAACCAATAGACACAGACAACAGGGGGGTGAGGGCATGAGTGGGGGGTATGGGGTGGTAATGGGGGATAAGGACACATATGTAATACCTTAATCAATAAAGAAATTAAAAAAATAAAAACATAAATTAATAGTTATAATTGTTACTGTGTGTGGTGAAGAATTACATGGTTGTGTTCTCTGCCGTCAGATTCCTGAGCTCAGATCCTGGCTCTACCACTCACTAGCTATGTAACATTGAACTTTTCTGAGGCTTCCTTCCGATGTTCTTCTAAAATTTTGGGGTTTTTTTGTTTTGTTTTAGTTTTGACGAGGTTTAAAAAGATAATATGTAGAAGGGATTCAACACAGTATCTGTCATATAAGCAATCAAAATTGTTATCTCTATTTTATTTTATATAGTTCTTTATAGTAATATGTGAACAATGTTTAAAATAACAAACTCCAGATTTCTTAAAGTCAAAGATCCTTTCCTATACTTCTAAATATGATACATCACCAAACAAAAGATTGAGCTTACAACAGTTACGTGACAAATAATAATTGTCCTCACAACTGGACCAAACTTACTTCTCCTTTCAAACAGAGAAGACCTAGAAAGCATCAAATAGTCACATTGAAAAAAGAGAGAGATAGGTGAGGGAAGAAAAACCTACTCATATTTTTAATCAGCATAATGAGTAACTTGCTCATAGATTATATTCTTAATTATTTATTGCAGTGAATTGGCCAATTTTTAAAGACACAAACTTATGAAAATTGGAAAAATTAATGGGAAGAAAAGGTCAGGATAATACCCAGTCTGGGAGAAAGAAGATGCCAACAATATCCTTGTGGCAAGAATAGCAAGTCATTTTATTCCATGTGCCAACTATGATGGGAGGTATTTGCCTGGTTTGGGGGGCTGAAAGAGACTTGGGACTCATCAAGAAATGAAACTAGTATTCAGACTCATGAGTATTAATATTCTCTTTAATAACAGTTACACTTTGAATTTTTAGTAGCTTAACAGAATTAAATTTTGTTTATTGCCATTGAAAAGTGTGTGTTTCTGATTGATGGGAGAAGGAGAATAGGGAACTTTCTGCTCCATGACATCACTGAAGGACCCTGATAGATGGAGGTTTATCCATCTTCAATATGTTTCTTCTATTCCAGCCCATGAAATGGGGAAAAATATTGAGGATAATGCATAGGTAGTGTTGTTGTATAAGAATTGAACTACATCACTTCCATGTACATTTCATTAGCTCCACACTTTAGCCACGTGGCCAGAACTAAGTACAAAGAAATCTGGAAAATGTGATCTAGCTGAGTCCAAGAAAAAAAAGGAAATCATTTTGTGATCAGTTAGCTATACTTGCCACAACATGGCCAATTGATGATGTCTGCATGGAGCAGAGAATTCAGTTGTGATAGCCTAAGGAAAGAATTTGCTGATGTTGAATCTCGCAAAAGGACATAGTTCTTACATGGAGACACCACAGAACTGAAAGTTGGTTTCTTTGTGCTTTCAGTGTGAAGATTATAAACTAAAACTAAAGAGTCTGAGGGCATCTGGCCTCTTAGGCTTTGACTGAAGTAGATTAAGCTTGAGAAGATTAGTGACAGATGAGTATTTTTGCTCAGAGAATATCTTCAGCTCTGTAAAGTAGGGTACTGTGATGGAGCATGCATAGAAACAACAAAGAAAATATATTGCTTAGGACTTGCTTCAGGCCCAAGAAATAGAAAAGTTGAAAATGCAGGTTTTCTTCTAGATTAGGAAGCTCAATGGAAAGTAAAAAGAATAAGACTAGCTACTGGTTTTGACTCCATTTTTTGTTTGTTTGTTGGTTTGTTTCTTCTAGATACCTTTATTGTTGAGGTCAATACAGAAGATTCTTTACCTTCAGCTAAAGGCTTATAAGTCAGCCTCAAGTAAGTCTTAAAACATCACTAACTTTAGAATACTTCTTTCCCATCATTAAATTCATATAGTTTTATAGAGCCTTATTGTTAAAGAAACCATTTTTGTCCTTTTTTAGAATGTCCAATCAGGTCAATAAAACAGTCATTTCCTGTTGCTGGAAATATTGGAAAAATAATTACCTGCTTCTGTCCATCTGTGGTAGGCAGTTAGACAGACATGAACTGAGAGCAAGGACAGTAGGCCAGGTACAGAAGGTCACCAGGACAGAAATCCTGGGTGCCCAGTAATGGACAAAACTGTGGAAACAAGGACCTTGCCCCCAGGGTAACCTTTCCTCCTCTAGTATATAGCTGGTCATGTGGTGAGGACCCTCCCTGGTATGTCACTAGTCATGCTAGTCATGCAGTAGATCCCCTTTGAGGAGGAACAAAAGGCCAAAGAGTGGCCTCATGTGACTCATGAGGGTTCTTGGCACAACCACTCACTTGAGCATTAACCTCTAGGGATGACATCTAGGCCTCAGTTGTGTTTCAGCTGCAGGCCCAGAAAAGCAGTAAAACCAGACAAGGGAAGCCATGGCTGACATCAAGACCAGATCTATTGACTAGTGACACCCTGCCCTGCCACCAATAGGTGGAGACCACAACCCTGAAAGGACGCACATGGAAAGCTGATGAATATTCTATTGAGATCCTCCCCTGGAAGCTCCCCTAAAATATCCGCTTTTAAAAGCCCTTAGGAAGGAGGACCAGCACCCTCTCCCTCTCAGGAGCATGCCCATGCCCTTCCTATTCTCCTTCTTCCTTCCGAGGTGCATTAATCTAACCCTTCTCTCTCCTGAGCTCCAAGGGCCCTTCTTTTGCCTCTGTGACTTGTTTCTTGACCCCATTTCTTTTTCTGTTCACTTTCTAGATACACTTTCTCTTACAGTTTGAGTCTCGACTGAATTCTTTCTTAGCCCAAACTCAAGTACCAACCGAGGTTGCTGAACTGAGGTCCAATTGCCTGTAACAACTGCTGGTAACAACATTTTCGCCACCACCAACATATCCAGTTCACTTACTCTTTCTAAAAGGAAAGGTATGACTTGCTTGACTATTAAGATTAGGAAAAGGATCTGCAAACACATGACCTCAGGCTTTAGCCTCTGGTTTTGGGCAATCCTTCTTAGAATTCCTAACCTTGGGGGATGAGATCTGGATGGGGATAGGAAGGCCTCAGGTTC
This sequence comes from Myotis brandtii, assembly GCF_000412655.1. Lineage (NCBI taxonomy): Eukaryota > Metazoa > Chordata > Mammalia > Chiroptera > Vespertilionidae > Myotis > Myotis brandtii. The sequence goes on along the minus strand of NW_005365553.1, from coordinate 2,136,395 downwards.
TGACTGTGACTTGGTGAGTTATTTAATTCTGAGAGAAATGTATAAAGAAGCCTCAGTATAGTTATATTTTCAGTTGACCTTTTAAAATTCATCTCTAACATCAACAAAAACTATTTTGATATTTGTCTGATTCTTGTGCATTTTTCCTAATAATTACTAAGTAATTATTAAACAGAGAGGGGTGCTATTTACTGGCTACCAACCCCAACAATACCCATATTTCCATTTCTTCAAATTTATTCTAGTGTATTCTATTGCTTCCATGGCTCCAAATAATAATAATAATAATAACCCAAACATCTCCAGCAATTTTAAAACTTGTCTCACATGTTCTCAGAGAGAAATGTATAGGGAATATGGGAAAAGCAACATATTAAACATTTCATTTCTGTGAAGTCTAGAAGCTTGATTTCCCTTTAGATCTAATTTTTTTCAAACACAGAGTCTTAGTGCTAGCAAAGTTGAGGTGACAAGGAGATATATTGAAGATCAGAAGCCATGGTCTATTCAGTAAAAATTCCTGGCCAATTCACCTCATGCTTCCTCCTGCATAACAAATAAAAGAGGGTTTTTATAAAATATATATTTTCACCTTAAATTTTTAGTTTCTAAAATATAGCTTGACTCTTTGGCCTTCTTCATCAGGGATATTATTAGGGCTGGAATACAAGAAATAATAATAAAACTGTCAGATGAGCAAGGTATCTGCTCCAAATAGCCCAACTGTTTTATGGCTATAGACAAATATTGATTTCATTATTAGTAAAACTACTTAGATGGGGAATCTTGCTGCTCAGATTAATTCTATTTATTCAATGTTTTCATAGTTTTGTTGAACATAGTTTGCAACACAGGGGTTAATTGACCTTCCTTAAAAGTAATCTGCAGAGGAAAATAAATTTCATCCCACACCTAATGCATAAACTACCATTCCCATCAATTGAGCACTCCTTTTAGATGCCTGCTTTGCTTCTCTTCAGTCAGCTGTAAATGATCTCACTGCTCCTCTCCAGAGGCAGAACAAATGGCACAATCTAAGAGTTTTTAGGTTGTGCTGAAAAAAACAACAAGTAAGCATAAATAAATCAGATACTTAAATTCTAATTGATTCCAAAATCCGGTGTGTGTTTAAGCTACAATTCCCCTCAAGGTGGTCACTTTATTCCAGTTTGACCTGAAAGAGAAAACAGATATCTGTGTGTGCTGGGGGTGGGAGAGAGGATTTCCTCCACAAGGAAGGCAGTCTCTTACTCTACATGAGGGCGGGGGGAGCCCCCATTTTATGTGAATAGCTGCACCAGTTCCATAGATTCTGTTCTAAAGAAAGCTTGTGTGTCTTTAGCAATTGCTTCCCCCAATCCTCCAGAATTTATTTGAAAAACAATTAAACCTAATTAAAACTATCTGCTTTCCTGCCAGAGTGGCCCTTCAATGCCCTAGAAAGACAGAGAGATTGCTCAGAAAGGGGCTGGGGAACAAGGAAACACAGAGCTCTTCATATGCGAGAAAATAAGCAGGAAGAAAGATTAATGTTATTGAAAAAACTAGAGACTGAAGACAGGTGTTAGGACCCCGGGCAAGATTGGAGACTGAGAGATTATGTGCCTGGAATGAGGGTGTAGCTGGTCTCTGAAGATCCAGCCAGCAGTCCTGACCTATTTGCTCCGCGGGAGTGACCATGTTATTACTTGCGGTTTAGTGTGTCAGACTCCATGCTTACTGGACCCTGGATGCTGAAGGATACAGGCTCCGTGGAAAACCTGGCTTGCTTAGATTGGTGGTTTAATTTTCCTGCTGCTCTCTAGAGAGTCTATTTCCACACTGTAGCATATTTATTATGAATATTAAGTGATCAAACGAGCTGTATTTGAGAAAAGAGTCATGCCCACTGAAGACTTCATGTTAATTAGCCACAAATAAAGCCCATCCATCTCTAGAAAACCTAATGTTTTACATTCTAATTCTATCAGCTGTCAGGCTTCCGTTTCCCATCCCTGCAGAGCCACAGGGTGAAGACATTTTGTTAATGTGCGTAATAATATTTTCAAACAGGTTCTTCATGCTACTACATTCCTCAATTTGGAAACATTTAGGAATGTCCTAGCTGTAAGTCGGAAATAGAGGACACACGGGCAAATGTATTGTGAAATTTCATGGGAGCACCACATTTTATTTTAACCAGTAATTTTGATATTTCACCTCCAAACCATAACCTTGACATTGGCTCATTAAAAAGAAAACTCTGTTCAATTATAAAAGCCCCAAGCATCAAAAGGAAAATAGCCAAGGACTTGATGTGTGTGTGTGTGTGTACTGGGCGAGGTGCAGGGAGCCTAGAGGAGGCACTGAGGAAGACTACTAAAGGGGAAGAGTAAGAAGTGCATTGGGACATACATCACCCAGAAATTTTGCCTTTGAGTAATAGTAGGCATAAAAATACTTACAAAAGGTTTTACTAACAAGATATTCCCCTTAAGAGTATTTGTCTCTAGACAAACGTAAAAATTCTTAAATTAGAGGAGGTAATAGTATTATAAAAGAGACTGCACAATTGGAAAGTGAAACAAGAGTTTTAAAAAAAACACAGGAAAAAAGTAAATCAAAATGATTTAAAAATAAAATTCTGATGTATGTGTCAACCCTTTCAAATTCTAGAGACATGGTTAACACTTCTTCACTTACAAAAACTTTCAATGTAAATAGTCCAGTAAGACCTACTTGAGAACCTCAAATATTTGGATCTCCCTGGCTATTATATGCAAATCATAAAGGAGTCCCTTCCTCAGTTAGTCAATTACAAGCTTGAAACCTTATTTTACACTATACTGAGAGGAAATGCTAAAAATGGCTAGTCCCTGTTGCTTAGGAATCCTAAGCACTACTAGTGTCGATCTGATAGAGGCATGATCAATACGCCTCATCATATTCTGGGCAATCAATTTCTTTAGCTGCTTGGTTGGGGTTTTTTTTTTTGGTGGGGTTACCCTCACCCCTTACTTTGCAATATGAAAATAAACATCTAAATGTCTAGTGGGTTTCAACTGCTTGTGGGTACAAATGAAATTACACTACTAGAAAAGCTAAGTTCTCTTAATACCTATCACTTGTGGGAAACCCAGAGCCCTGATCCTCTTTAGCCTTCCTTTCCAATGTGGTAACTCTATGCACGTCCTAGTCTGGGCCTCCCTTCTCTGCCCTTGGGGTGTTAGGTAGCTCCATACCTCTAATTCCAGCTCTTTCAGCAGGTGAGTCCTCCCACTGCAGCAATAGCATCCGGTGAATCAGAAGCTTAAGAGTTCCTCGTTGGCATGCCTGCCTCAGGAGCCACTGCTTTTATTACAACAGTCTCCCACTCCTAGCCAAGCCTTCTCTTCCTTCATCACACTCACCTGAGGAACAGCTCTAACTTGGCACAACACCTGACTGAAGGCCCAGAGAGAGTGGAAGGGAAGCACACACGGAGGTTAATTCACAGCAGCTACTAGATGGCTGTTCTGAGAGGCCCTTGGTTGTGACCGTCCTTAAAGGCTGCCTCCTTCCTTATCTTTCCTTGTGAGAGGTAAAGCTTTCTCCTCAAGTGTCTTAAAATTGGCTAGCCTCCTCAGAGACAAGACCCAAACAAATAAACCCAAAGGAGATGAAGATATCACCCCCTGTTCTCCAGACCAAATATTCATTCCTTAGATTTGTCCCAGAGTGACCGACAGTGGAAAACCCCCCTCTCATGAGACGGGTCCTTGCCTTCAGCCACAAAGGAAGGGTCCTGCAGAATCCAACCATCCTACTTCATAAGCGCTGTACACATGGGAAGTGGGAAGAGTGGGAAACTGAGGAAGCAGAAGTTGCTTCTTTACATCCCTTGCTTTCAAATTACTAGGGAAAATGGATAGACCCTTTACATTTAAAGTTTCACAAATTCTGGGCTTTCAGTCCTAAACTTAGCACATATAGTAGCACTTTCTGATCCTTTCTCCAGGGTGAGGTGACATGGTTTCTGTACATCTTTTCTAATGTCTTGGAGACTCAGAGCCTGACCAGCTCCAAGAAGCTACTCAATGCATGAGTCAAAATATATTACTACAAGTATGAGCAGCACTTTGTAAGCATCTAAATCGATACTTGGAAAAGCAACATTTTTTAGAAAAAGCAGCCCACAGAAATGCTATTCTGCTTACCACATAGATGACCTTTCCCACCATCACCCAGAACAGTTTAGCTCCTTACAGCTACAGCTTCTCAAACACCTTCTTTTCTAATTACAACCTGTGATTTAGATTTGCACAACAAAAAGGCCATGCAAAGATTTTCCTTGAAATATAGAAACAGTCTGCATCCACACTGTATTCAAGCCCTGACTTTTTGAAAAACTGCTTGCAATTTTGAGGTGGCCTTTTCCCAAAGTTCTGTCACTTCCATCAGCATTTCCAGCAGCTTGGGACCAAGTGTCTACCAAGTTCAGCACATAGCGCCATATGCTCTTCGACACTCCCTATATTAGTCTCTGCAAAAAGCCAGCCCAAGGATGCAGCCCTGAAGTGATGGCAGTGGAATCACTTTCATATCTTTTCTCAGGAACTGCTTCCTTTTCCCTATATAGTGAGCAAGAAACCTTTCTAGAAACTACCCAAGCTAATGTCAATTGAACAAGAACAATAGCAAACACCTAGCAATAGTTATTATGTGCCATGCACTGTTCCAGGTGCCTCATATATGTTGATATATGTCTTTAAAACAAGTCATTTTCATTCATGTTACACACACACACACACACACACACACACCCTAACTCTGCCCATTTTATAGGCAAATAGAGATTAAATGACTTGCCTAGTTCATTCAGAAAGTAAAATGGCAGAACACAAATTTATTAGAGAGTTTGGTTCCAATTCAATCTCTTAACCAGTCTACTCCACTGCCTCATGAGACTGGCTATCCTACTACTTTTCATAAGTTGCCAATTTAAAAAGTGGCCAAATTGACTTAGAGTATTTCAGCCACTATCCCATTTCATTGGTTTCCTGTGGTTTCCGAAAATGTGATTGTAGAGTGACTCTAAGTGCCCCATTGCAGGAGGAACATGGACGCTGCTGCCTTGTTGTTGGCATCATTACTGTTCATCACCTGCATAGCATACATCGTTTGTGGAGCTCTCACTGTGTCCTAGGCACCGAGCTAATTACGTGTGATGAATGCTATCATTGAATTTTCAGAAGCCCATGAAATAGGTGCTGTTATTGTTCTCCATTTTGCAGAATAAAAAACTAAGGCTCTGACAATTTAAGTAACTTGCTGATAATCTCTTAGCTATTGAATTTGAGAACCAATATTTGAACCAGGTAGTTAGATCTTAGATGTAATGCTTTTGACCACTATGTTATACCACCTCCTGGGCATAACTGTTATTCCAGGAAGAGGGGAGTTGCTGTCAATCATCCTGGTATAGTGAGACCACTCAAATTACTTTAAAAATAAAAATTCACTCTTCTCATGCATGAGAGATGGCCTCAGTTTTTCCTTTATGATTTATTTTATACTACTTAATACATCATGTCTAAAATTAAGAAGCTGGTTTTATGAAGAACACAAAGAAAAATTGTTTGACTTAGGTTATCTGAGATATGAGAACTCTGTTATTCATTTTTCCGTTTTTTAATTCATCTCATGAAACCTGAAATTGTTTTCATTACCTCCTTGGCGTGAGCCCCAATTTACATGCATGCAGGCAGTCTGGTATGAAAAGTGTTGTTCTTTGTTGTATAATTACTTTGACCTCGGATTCAATAAATAGAAACATGTTTATAAGATTGTGATGCTAATTTACATAACCTGGAAAACTTCCAGAGTTAAAAATTAACAAAGGAAGTATGACATTCGTAATAGTTGGAGGAGTCAAAATAATATCAATTCTATTATGTTATTTACCTTAGTTTCCTTGGGTTTCTTATCTAAAGATTTCAAAAGACTTTTTTATGTCCAAGTACATTCCAGTCTGAGGGAGTCTAACATACAGTAATGGAGTTGTGCAGGAGAAAGTTCTGTGTGCAGTGACATAGCCCAGTATAGTAAGAAGAGCATCGGTTTCAGAGGCAAGACATTTGGGTGACATTTACAGAAAGGAAGCATGTAAAATCTTACTGTTATTTTTGTCACAACAGGATTTCAGTGCTTGGTTTTGCTTGCCTAAATTGGCTACAAGAAGGCAGTGAGAACAAACCAACAGTTTCAAAGAACCACTTCTTCCAAATGGTTTAGTGACACATTTCCCACACCTGATGCTGCTTCCTTGGGATTCATCAGGTTGGCACAATTACTCATCCAGACATATTTTAGTCACCTAATGACTGGGAAGGCTATGAAACTAGGCTTATGCTCCTCATCCTTCCCAACTAGCTTGGAGCTCAACTCGTGAATTTTAAACTTGAAAAATACATACATATACATATACCAGAGGCCTGGTGAATGAATTCATGCACCAGTGGGGTCCCTTGGCCTAGCCTGCAGGATCAGGCTGAAATCAGCTCTCCAAAATCCTTCGAGGGATCCCAGATTGCAAGAGGGTGCAGGCTAGGCCAAGGGACCCCACAGGTGCATGATCGGAGCTGGGGAGGGACATGGGCGGTTGGCCAGCTGGGGAGGGACCAGGAGAGGGCTCCAGGGCATGTCCAGTGCTTAGTCCCAATTGGCCTAACCCCAGAAGCAAGCTAACCTACTGGTCAGAGCATCTGCCTCCTAGTGGTCAGTGCACGTTATAGCAAGTGGTTGAGTGGCCTTAGCATACCATTAACATATTACACTTTGATTGGTTGATTGGTTGAATGGAATACCGGACACTTAGCATATTAGGCTTTTATTAT
>NW_005365553.1:2120919-2129482 GCF_000412655.1 Myotis brandtii | reverse complement strand
TATACACACACATGTGTACATGCATATATATATATATGCATTAAACACCTGGCCTGGATATTTAAAAATAAATTGTGTAAGTTTTATACACAACTACTAGGAGTATAAATTGATAAAAGCATTTGGGGAATCTGTTTAGAGATATTGGCTAAGGCTGGACATTTCTATACTCTACATCTAGCAATTCCACTCCTAGAAATATGTCCTCAAACCATGTTCATATTTTCACAACATTATACATAGATAGCATCAGAGCACTATTTTTAATAACCAAAAATTGAAAACCATGCAAGTGACCTTCAGTAGTTGCATGAATAATACAGAGAATATTGCATAACAGTAAGAATGAACAAACTGCTACTGCACAGCAACAAAGGTGAATCATAGAAATGTAAAGTTGAATAAAGGAAGGTAGACACAAAAAGTGCACACTCTATGATTCACCATCAAAAACTCAAATTCACCAACTCAAAAACAGGCAAATGTAATCTGTGGCATTAGAGTTTATAATAGTGATTATCTATAGTGAGAAGGGGTGACTGGATTAGGGCATGGGAGGGCTTCTTGAGTATTGATAATACTCTACTTCGTGAGCTGTCTACTTTGTTTCACAGATATGCTAACTTTGTGAAAATGTATTAAGATGTACAATTAAGACTTTTGCACTTATCTGCCTATGTATTATACTTCAATATAACTTTATATTAAAATAAATCTTTATACATATAAATTTTTATTAAAAAATCTATATTTTTTTAATCAGAAAACCTTATAGTAGGGTTTTCTCAATTTGAGCACTGTTGAAATCTCTGGGCTGGAAAATTCTTTGATGAAGAAGGCTTTCATGTGCTCCATAGGATGATCAGTATCATCCCTGGCCACTACCTGCTGGATACCAGTAGCACTCTCCATCCCCTGGGGCCCTTGGGGAGTGATTAACTGGAGAACTTATATACATTTATGGACACAGACAATAGAGTTGTGAAGGCCTAGGAGGGGCAGGTGCAGGATGGAGGGGGTCAATGGGAAACATACAAACAAACAAAGGGCATTTCTGTAATACTTTCAACAATAAAGAAAAAAATTAAATAAAAATAACACAAAATCCCATCTAATAAAGAAGGCATATGCTAATTGACCATCACACCCTCACAAGATGGTGGCACCCACAGCCAATAAAGAAGGAATATGCTAATTGACTGCCACACCCTCACAAGATGGTGGCACCCACAGCCACAAGATGGTGGCACCCGGTCCCCTCAGCCCTGCCTCATCCAGCCTCAGTCCCCCAGTCCCCTCAGGCCTGCCTTATCCAGCCGGAGTCACCCAGTCCCCTCAGATCTGCAGGGGAAGGCAGTTAGGGGTGATTGGGCCAGCAGGGAAGGGCAGTTGGAGGCGATTGGGCCAGCAGGGGAGGGCAGTTGGGGACAATCATGCCAGCAGGGGAGCAGTTAGGCGTCAATCAGGCTGGCAAGGGAGCAGTTAGGGGACTATCAGGCTGGCAGGCAGAGTGGTTAGGAGAAATCAGGCAGGCAGGCAGGCGAGTGGTTAGGAGCCAGCAGTCCTGGATTGTGAGAGGGATGTCCAACTGCCGGTTTAGGCCCGATCCCTGTGAGACCTGGCCTAAACCAGCAGTCGAACATCCCTCAAGGGGTCCCAGATTGGAGAGGGTGCAGGTTGGGCTGAGGGACACCCTCCCCCCCTTAGTAAATAATAATAACAAAAAATGTCTCTAGGCATTGTCAAATGTCCTCGGGAGGTAAAATTCCCCCCAGTTAGAACAGTTGCCTTAAAGTAGCTTGAATAAAGAGTCACATCTTACCAAAGTTCCTGAACAGTTATACCATTCACATTATTTTCCTGACCATTAGTTAAATTCCAAGAAGAATTCCAATAACTGTCAGATGGGATCAGACTGGAATTTAAGAGACAGAGGTATTCACATCTCAGAAATAGAATTATTATGTCACATGTTGTGCAGATGGGATTGGAACAAAAGAAAATTCCCCCCAATAAAGCACCTCAACATTCCTTTCTCAGAAAACTACCTGATAATTAGAAAATAATAGCCCATATCTGGACCTAACTCAAACTCCAAAATTTGGAAAGATGAATATTAGAGCAAAAGGTGGCCAGTTTCACAGAGGAGGAACACTCCTCTTAGGATCTCTTTGATCACTACAGGGTGTGAGGAGGTACAGAGGTCCTATGACCACATCAAGCAAAAGGTTATGGCAGGATTTTTCCTAACACAGTGGATCACCCCTTATATTGACAGAGGCCAGAATAAAAAACTGGTACGTGTCACTTCAGCTTCAGGGAGCAATATAGAAAGGACACAATTTCCTTGCCAGAGCTGCTCTTTGTCCCAAAGCTCTCACCTCCTCATGTAGGTAGACACAAAAAGTGCATACTCTATGAGTCACTATCACTGACCGGCTCTTTCACTTAAGATGATGGAGAACAGTCAAGAACAGCATAATCCAGTCAGACATCCCTCAATGTAATCACATATGTGATTTTACATATTCCAGTTGCCACATTAAAAATGTAAAAAATAGTAGATGAAATTAATTTTGATAATACTACACATTTTATTTAACCCAACAAATCTAAATGATCATCATTCAAAATATAATTTAATGAAAGAATTATTAATGAAATATTTTTCATTTTTTTCATACTTAGTCTTTAAAATTTAATGTATGATTTATAGTAACATCACAGTTCAATTCAAACTAGCCACTTAGCCACATTTGGCTAGTGGCTACCATACTGGATAATTAAGGTTTAGAATCAAAATCAACAAGGAATATCTGGGAAGAATCTATACATTTTTTTAGTGAGGATATATGAGAGGAATCTATTTGATCATAAATATTTTATTATAAGAAAATAGTCAATAAATAGTAAACAAGGTTGATACATACTCTTCTCATTGAAGTTTTTAGTTTCAACTTTTTTGTGATTTCCATTACAATTTCTTTAAGCTATGAATAATTTAGATGGGCATTTTAAAATTTTCAAATTCAAAAGGTTATGGCAGGATTTTTCCTAACACAGTGATCACCCCTTATATTGACAGAGGCCAGAATACAAAACTGGTACGTGTCACTTCAGCTTCAGGGAGCAATATAGAAAGGACACAAGGAAAGGGAAGTGGAGAAATGTTATAGTTTTCTTAATGATTTTCAATTTTATTTAATGGTGGTCTGTATTATATAAGTCTTTGCTCTTTTTGAAACTTCCTTCTTGGCCTTGTATTTGATCAATCTAGCATATAGGTTGTTAACATAACTATTTCATGTTATTCCATGCATGCTTAAAAAGAAAAAAATCAAGACTATTGTAGTATTTATTTCTGCATTAATAAATTTTGTTTAATATAAAAAGTTTATTAGAAATCTACTATAATTATAGATTTATCAATTTTTGGTAATTTTGTTAGTATTTTCTTCATATATAGGTCTGGGCTACATAAAATTGCCAGTAGTTGATCATATTTTAGCTTAAGAAATTGCAGTTTCATATAGTTTAATCTAATAATTTGAATATTGCACACATTGAAGTTTAGAATACTTTGAATCTTTCCAATTATATGTTCCTTTCACAATAATGTATGGTCGCTTTTAAAATATTTTAATTGATTTTTTAGAGAGGGAGGAAGAGAGAGGGAGAGAGAGAAAAAAAACATCAATGTGAGAGCAAAACATTGATTGGCTTCCCTCTGCACACCCCCTACCGGGTATTGAGCCAGCAACCCAGGGCTCTGCCCTAACCTGGAATCAAATCAGCAACCTTTCAGTGCACAGGAAGACACCCAATCAACTAAGGCACACCAGCCAGGGCATGGATTCTCTCTCATCATTGATGTCCCTATCTCTCTCTCCCTCTACCTTCCTCTCTGAAATCAATAAAAAATATATTTAAAAAATAATAAAGAAAATCTTTATTTTAAATAACATTATAGCTATTACGTTTTTTATTAGTATTGCTTTAGAAAATATTTTGCAGATCTTAATTCCATTGAAGTTCTACTTTTTAATTATATTTTAGGTATATTTTTAATAAGCTATATGTGGCTAAGTAATTTTAATCTAAAAGTTTGTATTTAATGGGAATCATAGAAGGCTATTCTCTGGCCCTCTTGTTCCTTCTCTAAGGGGGTCTACCACATGACTAGTGTCATGACAGGGAAGGAAAGGTCAGAGGGTCCAAACCACATGACCAGTGATAAGAAAGGTCAAGGCTTCTAAACCACATGACCAGTAATATGTTAGGGGACGAAAGGTAACCCTGGGGGCGAGGTCCCACCTTACAATTGTCCGTTGCTGGGCACCTGGGCTTTCCTCCCTGATAACCTTCCATACCTGGCTTATCATTATTACTCTGGTCATGTTTGTCTAACCGTCTACTATATCATTCCCCCCTCAAGAATTCTTGGCTCTGAATTCTTTAAGGGAAAGAGGTATAGTGTCTCCCACATAAGTCCTTGCACAACCACTCCCTTAAGTGTTAAGCCCTCAGGACAAAGAGATTCTGACTTGAATGAAATAATATTAGGAACAAAGCCTTGGATCTGTTGACCAGAGACAGAGTTTTGGTCAGCTAGAGATAACATCTAGGCCCCAGTTGTATTTCAGTTCCAGGCCCAGAGAAGCAGCAATGCCAAGACTAACATCAAGACCAGCTTCCATAACTAATGATCCCTTACCCTTCTGACTCTGGCCAATCAGTGGAGACCAGGACACTGAGGAGACATCTGGAAAGCTGAGGAATATTCTATTGAGATCCTCCCCTGAGACCTCTAAATAAAATCCCTCAATACAATGACCCAGTGCATGTGTGTTTGAGCTCTCTTTCTCTCTCTCTCTCTCTCTCTCTCTCAGTACCCACCTTTCTACACTCCTTTTTTAATGTAGGCATGCCCTCTCTTTCCCCTACATCTTCTTTACCTTTCTTTCTCCTAAGCTACAAGGGCCCTTCTTTTGCCTCTATAACTTGTTTCCTGAGTCCACACAACCCAGCTGTGTCTACCTCTGTGATTTTCTAAGTAAACATTGGCTTGTAAAAAATTAAATATAATAAAAGTTTGCATTTTAACTAAAATTATAGTTGGTATGATTAATATCTTTGCATTTATTTTTGCAATATGCTATAATGCTGTTCTAGTCATCTACTTTTTAGCTAATTTTATTTGTTTCTTGCCTTATGTAAGATTGTCTTCTTCATTCACATCTTCTTTCTACTAATTGAAAAATTAACTTTATTTCTATATTTGTGGTGATTATTTTTAAGCTGACATGAATTATTAATTTCAGCTGTAAAGTTAATTAATAATTATTGCTTTCTTGTATAAAATAAAAATTCCTAAAACACTTTACCTATAACCATAGCCCCCTTATCTTATTTCTATTATTTTTTTTCTAGCTACATTTCCTTTATTCCTCCCAAATTAATTATTATTCATCTGGCTGCCTGAATAATGTTTTGCTGGTTTACTGATTTAAATGATTTACTGATTCTTTGCTCACCAGAGCCTCTTGTACCCATTTCTTCCACTAAGATAATTGTCTTGTTTCTTTATATCAGTCTTTTGTAATTCCGTCCATGAAATATAAATCTTCAGTACCTTAATTTCACCTTTGCTATGGTACTTTATTCCTGTATATAATTTTAAATTGATTATTATTTTTTGTTAGCACTTTGAATACAAAACTATCCCCCTCCCCATTGTATAAATTGCCAATTTCATTCTCTTTCTTTTGTGAGAGATATTACTTTTCTCTTTAGTTGATTTAATGTTTTTCCTCTTTGGCTTTAGTGTTCTGCAATTTTATCACAATGGTACTGGCTATTAATTTGTTTTTAATAATTCTGCCTATTATTTACACATCAATTCTGGGAAATTTGTAGCCATATTCTCTTGGACCATTACCTTGCAATTCTTCTCTGTAGTCCATCGTGATTAAACTGCTCTAAATATATGTTGAGCCTCATTTTATCCTCTTTTTTCATTCTCTTATTAATCTTGCTGCTTCATTCTTGGTTATTTAATTAGTCATCAAGTTCACATATTCATTATTTAGTTGTGACTAATTTCTTATTTAATACATTAATTTGATTTTTAATCTTAATTATCACAATTTTCACTTTATTTTTGTTTCATCATTCCTAATTTATTTCATTAGATTTTAATTCTGAATTTAATATCTTAATCAATATTAACATAATATTTTTATTTTCTGTTTACACTGTCATTTATTATTTCAAGTTCTTGGGGCTATACCCATTCTATTATCTATTCACTAACATAAAAGTAATCATTAAAAACCATTTTATAGTTTGTACACTGACTTCAACTTTACACAGGTTCTTTTTTTTAAAATATATTTTATTGATTTTTTACAGAGAGGAAGGGAGAGGGATAGAGAGTTAGAAACATCAATGAGAGAGAAACATCAATCAGCTGCCTCCTGCACGCCCCCTACTGGGGATGTGTCAGCAACCAAGGTACATGCCCTTGACCGGAATTGAACCTGGGACCCTTCAGTCCGCAGGCTGACGCTCCATCCACTGAGCCAAACCGGCCAGGGCAACAGGTTCATTTTTTGAGTTAGAAATCCATGTAGCCTGGGTGGTAGGAGTGTCCATCAAAAATAAATATGTTGGCTACCAACAGCTACCTCAGTGGCATCATCAGCCAGGCACCAATTTTATTATTAATATTTTGGTTTCTTGTTCATGGTCTATTTGAGTAAAATAAATTCAGACCTCAAATTCCTATTTAATTTCTGATCTCTTAGTGGGATTCACAAACCCCTCCCCACCCCTTAGAGGAAAGCCTCTGTCTTCTCCCTGTTTCACTGGCAAGATTTTCCTAATTTGAGGATAAAATTATTCATGGACCCAGCTTTATGAAGGGGTCTCACTATTCAATACCTAGTTCTGAAGGACACTCTGCTTTACCTCAATCCCTTAAGGGAGGTGAAATTAAGCTACTTTTTTCTGTGATGAAAAAACCATTCAAAGGCCCCAACTTCATGCAGGATTTGACTACCAAACACCTAGTTTGAAAGGGACTTTGTCTCTCAAGTGAGGTGAAATGAAAGCTTGGCTTGCTGGCTCTCGCTGACAGCTCCCACTCAAACTCTCGCTCCAGAAAGGCCACCCATTCAGCATGGGCCCACAGTTTTGGTTTTCAGTTTCACCTGTGTCTAGAGATTTCTCTTTATTTTTTTGAAAGTTCAACTATGCATTTTTATTTTTTTTTTTATTTTTTTTTACCTTTCATCCAACAATTCTAGTTGCCAGGCTATCTTGTTCTGCCATTTTGTTAGAATCCTAAGTGGTTTTTTAACCTGCTCTCTACTTCAGCATTTATGAGGGCTAAGACACAGTCCTATCCATAACAGTTATGGTCATGTAATGAATTGGGTACATGTAGGGAACATATAGTTGCAAAGACTCCTCGCACAGTACCTCTCAATCTTTAATTCACCTGGGGAACCGGATGAAAACTCGAATTCATTTTGTGAATCATGTGATGCTGAGGCTGCAGGAGGCTTTGAGCAGGAAGGTCCAATGGGATTCTGAAGTGCACTCTCTAAGGAGGCATCTCCTCTCCACCAACTAACTGCCTTCTGTTCCAAGTTGCTGCTTAAGCAAAATATTAGTAGGTGTCTACAAATATCTGATGACCTGATCAGACCACCAAAATTCCACATGTTTCTTTAATAGGAATTGTTTTAGTCCTCAAGATTTTTGACATTATTTTCTTATCATTTTATACTTTAGAAGTCTCACTTTTAACTCAGCAACATTCACTATTTTTACTTATCTGCCATGTGCCTCAGCTTTCAGAAATTTTAGGAGTTAAGTAAATTCTTTAATTTTAGAGATAATGTCTACACTTTCTGAATCTACAATATTGCCTATATAGAAAGGACCACATAGAGGTCACTCGGTGCTTGATTACCAAAAATGAGATAATGGACATTATTCAGGGATGGGCTCACTGCCCTTGGTTTTGTTCTATAGTTTTATGCAAAGAGAATTGCTTACCATGAGAAGACTGCTGCCTGTCCATTACCTATGCTGGGCACTTTAAAAATTAGGCACAGTCTGGAGAGGAGAGACTGAGGGAAATGAGGCTGCTCTCCTCAAGGATTGTCTGCCTTAAATTCCTCAAGGTGAACATCATTGCCTAGAGGGGAATATAATGCACTGCTTCCCCAGCCGTGATTTTAAGGACACGGTTTCTAAGCCTATTTCCTTCATTACTCTCTAACCATTTGGAGAACAAGACCTCAAAAGGGACCTTAATGGAACTCTCTTTGCTCTTTCACATGACCTAATACACATTACTAACTGCCCCTACTAGAAGATAAAAAGGAAGACAATAGGTTTGCTGCGTACAGCTGAATGTGGACACCCAAAAATCATGTTCATTCCCAAGATAGCATTTGAATAGTTTTTCTACTCTTTCAACACTTCATCACTGAGCTTAATTTATAGTGATGAAATATTTTAAAAGAGTGATGTGTATACATTTTTAAAGAGT
>NW_005365553.1:2086752-2120847 GCF_000412655.1 Myotis brandtii | reverse complement strand
GATGTATATGAGGGCCAAATATTTTAATCTGTTTGTTTCTATATAATAACGAGAGAGAGAGAGAGAGAGAGTTAAAGAGATTAAAATATTTGGCCTTCATTTCCTTCCTTCTTTCCTTATTTATTTTAATTCTGGCCTATCTGTACTCATGAGAAAGTGCCTTCAGTCACACACACACACACACACACACACACACACACACACACACACACCTCCTTAGACTAGCCCAAACAACTTAGTGTTATGCTACAGAAAAACCTGGCGTGGAATATAGGTAACAAACTAATCAAGCATCAGAAAGCTGGAACTGGGTTCTCCAACTTTTAGTGGGCCATAGTTGGATCTCAGCCATCCGGGCGTATACCCTAAGCTGTATATTTTATACCCAGGGTTTCCCCATATTGTGCTTCTCTAGTCCCTGCCTAATTTCAATGATATCCTAAAGCAGTGGTCGGCAAACCGTGGCACACGAGCCACATGTGGCTCTTTAGCCCCTTGAGTGTGGCTCTTCCACAAAATACCACGTGCAGACGCGCACGTACAGTGCAATTGAAACTTCATGGCCCATACGCAGAAGTCAGTTTTCAGCCTGGGTGAGTCTATTTTGAAGAAGTGGCGTTAGAAGAAGTGGGGGGTGTCAGTTGGTCGGGCGACGGGAGATGCAGTGCAGGCAGGCCACAGGATACGCAGCACGGGGGAGGCGTGGCAATTCATACACAAGTTGAGTGAGCCAGTCAGTCAGCAGTTTCATTGTGCAGTGGTTAGTGCTAGTTGCGTCCGCAAATGGTGCGCGGGTGACAAAAGTACCTACTCGAAGCATAGAGTTACCTGTATTTTTCCAACCAGCTGCAAATCCTACAGGTATTTTTGTCATCAATTTAAGAATTGTAATTATTTTGTGTTGGTGGCTTTATTATTATAAAATGAAACATTTTTTAGGTGCCCTGTTTGAGCTGGCTACAAAAAAGAAGCAAAGAAAAACAGAAGACAAAAACCGTGAATTTAAAGTTGAATGTACCTACCTATATAATTTAAGTTTAAAAAATTTGGGTCTCAAAAGAAATTTCAATTGTACTGTTGATATTTGGCTCTGTTGACTGAGTTTGCTGACCACTGTCCTAAAGCAACTACAATAAGAATATGCTAGCTTATTCTTATAGGCCCTACTTCCCAGGGAGGCTGTTTGAGAGGAATTCACCCAACGCACACAGGTACTCTGAGCTTTACTGGACAAGCAGTTCAGGTGCAGAAGGCACTTAAAGATGCCTCCTCTTTAACTAAACCACCCAGAAATGTGTCATACTGCATGGTTGGTTATTTCTCTTACACCAGCTAGCATTTCAACTCTTTTTCTTACTTTTTCTAGAACTGACATTTCTTCCAAAAACAAAAAAAAACAGCACTGAGACACAAGAGGAACTTCAATCAATGCACTGTCTTTCAAATAGAAGTGCCCTGACTAAAATTAACAAAGAATATTGGTTCCTTGAACCTAAG
Organism: Myotis brandtii; assembly: GCF_000412655.1. NCBI lineage: Eukaryota > Metazoa > Chordata > Mammalia > Chiroptera > Vespertilionidae > Myotis > Myotis brandtii. Next base: position 2,119,350 of record NW_005365553.1, on the reverse strand, counting down.
AATTAACCCATTAACCTTTATGGCGTTATCTTCTCAGCCAGCCAATTCTATGTGCCTGGAGACAAGAAGAAAATGGAGTATTGGCCTATGGGTAATTCCCAAACCTGACCTTAGTCAATAATTCCTACCAAAGGCTTTAACAGGAGAAAGGCGAGCTGACTAATGGAATGCAATCTCCTCTCCTATCCCACCATGTGGTGGAAGATCTTGGAAGAGAACTTCCCAGAGGTAGGCAGCCCACAGAACAAGAGATATGAATGTACAGAGAGAACAAATGGCTGCCCTGTGACCAAAAACATACTAAATGCTGTGTGTCATAAACCCAAAGTCCTGGGATCATCCAGGCTTCGGGAGAGTACACTCTGCAGAAAGCTCCCTAGAGAAAATCCCGCTGGACCGTGGGCTCCAGACAGGGGTGCGTCTGGTTTTATTTTACCCCCACTACTTAGCACATTCTCTGACACATGGGAATTCAATATATACTCCACATAGTTTTACAAAAGGAAGGAAGGGAAGGAGGGAAAAAGGGAATGAGGCACATTTATCTGGTTATACATTAGATTTTGTTGCTTCTTATCGATGGAGCAGCATGGTGACCTCTATTTTTAATTTCACAAGCTGCTGGCATTTATTGAACATTACAGTGTACTCTTGACTGATCCTTTATCACCATATGCCCCAGTCACCCATTGAGGTCTGAATTGGCAGTTACTCAGTGTGCCCCAAGTATAACTTTGTGACCACAGGAGCCAGTGTTTTCTGTAATTATGCTCCTGGGCTGTGAAATCTGTTCCCTGTTGAGATTAAGAGAGGAACGTCTGTTGTAGAAATTAGGTTAAAGCAGAGGAGGTACATGTATTTGCTGATATCTTTAATCTTTGCTGTTGTTTTAATTTGATTTTCATTTGATTTTCTTTATTCACTGCATCAGTACTTGACAAAGTGGTAGTAATTATAATGACCACCAACACTTATATAATTTTACCAAGTGCCAGACATTGTTTAATCCTCACATAAGCTTTAATGGAGGTACTATAATTGGCTTTATTTTACAGATGAAAAAAACTGAGGGACAAGGCCGTTAAGCAATGTAAGCAACAGAATCAGGATTCAATCCAAATAGTCTGTCTCTAACACTATAATAAATATATTTTAACTACATATAAATATATGTTGTATATATGTATATGTGTATATGAACATAAAATGTGTGTATTTCAAAGTAGATAGCATTGTAAGTTTGAACAATGGCTGATATTCTTTAAAAATTATATTTTATAGCAATATATGAGAAATTATATAGCAACAGCCACTTTCATGTTCCAACCACTGTACTGTCTGCTTTATGCACTGTCTTAATACATACAAGTGAGATCCCGTTTTACAGAGAAGCTCATTGGTTTGTATGATACTCTCCCAAGGTATTTTCTAGTAAATCATTGTCATAAATTAAACCTGCCTGATTCCAAAGCTACACTCTTAGAAAATATAGATATATAGAAGTTTGGTCATTTAACATTTAAAATACAAATCCAGTTTATTAGAAATATGAGGTGAATGTTTACAATTGGGACACATTTTGGCAACATATTATAGACTTAAGGTTCCTTTGCCTCCTCCATTCCACACCCTCAGTCTGTAATCATCTCCATACATGTGGTTGCAATACTACGAGAGAGAGAGAGAGAGAGAGAGAGAGAAAATAAAGTGAAGTGAATTCCAGAAATTTATAGGATTTAAGCTCCCAAAAATATTGGAGATGAGAGGCTTTGGAAAAAGAGCATTGGAGTGTCATCTCAGCTAATGAGGCTTGTTGGATATCATCATTTGTCATTTCTGTTTCCAAATTGTGTCTTGACTAAAGAAGGCCTTCTTAATAGTGTGAAGTAAAGGGCTGCAGAAGGCCATACCCTCTGGCCAGGTATTGTTCCGGAGCCCCAAGACTTTGCTGATGTTGAGTTTGATTCATTAATCAGGAAATCCCATCATTCATACACAGTCTTTTAAATATAAATCCAGGGATTGTTAGTTCACTTTCTTCTGGAATGATAATATAGGATGATGTATAAAGGTTATGATTAGAAATAACTAAGCTTTCCATATCGGGCCTGACAGACAGTCCACTGCATAGATAGTGTCACTAGCATCTGGGTATCCCCAGTAAGAGCTATGCTGAGAAGTATTAGCATCTTTATCTACCCCAGGCCCCTTTCACTGCCAACTTTATATCCTTGATTTATTTATAATTCCAGAAGCTAATTTAACATTCCAGAGGAAATGTGTGTGTGTTTGCATGCATGTGTATGTGTGTGTGTGTGTGTGTGTGTGTATGTACGCACGCGCGTGTGTGTGTGTGTGTGTGTGTGTGTGTGTGTGAAACAAAAAAATTTAAAAGCTCTAAGGGGTGGAAAAGTTTGGCAAGTTTGATAAAGAGAACATTTTGTGGCTAGGGTAGGGTGAGCAATGTGGATGACAAGAACTAAACCAGAAGGCCCCAGAGTTATGCGAGCACTAATTCACTTGTGGAGGCTCTACCTTTCTGAGAAAGCAGAAATCAGCTCCCTAAGGTTCTTTCCCACCAAGAGGAGTCCCAGGTCTCCAGCCCCTACCATGTCACAGAAATTCTACAGAGGAGTATTCATATTGTGATCTTCTCTCCTCCCTGTTTTCTCATCAGGAGAACACAGAGAAAGAACACCTGCTGGCTTTGTTTACCTGTGCTGTCAGGTCAGAGCTACATCTCTGTGGAGAAGAGAACCCACTGGCTGAAAAGGAGTCCTGAAGACTTGATTATACACAGCGTCCATGAGATACCAAGATGAGTCCAAAGTGGTTCTTGCTTTTTAGGAGTTTCCAGACTTCAAACGACACTGGCAGGGACCCAGAGTCCCAGTTCCCAGGGATTGGAGCCATGGCAAGGAGGGGTCAGAAGAGGTAGGGAGCCAGTGAGCCTCTCCTGGGTGGGGGCAGAGCTTTCTAGTAGAGAAAATATGTGAGCTGTATCTTTGTTTTCGTCATTTAATCTTGTTAGCATCTATGACCAGGGCTTGGTGACTGGTACAGAGAGGGATGGTCTTGATCTGAAACTGGTAAAATTTAAAGAGTCTGGGTTAGTTTTATATGTGTGCTATAATTGTTTTATTGAAGTATAATTGACACATGATAAACTGACCATGTTCAGATTGCACAGTTCAATAAATTTGATTTATGTGTACACTCATAACACTATCACCACAATCACTGTAACAGACATGTTTATCACCCACAAATATCTCACATGCTCCTGGGAAATGTCTCTCTCTCACCCTTCCCATCCTATCACTCTCCCATCTCCAATCTCCAATCAGCTTTCTGTCATTATATATTTGCATTTTGTAGATGATCATAGTATACAGCCTTTTATGTCTGACTTCTTTCACTCAGCATAGTTATTTTGAATCATCCATAGCACATATTGCACATATTGATATTTATTCCCTTTGAACACTGTGCAGAAGTCCATTGACTGGATCTACTACCATTTATTTATCTGCTGATAGACACTTGGATGACATCAAATTAGTTACTATTATTCTCACACATACTCTCTGAATCCTGTCAGTATATGTTGGATGGGTTCTACAATTTCTTCCTCCTCCAGCAGGCCCAGCACCACCTCAGCCAGGTTATGCTGTGACTTTACCCTGGCTACTCGTCTGAAGCCAGGAAGGTATACAGGAGATGTTCTGAGTCAGTGTGTGCTAGCTTGAAAGTCACACACCACTCCATTCCCTCCAAGCAAGGGAGGAATGGGTCACATCTGCAAGTTCAGAGATTCTGGAGTATCTAGGGCTGTAAGGTTGTTGAGAGCATCAATCATGATACCCCATCTCATATTTTAGGATCCCACACCTTCTAACCAGGACCCAGACCTAGGCAGAGCAGATTTGCTGAGAATTCAAATCAATATTCTCTGAAGCTGTATCCTTACAGTTTGAATCCTGAGCCTAATCCTCAGCTTTTTGTCCTCTCAGGTTACAGGAAATAAGAATATATATGCTGCCCAAGAGGTTCTTTGACTTTCACATGTTTGCCTTGGATTGGTGATCTTTATCTTTTTGTTATCTTTTCCAATGCTTTGATACTGTTAAGCAACATTCATTGGTTACCAGTGTCCTTATTAATTACTTCTGAGCTGGAACCTCTCAAATGCTTGAAATATTGTACCTGTCAACAGATTCCACTGGTATCCAATTCCAGTTCACCACTGGTGTAACCTTTAACAGTCCCAACAGCATGCTGTTATGGATCTAATGCTTGTATCTACCCCATAATTCATGTTGAAACTCAACCCCCAATATGATAGTATTAGGATGTGGGGCCTTTGAAAATAATTAGGATTAGATGAGGTCATGAGGGTGGGACCCTTAAAAGAGTTACAAGAGAGCTTGCTTTCTATCTCTGCTCTCTGCCATTTAAGTATACAATGAAAGGTCAGAGTATGCAACCTGGAAAGGACACTCACCAGAATGTGACCATGCTGGCCCCTGATCTCAGACTTCCAGCCTCCAGAACTATAAGACATACGTTTCTGTTGTTTCTAAGCCACCTAGTCCATGGTTCTTTATTATAGCAGCCCAAGTTGACTAAGACACATACCAAGGGCTATGTCAGCCGTGGGCAAACTATGGCCTGCGGGCCGGATCCAGCCCGTTTGAAATGAATAAAACTAAAAAAAAAAAAAAGACCGTACCCTTTTATGTAATGATGTTTACTTTGAATTTATATTAGTTCACACAAACACTTCATCCATGCTTTTGTTCCGGCCCTCCGGTCCAGTTTAAGAACCCATTGTGACCCTCGAGTCAAAAAGTTTGCCCACCCCTGGGCTATGTGAACCTTATCTACCATGGGTACCTTATTGCCAACCAAACCATGGCTGACCCATCCTCCAAGCCTAATTTTTTAATGTATTCCTAGGATACACTTTGTCATGAATTATCTTGTGTCAGGTTTCTCATGAAAAAGATTCTGAGATGGAGAAGCATATGCAGTAAGTTCACTTGGTAATGATCTTCAGAACAATAGCTGTGCTAAAGTGAGAAAGCATCTCTGAGCAGAGGGAAAGATTGAACTGAGATCCATTCACAACTAAAGATCTAAACTGTTCACAATGGAAGTCTGGAGGTTAGGATTATCCTTCATCATTTTCCTGAATTGAGCCAAGGAGCAAGGCCCTTGGCACCCTTTTAAAACAGTCATTGATGTGAGCTGCCCCTGGGGAGGAAGAGCATAGCCTTCAGCTCCCCTTTGCTGAAGTCAATCCTCAGGAAATGACTCAATTTTGAACAAATACCATTTCTGCCATTGGAGGAAATAGGCTCCTGCAGGGGAGATCCAGGTGACACACCACAGCATATACTGTCATTATTCTGGTAGGCGGTAGACACAGTTTTCAAATATAATCTTATTTTATGTTCTTAGTCACTGCCTCCTCCATCTCTGACATATCTTCTCCCTTCCATTCCACCCTAACTGCCATAGATCAGAACTTTGTTATCTTGTTACAGAAATGTTGTGGTATTTTGCTCATCTTGACTCATCTCTGTCCTCTTCAGTCTGGCCTCCAAGTTGATTCTTCTACAGGGAAAATCCTCTGTATGCCACTTACATTGGTTCAATGACACTCCATTGCCTATAAGATAAACTCAAATGACTCAACATGACATGAAAACCTTCATCTGGTTTCTCTCTTCTTTTACAATGTCATCTCTATAGACTCTCCAACTGCCCCTAGGCTCTAGCCAAATTTCAAACCACTTCACAGTTCCTTGTTCTTTTCAATTCTTAAGATTTTTCACATGCTAGAACCTCTACTAGTAAAGTCCTTCCCTCCAATCATCAATCTTATCAGCTCCTAATGACTCTTCAGGACCTGGCTCAAACTTATGACTCCCTCAAGCAGCTTGGATGACTCAGTGCATTGTATTAGGAATTTATCTGGTATGTATTTATATTATTGACCTATGTTCTTCATATTCATGTGTCTATTTCCAATGCTTGATCCTCAGTTTCTTGAGGGCAAGGACCATATCTTATATTCTTCAGTGGCTCCCCAGTGTATGACGTTTATTTGTGTTCATGAATGTTTATTGAATAAATGAATGAGTGAGTCAACCAATGAATCAATGTTTCTTCCTCTTTCCTTTACCTAAATGTACTCTGTGTGTCCCATTAAATTTTCAAGTAAATTGAATAAGTTTCATAGGCAGTCAAATACATTCTCCTTTCGAATATCTATATAAAGGTTTGAGCCTGTATAATAACTTAACCTTTTCTGCTTCTTCATTTTTCCTTTCCTTCCAGTTATTATTGTCCTTTACAATACATATATAAGTTAATAGACCAAGTGAAATAGTTTACTGGTAAATGAGTTAGTAAGAATGAGGTCAAGAAGAGAAGAACTCTTACTGCTAATGCCAGCTATATCATCACAAATTTTAAATATCACCACACTTGTAAAATCGGTAAAGCAGATAAAAATACATTTTCCAAAATGCATTTCATCATCCAGAGATAACCACAATTTCCCCTTAAAATACTTTCTCTGGTCATTGCATGTATGCACATCTTTTTATTTTTACAAAGTATGGATCATACTATGAACAAGTTCTATATTCTGCCATTTTACTTACCCAGTTTATCGTGAACATTTCCTCATATCTTTCAGAAAATGTATTTCAGTGAACACATAATTTTCCTTTGTGGAGTTTGTATAATCAACTTTTGATTTTCTAAGCTAGTGGAGACAAATTATATTGAGAATAAGATAGCTACCTAATACCTACTAGAATAACTAGAGTTTGGCAAATATTATCTGCAATAGAGGGAAGTTAATGTGAAAGAGAAATGTTGACTATAAACAGTTACTGTTTTTCTTCCCACAGGAGGAATTTATTGGTTATCATTTCTTTGATATTAAATAATGAAAATTTTAGCAAGTTACCTAAAAGTCTCAAAGTAAGGACTGATTGATTAATATTTCTATATAATTTTCCCCCATTACATTTCATCAATATGGCACTCCAGGCCTTTTCTCACTTACATCATTATGCACTGACCTTTCCATTGTTAATGCTTCTATTCTATGCCTGAGTAGAGAGAATTTTTTTCCTCTTTTCAGAGATTAGCTGCAAAGAAAATTTATGTGACATTCAAAAGAATTATTTCCAACCTACCCTTTCAAATGCCTTTCTGACATCTAATAATGTAATTAAGCTACATTAATTTTAGGAAGTATATATATTTGCATAATACAAATTTTATTTTAATGTACTTCAAAATATACATTGCTTGAAAATTAATGTGATATATTTTACAAAAGATGATAAACCACATTTAGTTTTGTTACTCTATCACAATATACTTTGCATTTCATGGTTGCTATAAAACTTGAGTCAATATTAATATTGTATGCTTTATTCACTCTATCTTATCACCAATATTCAAATTTTCTCACAGATAGCCATTTGTTGATATCCAGAGTACCCAACAACATTAAAATACAAATAATATGCACAATAACATTGTTTAAGTCCAAACTTCTCAAAATCTCTTCTATGTAACTCTATTTCTTTAGGATGATAAAGGGAATTATGTGAAATAGGGATTTTTAACTACAGAATTTAGCATAAAACTGGGTTTAACAAATTACATGTTTCTTTACTGATAGTCCTTCTTGGAGCCACTAAAAGAGTAACAGGATAATACTAACTAAGGATAGAATAAGATCCACTCTGAATCTCAAAAAGCATGCAATATCCCTCTTCTCCAGCCATTTACCAGGAAACTCTATTCTTGCTTCATAGGCCTGATTATTCTAGAATATACTGTTCTAAGTACACTTGTACTATTTTGAAAAACACTTTTTTTTTTAGTTTTCTGTTTGATTTTGGGAGTCCCAACTGACATGGTCAGAATATTGTTAACTGTGGGAGAGAGAAATGGACTGAGGAAAACTGAATAGGAATGGTCTAAATGTAAATCAGGAAGGGCGTTAGGCTAAGAGTGCCCCAACATGGCTGTCATCATGCTTCTATCCCACAAGTTGTTCAACATGTTGCTGCTTACGCCTGGTTTGAGACATTTCCCAGTTCAGAGCAGCTTAAGATTTGTTTTCACTTCTCTATTTGAAGGATTCACCTTAAAAATATACCCCAAATTTGTTCACTTCTTGCGATCTTCATTGCTAGTTCAAGCCAAAACCATTTCTCTAAGCACTACAACAATAGTCTCTTCATAGGTTTCTGATCTTTCATTGTTGTTCACTAGCATCTGTTCTTGACACAGCAGCCAGTTATTCCTTTAAAATGCAAGGTCACTTCTCTATTTGAAGGATTCACCTTAAAAATATACCCCAAATTTGTTCACTTCTTGCGATCTTCATTGCTAGTTCAAGCCAAAACCATTTCTCTAAGCACTACAACAATAGTCTCTTCATAGGTTTCTGATCTTTCATTGTTGTTCACTAGCATCTGTTCTTGACACAGCAGCCAGTTATTCCTTAAAAATGCAAGGAATATCTAGTTTGACCCCCTAATGGCTTAGAATGAAAACCAAATCCTTTGTCATAGCCTAAAAACACACGAATGATCCAGCCCTTGCTCTTTCCCTCAACCTTATCTTCACAAATATTCTTTCCCAGACTTGCCTCCTACCTTCCCTCAAATATATCAATTGCTCCCATCTCCATGTCTTTGCCCTGGCAGTTCTCTCTGCCTCCCCACATATCTACATGGCTTGTTATCTCACTTCTTTCAGAGAGTAAGTGAATGAATTAATACCTTTGTAAAAGCATACCGCTGTTTTCCATGAGGGAAACTGGCCTGTGTGATAGAGTAGTCAGCACCAGCTTATTTAGCCTTAATTCTGTATAATTATCTAAATTTAAAGTTCAAAAATAATCCTAATGTAAATATAAAAAATATTAAGAGAAACAAAAATATAAAGGAAAAAATCCTTTTCCTATTCTTCATTTAGGAATACATAGATCATGATAGACTCAGAGACCAATGTAAATGCTCTTCTGCTCTCCTTGGTTCCTGTAAACCACTGTGGTACAGCTAGACATGATTCTGGAGGTCTTCTACAATAATACCTTCATTTTCAAAGTATAATGAGACACATAAAATTAAGTAATTCCCCCCCAAATTCTTGTAGCTCCTATTAGAAGAATCACAAATAGGTAGCACATTTTCTACTTCCCAATCCAGTGTGCTTTATAGTACCCCAGATGTTTTACATTTTGTGCTGTAAAGTAAGATATCTAGAGGCACATGTATTGGCCATGGGGCCATAATTGTATCTTCAGGGTAAAAATGAAATGAGAATTTGGTTGACTTTCTTTGTTTAGGGCTGAGAAAACGAGTGCTAAACTGGGTATTTTCCCATCTTGCAACTTAATTAACATCTCCCAAAATGGCTTCCAGCTTTGCCTCACTTTCTGTAAAAAAGTAGAAAAGCATATGAAACTGCTAAAGGGGCTTAGAGTTGTATTCTTTCCCATATCAATATTCTTTATGGAACTTAAACAGTTTTAGTTAAAAGTCTATAAATCCCTCTGGCAGAGAATACCCAAACCTTGAAGCCACCTTTCATGAATAACTTCTGAACAAAAACAAGAATATTTTCATATGTGAGATATTACTTAAAGCAACAGAAAGTTTTAAAGAGTGGAAAGAAAAACGTTTTTTTTTTTTTTTTCTGAGCAAATACATGGTTACTTTTGTGCTCCTCTTTCTTACTCCCATTAACTTTAAGTGATTTTATATTTCAGCTTTTAAGAAAACACTCTAATGTGTAGCTATAAATGTTCTCGAATTTTTTTTTACAAAAGGCATAGTGTACTTAATCATACAGCATAAACACCAATTGTTAGATTTCTTTCTTCTCTTAGAATACCACTGGCAAGTACAGAGGCCACCTCTCGTTTCCTGCTAATGTAGGACAGAAAAATATAAGAAATATGGACTTAAATAACTCTTGTCAGAGGCATTTATAAATAAAAACAAACTTGAAAGCATAAAATATCCCTATAAAAAAATTGGCGAGTTCTAAAAATAAGCCATGAATAATTGTTTCACTTGTGGAAGATCCTTACTGGTTTTCCTTTCCATGGTGTCATTATTTTTCCATTTTCTCTCTTTCAATGTACTCAGCAGAATTACAATAAGGAAAAATAAAGTTTAAAGTATTTGCAAGAGCAGAGGAATGCTCTACACACCTCTTTGTACTGACTGATCAGCTTGCACATAAGCAGATTAATTTCTATTTTCAGAAACCTTAATTAATATTGTTTTTTTTTTCTATAAAACTATCACAGGAGTATGGAGTCATTTAGTATTATTAGCATTTCCATCCACACACCAAGTAAGCTAAAGTAGCTGCTTATATGAAAAATCAGTTGCACTTTGAATGAGAAATGTACCCATATCTCTAACTGTCATATTAAGCTATTCCCTTTCTTACTATTTTCGTATTCCCCCTACTGGCCACCTTGCAATTTCTTTGCTTTCTTAAGCAAATCTGCTATGTTGCCATTTTGTTCTGTCATAACTTAGCTCCACAATAATACTATTGCTTTTTAAAATATTTATTTGCAATAAATGTATATAGAGTAACTGCCCTGTACCTCAAATACCCCAATTTATTACCAGAGTTGTCATATAAATCGAAATGATTGTCTAATTTTACCAACTCTACTATACAGCCACACACACACACACACACACACACACACACACACAGGTGTGTGTGTACTAGTTGGTAAACTCACTGGAAATTTCAGAGACAAAAGTCGGAGACCTGGAATGAGGCACAGACCACCTACTGAGGAGAATTTTATTTGTGACTAATTATAAATTCTGTAGATGTTAGTATATACATTCTCAGTTGGGAAGCTACTACTGAAACAGAAGATTGGGGGGGGGGATCCTTTCATTTCTCTACCAATAATTATTAATTTTGGAATAAGATACCACTTAGTATTAAAAATTAAAGAATAAAAAAAGAGGATCAGCATTTGGAAAGGGTCCTATGAGGCAGAGTGAAATCTCTGGGGGTGTTCCATAAAGAGCTCACAAAATAAAAAATTTAAGTTGAGATGCGGTCTTTGTGGTTTATGTTCCCATTTTTTCTTGCCTCTGTTCTTTCCTTCTTCCTCGTTTTCTTCATCTGTTAACGAGAGTTTTCTACTTCTCTTGAATAAGGAAAAATGTGCTTGCCTCTTATTTTTTATGTCCAATTTAGTCAGAAAGGTCACTGACATTTTAAAATAGTACTTCTTGGGAATATTTTTTGAGCTGCTAAAAATCTCTTAATTCCCAGAGGTTCCACTGGAACCACCACACTTTTTACTTGATGACTACCCACAAAATGAAATACCATTTCCTCCCACCCTTCCCCCACTTTTTATGCAAGGGGGGGGGAAGTGTCAGGAAGAAGAAATGGGTGCTAAAAGATATATGTTGGAATTGTAAGGAGACTATAAACTTTGACACAAGATAATCCATTTAGTTATCAGATCAAATTCAGAAAGATCACAAAGTTCAAAGTAGCCTTTAAAATTAAGTCAGAAGGTTGTCTGCATTTCAACACTTTTGGGGAAGAATTATGTTGTATCCCAGATACATGTTGATCCATCCTGATGTTAAAGCTGGTTCATTTTTCTCTCTGAGGTTTCCTCCATTCTGGTGAAATGACTGCAGAGGCTAGACATCTTCTCTGAGCTTCTCTCTCACCCTTGAAATCCATTCTTTTGCTTCTGATCTGTGGATGGACCTGAGGTTTCCTCCATTCTGGTGAAATGACTGCAGAGGTTAGACATCTTCTCTGAGCTTCTCTCTCACCACCCTTGAAATTCATTCTTTTGCTTCTGATCTGTGGATGGACACTTCATGGGGTAAGGTTAATTGGAGTGAAGCTTTTGAACATCTTCCCCATAGATCTTTAAATACTCAAACTGTAGTACCAATAGGTGATTAATTTCTATTTTCTCAAGCTCACTATCTAGATGGCTTGCAACTTTTGGCTCCTGCTTGAGGTAAAAAAAGAAAGCATCCAGGTGACATTATTGCTTTTGTTTGGTTTTGGTTTTGCTTTCTTCCTCAATAAGTATTTAGTTGCCTTATTTTGTGCTATTGTCCCTCATCCTATTTTTTTCTAGCAACAGAAATGATGAAAACACTTGACAGCAGAATGCATTCGGGCTCATGGCTGCACCACCTCCACATCTCGGGGCTGACATTGGAGTTGGTCATCATAGACCAGTCAGCTACATACAGCCACTCTGGGAGACAGAAGGAGTAGACACAAGAGGAAAAGGGAAGGACTGCCTGTCAAGTTCCTACTGTGCTAGGCATTGTGATCCCTGTTCTATACATGAAATTGTATTTAGTCTTTTTACACTTTATGTTAGATTATCCTCACATGCTAGGTGCTAAAATTAAAGATCAGATGTGTGTGTGATATCAAAGCCCATAGCATGAAGTCATTATTTCAGGCTTAGAAAAGGAATATTATGAACTGAATGTTTGTGTCCCCAAAGATTCACAGGTCAAACCCCTAACCCCCAGTGTGATGGTATTTGGAGATGGGCCTTTGGAAGGCCATCGGGGCCTTCATATGGGGTTAGTGCCCTTAAAGGAGAGAGAGCAGAACCTTGCTCCCCCTCCCTGCTCCCTGTTGCTCCTGCAAAGGAGAGATCCTGTGAACACACAGTGAGAAGGCACCAGCTGCAAGTCAAGGAGAAAGACCTCACCCCAAACCAACCATGTTGATACCCTGGCCCCAGATTTCCAACTTCCAGAACTGTGAGAAAGTATATTTCTGTTGTTGAAGCCGCCCAGACGATGGTATTTTGTTATGACAAACCAATCTGACTAAAGAAGGGGATTTCCTTCACAATATATTTAGAAAAAGTTGGAAATAATCTGTGAGGCTACAGTTCTATTCCAAGAAATATGAAAGATGGTACAGAGTGGTTAAAAATGTGGAAGAAATTGTTTTTTTTTATATATATACTAGTAAAATGGTTTTAAATTCATTGATTAGATGCCAGGAAATTAAGAGAAAGCCTAGATACCATAAAGCTGAAGGGGAGACTCCAGAGAGGTGTGAAAGCACTGATGCAGGCTTTTGCCCTCAGGCAACTGCCAATTCTTGACAGCCTGGAGGAGAATTTTCACTGACTGAAAATGTTGAGGTGTAGACCAGGGCCAATCCTAGGAGAAAGGTCAGATCAGAGACAAAACTAAAACCAAGGCCCTAGATAGTAAATAGCTACAGAGGCTAAACTGTAAACAAACACATGCAAGTGTGCACACACACACATCCACACAGGAGATCAGGGGATAATTACATGTCTTTACCTTGGCGCTAGGCAAAATGGATTTAAAAAAAAAAAGTCTCCCCTATGATTTCCTAAACACCCTGTGCAGGTGGAGGCCAGAAATCACAATACCTCCACATTCTTCACCTCCCCCACTCAACAAAATACAAACTAGAAATTTACTTTAAAGTGGTTCTGAGTCAAACTTTAGTCGTCTTGTGTGGTTGTTATCATGGTTCTGAATGTCAACACCTGGCAAGCTGAGATTAGGGCAAAGAGCCATGCTGGGCCCCTGAGAGAATGAGAGTGGAGAAAAGGTGAAATGGAAGTGAAAATTAATGATCTCAGTAATGTGCCAGATGCTCTTTGCTCACTATTCTATTTAATTCTCACACCCACCTCTGAGATAAGCATTGGCTTCTCCATTGAAAGGTTAGGTCATTGATATTCAGAGAATGTGGATAACTTGCTAAGGTATGCACAGCAAGAGCATGGTGGAAGCCACAGTGGTAGTCCAGTTCTGCAGTCCCCAGAGCCTTTTATTTCTTTACAACAAAAACCATGCCTCATGATAACAGCCATAAAGTGCAGAGTAAAGCTCCATGAATTTATAATTCACATGGATATCATTAAGATCTAAGTGGGCTTTTGTTTGTTTGTTTTACTTCCATATTGTCCTCAGGCAACACTGGAAAAATCTTTTAAAATTCCAGGTCCTCAGGAGGTCATTTAAGTGGTCCTGGAAATTGTAAAACAAATTGTGGTGAGCAGGCTTTTTAAATTGTTTCTTGGCAGGAATTGACTAATCAAGTGCAATGAATTTAATTGATTACAGAAGAATGTTCCTTTGAGCTGATACAGCAACTCTTTTTTGGTCTGTTTGTGGCCTGAAATGTGAATTGAGGCAATGACTAACCATGTTAGCTCTTGCTATTGGGAAAGTCTTCAGTGGGAAAAAATGGAAATGCATAAAGTAATGTGGATTATTTTATTAAAGGATGCCTTCCACATATTTAAAAGTGATTGCCTCTCATAGACTTCCTGTTGAAATCTTACCTTGACTCTATTTTCTCAACCTTAGACTTTACTTCTCTGAGTAAAGGCTTGATAAAGACCATACAGGTGCTCATGATTCTCAGCTGTCACACATTAGCTGTGCGGGCTTTGTCAAGTTGTCAAACCTTCCTGCCTCAATCCTCTCCTTTCTAAAATAAGGGAAATAATAATACCTACTACTTCATGTAATATTGTCATAATTAAAGAGGTTAATATCTCTCTACATTACCTGGAACATGACAGGAAGTCAATAAATATTAGCTGATATTATTAGTAATAGTAAAAATAACATTCACAATTTTCTTAATGTGATGATAACACTTGACATTACTGCAAACTTGTGGATATAACTCTGGGACTGGCTATTGGTAATTCTTTGAGATTTATAAAGAATGAGAGGAATTATAAAAACTGAAGGTAATAAAAAAGAGGGACACAGGAAACTATATTCCGGCAGCTGGATGTACAGCTGTAGAAAATGCCTGAAGCAGTGACTGGGTCTTACATGCCATTTTTCTGTTCCATTTTCCAGTCTGACCAGGTTGAGGCCCAGCTTCCTGTATAGGTTTGCTGTATGCTGCTGTAACAAAGTACCACAAACTGTGTTGCTTAAATAGCACAAATGTATTGCCTCATAGTTCTGGAGGCTAGAAGTACAAAACCAAGGTATTATAGGTTAGGTTCCTTCCCAGGGATGTGAGGGAAGGGTCTGTACCAGGCATCTTTCTTTGGCATGTAGATGACCATCTTCATATTCACATGGTGTTCTCATTGTATCTTCATGTTGTCTCCCTTGTAACTGTCTTTGTGTCCAAATTTCCCCTTTTATAAGGACACTGTCATATTGAATTAGAGCCAGTCCTAATGACCTCATTTTAACTTGTTTACCTCTGTAAAGGCTCGATCTCCAATAAGGATATATTTTCGAGTACAGGAGGTTAGGACTTCAACATGTTAATTTGAGGCAGACATAATTCAACCCATAACACTCTGCCCTGTGCCCTCCATGCCCTCATGATGTGAAAAATATATTCACTCCATCCCAACACTCCCCCAAAACTTAACCCTTTCCAACATCAACTCTAAGGCCAAAATCTCACTTACCATTATCTAAATCAGTATCAATGAGACAAGAAGTCTGAATCATCCTGAGGCAAAATTCTTTTCCAGCTGTGAACCTGCGAGGCAGACACCAAGTTATAGGAAATGGGAAATATATGTACTAAGATTAATAGGTTCAATCACTAGCCCATAAGGAAGTCATGTGGTCTGATTTCTAAGTTGCACTTCAGGGAATAGCATAGATATCTTCCTTTTTTCCCTTAATACATTTATTACAAAACTATAAAGAAAAAAGAAAAAAAGAGAGATACAGAAAACTATATACTGAAAAGCCATATGTGTATGTCTACATCTTTCTGCAATGAAATGTGGGGTTTCAAAAGAGAAAAGAATCGTCAATCAAAAGATGGATGACAAAATTATGGGGAGTTGTAGATGCAGATCATAGTTTCGCATTGAATAGAAGAAATGATCTTGCAATTGTAAAGTACCTAAAACCTCAAGACCTAACTCACAACCCTTCTTTCTAGGCAGTGCAATTTCTTACAGAAAGAACCAAAACTACCTAATATGTAATTTTCCCCACATAATCACCCTGAAAGCATTTATGTAATCAAAAGCAACCTCTGGGAATGGAAACTGGAATCTGGAAGTGAAACTCAAGAAAGATTTCATCATTGCACAAACAATTTCAAATTAAGCACTAATCAGAGGGGAAAATTAGGTTTATTCACAAGGGCCACTCAAAATAACCCTCTTAATAATGTAGAAATTGGCTATAGCTAAAGTCCCACAAGTCTAGACACAAATACATTTAAAATACAGCAAAGCCAATCAATATAAAATGTAGCAAATACAAGAAGTCAATGTAAAATAGATTTCTCAGTTATGAGAAACATGGTTCCAGGATTGTAAGCAAACTGCTCAGGGGGAAGAAATCTCTGATTTAGCAGAATTGTAGACTTATAAGAAATGTCTTTGCTTTTATTAGTGTCCTAGTCTTGAAATGTCTTTTCATATTTTCCTTTTCTAATCAGGGCAGGTGCTGACCAAAACCAAAAGGATCACTAGGCACTGAAGCCACATTTGTCAAGGTGAAAAAAAAGTTACCTGAAATAAAGGGAAAAACAAGAAAAAGGACACAAAATTGTCGCCAGTCCACCTCAGTTGTCATTAAACTGATTTGGCGTTGACTTCTGATTGACTCTTAATGTTACACACAGAATTAACAGACTCCTCCTCCCCACTCTCTGTTGCCCCCAGGCCCATAGCAAATCCTGAGACACGAGCTTCTGTGGCTGATTCAAGTATAGGTTTTCTGGGAAGAGGGCCTGGCTTCCTCAGAGTAGATATCCAGAGGCAGAACTGTGACTAAGATCCCCGTTAGTAACATTCTCACTCAACACGTGCTTTCTGACTCTGTCCTTTCTCTTTTTATCTTCTTTCTCCTTTTCCACTATCTCTATTTTTATTCCTTTCACTTATCTTCATGCCTCCCTGGCTCAAGGCCCTTGTACCAACATTGTTTATTCTGCAGATGGCCAAAGAGGTTGCTGACCTCTGTCTTTGTCTATGAAATGTTCTAGCTCCCCTGCTCCCCTGTCTTGCAAATGAGCCCTATCTGAACCTCCAGTTACACCAGGGTGCCCGGCATGGCATCACTAGCTGGAGAATATCTGGTCTCCACACCACTGGAAAGGAACATTCTGTCTTCAGAAAAGATACTAAGTGCTCTCTTGACCTGAAAGACCTCTAAAGCGGAGGGGAAGAGATGGAAAGATAGTCAAACAAAACTTTGTAAACTAGACCAACTTTCCCTGTTGATGAGTGATTCTAAAAAAAGAAGAGAGTGGCCAAAGATATCAACTCTCATTCATGAATAATACAGAAATGTCAGAGATAAAACATTGGTCTAAAGCTGCACTGGCCAATTTGATACTCATTAGCCACATAGGGCTATTCAAATTTAAATTAAGTTAAATTTAGTTAAATTGAGTTCCATTTCTCAGTCACAACTGCCATATTGCAACATCTCAGTAGCCCCATGTAGCTGATGGCTACTGCATCAGACTGTGCAAATATAGAACATTTCCAGTGGCACATAATGTTCTATTGGACAGTACAGTGGGGCCTTGACTTACGAGTTTAATTCGTTCCGTGATGGAGCTCGTCAGAGATAAATCATTGGTCTAAAGCTGCACTGGCCAATTTGATACTCATTAGACACATAGGGCTATTCAAATTTAAATTAAGTTAAATTTAGTTAAATTGAGCTCCATTTCTCAGTCACAATTGCCATATTGCAACGTCTCAGTAGCCTCATGTAGCTGATGGCTACTGCATCGGACTGTGCAAATATAGAACATTTCCAGTGGCACATAATGTTCTATTGGACAGTACTCGAAAGGCCTGCAGATGCAGAGGAGATACAGAAGACACAGAAGGAGACAGGGACAAAGAGAAAGAAGAGGGGAAAAACAAGAAAACAAAGACAGAGAAAGACAAAGAACAATAAAGAGGAAAGAAAAAAATAATTAGAAGAGAGAAAAATTGCCAGTCTGAGATTGATGCTTTTCTCACCAGGTTCTAGACACTCTGAGATTCATATGACTCATATGTTAAAATGAGCACACTTTCCTAAGAATTTAATTTTAAGAGGTTGTCCTGGCTCTAAGCAAAATGACTATGAAGACCTACCTATTCTGGAGGTTAGAGTTCTAGAAGGCAATCAATTGATTGTTTTGACCTGAACCTACTCATTTTCATTTACATGTTTCCCTGCAGTCTACCAGTGAGCATCTTGTATCACTCCCCCTCCTGCTCCTTTCTCTAAACCTGGGAGTGACTATGGCAATGAGGCTGGAATAGCACATGTATTAGAAGTGAAGAGCATCACTGAGAATTTAGAGACTGTGTCTGGTTTGGAAGAACCCAGGGGAACTTCAAGAAAAGTAATCAGAGTGAGGAGGAAAGGATACAT
The DNA here is from genome assembly GCF_000412655.1 of Myotis brandtii. NCBI lineage: Eukaryota > Metazoa > Chordata > Mammalia > Chiroptera > Vespertilionidae > Myotis > Myotis brandtii. Next base: position 2,100,886 of record NW_005365553.1, on the reverse strand, counting down.
AATGCAAAGTGTTCCCTCCAGGAACTTTACTTCAACAAGAACAAGAGCATTTCCCCGAAGGACATGAATAATGTCAAAAGTAACTGTTCACCATGCTTCTCCAAGGCTCCAAATGGGCTTTTAAGCCACTCGTTCTTGTGGGTTTAACAATGGATTCAAAACAGGAACTGTAAATTTGTTCCCTGCCTTTCTAAATTTGCAATGAGAAGCAGGCAATACTGAGGTTGGTGTGTGTTCTGACTGGGATATCTGCTTCAATGAGAAGTTTGGAAAACACAGATCAGAGGTTTCAGCATTTTTGACCCCCTATTTTATGTGAGGAACCACAGGACTGACCCAGAGCAAAACTTTTGGCAGCCTCTGGAAATATTTACAGAAGACATTTGTGGAGTGCATTCTTTTATGAATAAACAACAACAATAATAATTTAATTTTCATTTATAATCCCTTAGCATTAATGAGCTTACCTCTTAGCCATTTTCTTGGATGGAAGAACAGGTCCAAGTATAAACACTCTATGAAGACAGATTGTGGAGTGCATTCTTTTATGAATAAACAACAACAATATTAATTTAATTTTCATTTATAATCCCTTAGAATTAATGAGCCTACCTCTTAGCCATTTTCTTGGATGGAGAACAGGTCCAAGTATAAACACTCTATGAAGACAGAGAAATCCACCTGTTATCCCCAGACACTGCTACAAGGGGAACTAGCCTGAAAGCTCCTCCACCCTTTACCTCTCTACCTCCACTTCCCCAACACCATTTTTGCATCAATCTATCCTTTCCCTGTGGCTTTCCAAGAAGGAGCCCTGTGACCCCCAATTGCCAACCTCTTGCTACAGACACTCCAACTATTTCCAAACAAGATAGTTTTTCCCATTCCCCACTTTTTTAGATCCTAATCACTTAACACCTTTAAGGAAAAATTTTCCAGTGCTGAACATCAAACTAGAATAGTGAGATTAGAGTAGAACTGTGCAGCTACAATTCCTGGGTGTGAATTCTTTACTCTGCCTTTTAATGTGTGTAAATTATTTAATCTCTCTGAACTTCAGGTTCCTCCTCCATAAAATAACAGTAGGAGAATGGAATGAGTTAATATTTCCAAAATACTTAGAAAGTGCCAATAGATTAGATAGATAATAGATGATAGATAGATAGATAGATAGATAGATAGACAGAGGAGAGATAGATAGCAAGAAAGATAGACAAATACTTGGGAAGTAGTTGGGGAGCATAGTGAAAGTCTGGCATTTATCCTTCATTCATGTCTTACATGAAAGGCACTAAGGATATAAAGATAGCTAAGACATATTCCATTCACTTGGGCAACTCAGTGTTTAATAGGAGACAGACATGTATAATACATTATAATGGCTGTGGTAGAGTCAGATACTAATTGCTTTAGGAGTACAGAGGAAGAAGTAATTAATTCTCCCTGAGGGTTTAGGAAAAGATTCATGGATGAACCTGTGCTGCCCTGAACTTTCAATACACATCCAGAGCTACTGAGAGTGAAGACAGAGCAGGTGAGGGAGGACCATATGCAACATGCCTATGGATGACCCTATCCAACTGTAGTTCCCACAAACACAAGGTTGCCTATACACACTTATCCTCTGCAAATGAACCGACCTTTGCCTTGCTTTTGCCATCAACACTTAAAGAATTAAAGCTTCTCTCTAGGACTATAACTTTCAAAGAAGCTTTAATTGTGAGCAATCAGTTGTTAGAGCCACAAGGAGCCAACCACTCAAAGATATGCACACACATATACATAAATATGTATATATACATGCATTTATGTATGCATAGATATATGTATATTAAGTATAATAGTATATATATATACACACACTAAGTAAATATACCTTCATATATATTAAGCACCCAAATGAGTAGCTGTTTGTTAGAGCTCAAAGGATAAAAATAAGTAGGGCCTGAACAGTGTTGCCAAATGTTTAGTGTATCAGCCCACTCACCGAAGAATTGCAAGTCCGATTCCCAGTCAAGGGCATGTACCTGGGTTGCAGGTTCAATGCCCGGTCCCGACCATGTGTGCAGGAGGCAAACAATCAATGTGTCTCACGATTCCCAATGTCTCTCTCTCTCTCTCTCTCTCTCTCTCTCTCTCCCCCTCCCTCTCTTCCACTCTCTCTAAAAATCAATGGAAAAAATATACTTGGATGAGGATTAACAAACAAACAAAAAAAGCAGATGTCATAAAAAGTTTTAAATATAGGGAAAGATATAGCAAGCCACTATAGGCACTGCTAGCGAAGGGGAACGGAAGTAATTTGGAATACTGTCTTTAGCGCAAGCCACTACTGAGAAAGTCAGAAAATGTATTATGAGATGTTCCATTTGCAAGCACTGTTACTACCAAGTAGCAAATGAAATGAAAAATAGAGGAAGGAACAAGTATTAGACATTGTAAATTCATTCTTTACATCCTGTGACCATAAGAAACCATGTTCTTTTAGCAATGTCTTACTCAAGATCTGTGCTATTCCCCAGCCTTATGAAAATAGATTTTTCTTTAGGGTTCATGAGTGTAAAAGAGTTCTAGTTTGGGGATCAGAATATCCACATTCTAAACCAAACACAGCTACAAAACGAGTTGAGTGCCTTTGGCTATGACACTACCTTTTACTTCCCCATTTAAAACTGAAGAGATTGGTCTAAATGATCGATAAAATGATTTATAATTCTAATGTTATCTTAAAGACAGAGGTAACCATTCCTGGGATTGGCACTCAAAATGCACCTTCTTTGCTTCTGCTTTTCTCTTTTTCCCTAGCCCAGCTATCCTCATGTTACTGTACAGCCAAAGAATTCCCACTATGATCCCCTTGGGATGAAGAGTCATCTTGGACTTCTAAATGTTGGCCCATTCAAAATCTCTTTATGTATTTTTCTGTGAGGAAAAAAAACACACATGACTTTTGGGGGCCTATGGGGCAAATGCTATGGGCTGAATGATACCTTTTCCCAAATTCCTATGTTGAAGTCCCCAACCCAGTACTTTAGAATGTAACCATACTTGAAGATAAGGTCTCTAAAGGGATAATTAAGTTAAAATGAGGCCATTAGTGTAGGGCAGTGGTCGGCAAACTCATAGTCAACAGAGCCAAATATCAACAGTACAACGATTGAAATTTCTTTTGAGAGCCAATTTTTTTAAACTTAAACTATATAGGTAGGTACATTGTTATTAACTTAATTAGGGTACTCCTAAGGCTTAGGAAGAGCCACACTCAAGGGGCCAAAGAGCCGCATGTGGCTCGTGAGCAGCAGTTTGTCCATCACGGCGACTAATCTAATATGACTGGTGTCCCTTAAAGAGAGGGAGAGACACCATGAAATGCACAAGCACAGAGAACAGGCCATGGAGGACACAAGAAGGAGGAGGCCATTTGCAAGCAGGAGCCTCAGGACAATAAAACCTGCCAACACCTTGATCTTGGAGTTGCAGCCTCCAGAACTGTAAGAAAATACATTTCTGTTGTTTAAGCTCCCTAGTCTGTGGCACTTAGTTATGGCAGCCCTAGCAAACTAAGAGAGCAGGCCTTCAAGAAATAAAAAGGAATTGATATCTTCTGAATCACAGATTCTTTAAACAGCATGATTCGGTGTATGTACAAATTTCACAAATTACCAGGAAGCCCAGAGGTGGGAATCCCCAAATAAGCAATTTCAGAATACAGAATGGTCCACCTACCTACCATTTATATTTGAAATGATTTTCTTGCCTCTATAGAAGTATACATGGAGTCATAAATTTTAAGAATCTCTGCCAAAATATCTGAATAAGTCAGCCTGTATAGACATCTCACAAATGTATGCATTTTCTTAGATATAAGAACTGGCAGTTTTGTAAGCTATTCTGAACTGAAGAAAAATATTATATCAGAAGATGATCTTATTCAGTGTGCTTTGAAATCCCCTAAGAAAAGCTGGCATCCATAAGTACAACTTTTTTTTTCTTCTGCCAAACTTTGTCTTAGCAAGTTTTATCCAGACCATCTGAGCTAAAGCACCGTTGTGACTTGATTGATACTTACTTCCAAGTGGAAACCACTGCAAAGTTTCGTTTGCATTGATTAGTGTCTTCCAGCTGCCTGAAAACCCACAATGAATTCACAATGCATTAGGGATCGCATCAGGGGGTTATTTATGGGTGAGTAGCAGGCTTATCGCCACCTCTATTGTGCTATCTATATGTCAAAGGCTCAGAGACTTATTATAGGGCCCTTCTTGGGCATTATTCCCACCCAGAGTGAATGACTGTTTCTGATTAGCCTTAAATGAGCTTATCTGCAATTTATTTTTTTACATAGGAAGCATTCATTTGCTTTCTTATAAATAGGAGTTTGCACTTATCCATCACCATGTCTTGCCATAAATCTGAACAGAACTGCCTGTGGCCCTGAGCTACAGCTTAACGGGTGACCTAATATGCTCATCACTGAGGTGTGAACTCAATCAGTCTCTTATCTGGCGCCACCACTGATAAATAAATAAATAAGCAAGCTGCTGAAAAATAAATGGAGCCATATCTTATTCAGAATGTTATCTGCATCTGCTGAGGAAGAATCCAAGGCAATCAGCTCTGTTGTGGGTTGTTCCGTGGTGTTAAAAATTGTAGGGTTCTCTGCGTGAGAAGACAATGCAGTACAGAACCAAGCCTCCCATATCTGTTTAAAATTTACACAATGTGAAATGAATGGTGGATTCTTGGAATTTTAGCTAGGCAACAGGCCTAGGTTTTAACATGGACATGATGATTTTTTAATGAATGGAAATAAATAGGTGAAATAAAAATGCAGGAAAAAACATAAAGCTGCATTAAAATGATTATCTGTTCTCTGAAAGAAGTTATTCTATTTCCCCAAAATCAAGACATGCAGCTTGGTCTGTGAGTGCTGCTGAGTAATCAATAATCAAAGGCAGAACGCTTTCACTGCCCAAAGCTTCAAAAAAATAGCAAGAGAGAAGTAGATGGGTAGAAGAAAATAAATGAAGAAATAGAGAAACCAATTCTATTTTTAAATGATTCAGAAATGTAGTCTTACCTAATGGAGGCTGACTGCCATGTCAAAAGAAAAAAAAAAATGGAAGAAAATAACAATAACAAAAGCACACAAAAAAATGCCTTTGATTACATTTTCTAAAACATACAGCTTTTCCAACAACCTTCTCTTTGAAATTGCAGTAGTAGAGTGCTTTTGAGTATACACATGCAATCTAGTGAATGCATTTTAGTTATTCTGTGTCTTTTATTTCTGTTGGACCTGGGGCTGCACGGATATCCCCCCTGGTTAATATCTCACTGTCAACGATGGTGCCCCATAGGGAAGTTCAGTCACTTCCTTCAGAAGTTCTTTCAGATCCTACCCCTCACTGTCAAAAATTCTGGCATCTTCTATTGGTTTTTCATTCGCTTTTATGTATCTTCTTTTTATTGCTTTTTTTTCTTCTTCTTTATATGTTTCCCCTCTCTCTCCTCCTGCTGTTCTTATTATCTCTAGTCCCACAGGTTCTCAGCTATAGTTTTCTTTGTTTTCTCTGTTTGACTGGTAGCTTCTTTGACTTCATCACAGTATCTCTATGATTCTCTTTCAGCATTTGCTTTCCCTCTAATCAACACCTTTCTTGTTTAAAGCCACGGTGGTCTTCGGATTGTCCTGTGGGCTATTTGCCTTATTGTGACAAGAACGATGAACTGTTTTCTGCTTTTCTGACAGACCTAAAGTGCTGTCATCCATCAACCTGGAGATGATTTCATATATTTAGGATGTCAGGGTCTAGAATGATACTAAATAAACAGTACTTGACTGAAAAGTCCCAGTGAGATTACTCTTACTCTGTGGAGGCCCTGTTCCTGGCTAGCAGTGTCTGCCAACAGAGAGATTAAATATTGACTAACTTCATTGTCATTAACTTAAACTCTCAAGTATTTAGGGAGAATGTAGCTCTCCCAATGTGTTTCATAAATACAAATAGGAAAAATATATATATAAATATATAGTATTTGCTTTTATGTAAACTTGTTGAACTACTATCCATGTGCGTGTTCATAATTGATGGGACTGAGAATTCTCTACTAGACACATGTTAATTCTTCTAATCCATGGGCACAGTATACTCTTCCATTTGTTTATACCTTACTCTATCTCTTTTTTCAAAGTCCTGTAGTTTTCTGAGTACAGTTCTTTTATCTCCTTGATTAAGTTTACTCATAAGTATCTTAATTTTTTTGTTGCAATGGCAAATGGGATTGTTTATTTACTTCCTTTTTATTCGAGTTCATTATTGGTGTAAAATAATTACATCAATTTCTGGATGTTATTTTATATCCTGCTACTTTGCAGGATTCATTTATTAAATCTAGTAGATTTTTGGTGGAGACTTTATTGTTTTCTATGTGCAATATTATGTTATTTACAAATACTGACAGTTTTACTTCCTCCTTTCCAATTTGGATACCTTGTTGTTGTTGTTTTTCTTCTTGTCTGATTCCTGTGGCTAGGACTTCCAGTGCTATGTTGAATAAGAGTAGTGAAAGCAGAAATCCCTGTCTTGTTTAACTGTTCTTAGGAGAAATGCTTTTAGTTTTTGCCCATTGAGTATGATGTTAGCTGTATGTTTATCATATATGGTCTTTATTATGTTGAGGCATGATCCCTCTATTCCTACTTTGCTAAAAGTTTATATCAAAAATGGGTGTTGGATTTTGTCAAATGATTTTTCTGCATCTATTGATTTAATCATGTGATTTTTATCTTTCAATTTGTTTAAGTGATGTATCAAATTTGCAAATATTGTACCAGCCTTGCACACTTATAATAAATTCTACTTGGTCATGGTTTATGATCTTTTTAATATGTTTCTGAATTCGATTTGATAATATTTTGTTGAGATTTTAGCATCTATTTCATCAAAGGTATTGGCCTGTAATTCCCTTTCTTCATAGTATCTTCACTTGGTTTTTAAATTAAGATAATGCTGGCCTCATAAAAAGAGGTTGGAAGTGTTCAAGCATTCTTATAACCATTACTTTGAACTCTATATCTTATAAATTGCTTGCCTCCATTTCATTTAGCTCTCTTTCTGGAGATTCCTCCTATTCTCCTATTCTTTCATTGGAGGCCCATTTCTCTGTTTCCCCCTTTTTTTTGCTGCTTTTTTGTAGTTTCTTTCTGTATATTGGACAAGACTGGCTCCCAGACTTGGCTGAGTTCAGGGTTTCTTTCTACTGGGAGGAGGCCCTCTAATCATATAGATAAGTGCATATAGATCAGTGGAACTGAACAGAGAACCCAGAAGTCAACCCAAGCCATTATGCTCAGTTTATATTTGATCAAGGAAGCAAGAGCATACAATGGAGTTAAGACAGTCTCTTCAATAAATAGTGTTGGGAGAATTGGACAGATACATGCAAAAAAATGAAACTAGATCACCAACTTATACTATACACGAGAATAAACTCAAAATGGATAAAATACTTAAATGTAAGTCATAAAATTGTAAGAATCCTAGAATACAATGTAGGCAGCAAAACCACAGACATCTCACATAGCAGAATTTTCAAGGAAAAATAAACAAATGGGACTACATCAAACTAAAAAACTTCTGCAGAGCAAAGGAAAACAGCATCAAAATGAAAAGGGAGCCCACTGTATGGGAGAACATAATTGCCAATGATACGTCTGATAAGGGGTTAATTTCATAAATATACAAAGTACTCATTCAACTCAGCAAAAGGAAGACAAATAATCTAATTAAAAAATGGGCAGAGGACCTGAATACACACTTCTCTAAAGAAAACATACAAATGGCCAAGAGACATATGAAAAAATGTTCAATGTCTATAATAATCAGAGAGATGCAAATTAAAATGACAATTAGGTACCATCTGACACTTGCCAGAATGGCTACCACCAATAAATCAACAAACAACAAGTGCTGGGGAGGATGGGACAAAAAGAAATCCTAGTTCACTGCTGGTGGGAATACAAACTCATGCAGCCACTATAGAAAACAGTGTGGAGTTTCTTTAAGAAATTAAAAATGAAACTGCATTTAACTCAGTGATCCCACTTCTAGGAATATATCCTAAGAAACCAGAAATACCAGCCAGAAAGAATATATGCACCCCTATGTTCATAGCAGCACAATTTATAATAGATAAGATCTGGAAACAGCACAGATGCCTATCAGTAGGTAAGTGGATATAAAAGCTGTGGTACATTTACACTGTGCAGCAGTAAAAAGAAGGATCTCTTACCCTTTGAGACAGAATAGAGGGACCTGAATATTATTATGCTAAGCAAACCAAGCCAGTCAGAGAAAGACAAATATCACATGATCTCACTTATATGTAAACTGATGAATAAAATAGAACCAGAAGCATGGAAACACGGAACAAACTGAGGAATCTCAGAGAGAAGGGGAAAGAGGGGTGAGAAGAGGTTAACCAAAGAACTTATATGCATACTAGAGGCCCAGTGCAAGAAAGGGGGGGCGTGTCCCTCAGCCCAGCCTGCACCCTCTCCAATCTGGGACCCCTCGGGGGATGTCCAACTGCTGGTTTAGGCCCACAGGGATTGGGCCTAAACCGGCAGTCAGACATCCCCCTCACAATCCGGGATTGCTGGCTCTCAACCACTTGCCTGCCTGCCTGCCTGATTGCCCCCAACTGCCCTCCCCTGCTGGCCTGGTCACCCCCAACTGCCCTCTCCTGCCAGCCTGGCCACCCCCAACTGCCTTTCCCTGCAGTCCTGGTCCCCCCCAACTGCCCTCCCCTGCTGGCCTAGTTGCTCTTAACTGCCCTCCCCTGCTGGCCTGATCACCCACAACTTCCCTCCCCTGCCAGCCATCTTGTGGTGGCCATCTTGTGACCACATGGGGCCAGCCCACTTTGACCACATGGGTCAATTTGCATATTACCTCTTCATTATATAGGATATGCATTGTCCATGGACACAGCCAATAATGTGATGAAGACCTGGATCAGGCAGAAAGTGGGTGGAGAGGTGTAATGGGGGGGGGGGGATGGTGCGGGGCAACTGTAATACTCTCAACAATAAAGATTAAAAATTAAATTTTAAAAATAAATAACACCAGCCTTGCCAGTGGTATATTGCCCTACTTTCTGCAGTATCCAATTACTTGCTCTAATTACTCTCTTCCAATCCTTTTGTTATATCCTCAGTAAAAAACTGATTCATCCTCTCCTAAACTTGAAGTTCATCTGAGAATCTCAAATCATGAACTAAGTTTCTTTGAACTTGAATGACAGAAATTAATGAAATTTGCTTTTAAAAAATTCAGTCCTTATCTAGGTTATATCTCAAATACCTGATGATTTTTAGTTGTTACCTGGTAAGCCTGAGCTACCATTACAGTCTGAGGGACAAGGGAGAGGCAGATGCCATCTCAGTAAGCAGTTTGATATTAGGACAATATCCCCACCCTACAGAAAAAAGGAAAAAGATAGGCGGAAGACCACTATTTCTAGTCCAATGGTTAAGGGGCAAAAATGGATCTGAACATGAGAAAAAGCATAGCCATGTGTATGTTCTGACTTTCCCTTTTCAGGGTTTCTTTGGAAAAAAAGAAGAGAGCCTTTTGCACTTGTAAATGGAAAGGGGGCTTTGTTATAAAATAAGTGACCAAAAGTAACCTCATAGAGTGATATGATCATAAATTCCAGACTGGGTAGATCATGGTAGGTAGTCAGAGCACAAACATGATTGGGGCCTGAGAACATGACTATTGTGTATGGCAACTTGGCACATCCTAGTATAATAAAGAGAGAAGAGCACAGAGGTAAGACAGTGAGATAGTCCAGTTTACAGACCTGTGTCAAACATGGCTTCTAGGTAGTATGGATTTGAAGGAGAGTAGAATATGCCACCCCAAAATATGACACTTGGGCATGTGAATTATTTTGAGCTGAAATCAATCAAGACCCTGCAGACTCAATAAAAATATTTACCTCCCCCTTAACTACCTAAAAGAATTTAGAAAGGTGTCTGGCTCAGACAGAGATATTAACAGAGATAACATTTATTTGAATGACCTATCTATTATGGCAGGGCAATAATCTAAATACCAATAATCAGCTCTTTGTATTGTTCTGTGAATTACCCTCCTCCCCTTGGAAGCCCTAGGTATCTATCTTATTCCTTAGCCCAGGATCGCCTATCAGCCTCAACACCTGATTTGCCCTTGGGTCTCGTATTTTATGGGACTCCCATATGTCCAAAATTAAAAATTTGTTTTTCTCTTGTTAATTTGTCCTATGTCAACTTAATTATTAGTCTATCCAAAGAACCTGAAGAGTAGAAGGATAATTTTTCCTCTCCAATAGACTTTAAGTCAAAAGCTAGGGGTCTGTTTGGGGCCTGACATAGGTGTGTATGTGAAAAATGGTGAGGTAATCCTGTGGCAGAGACTGCGAAGTGGACAGGCTATACCTTGTGCCAGATAGGTGATGTAGAAAAGACTCAGAAGGTTTCAGAGAGGCCACAAGAGAATAGGAAAAGATAAAATCAACATGGTGGGGTTATTGGGCCCTGTCCAAGCCACAAAGAACACAAGTTAATTATCCTCAGATGTCAATAGTAGATGGCAGCTATAGGGTAAGGGAAGAAAAATAAATTTACCTTACCCTTCGTGAGTTGGCTGAAACCCCTGTAACAAAAGACATATTCACAAGAGAAAACAAACAGAAAAAATGAATAACTCCCCAAGGTGGCCTACACCACCAGTTTAAATACCATCATCAGCTAAACACAAAAAGCTAAAAGAAAGAGGTAGAAAGGCTAGTTATGGGGAAGTGACCAGGAAAAGCAGGGTAAACAAGAGTAAGATTGTTATGCAGATTTAAGTCAATGCCTTCTACATTGATAGAAAGGGGAACACCTTTACAAATGGAGAATTCCTTTATGAATATAAGTATCTTTTATCATAGGGTAACTGTTTATTCTCAGAGCTTCTCCAGTGTCTGTTGTTTCTCAAAATAATCAACCCCAAATATTCCCTATGCCAAAGAAGTATATTTTGAGGAGGCATATTCTTCTTGTCTTCACAACAGTGCCCCATATACTAGATAAGGTCACTATCTTTCAAAGGGCACAGCCAACACATTATTTCAGACCAGCACCTGCTACTTCTACAAGGTCTTAAGGTCCTCTTCCCCATGAACTCAAATGCGGTTTTAGCTAAAAGAACGAAGTCAATATCTGAGATGCTTGCTGAGCATTTTGCCTGAGGAAACTGAGTTATCCATAAGAGACACATTGGAGTAGCCCTGATAGGCTGTCAAACTTCAGAGTAAATGCTAAAATGGGGAAAAGCTTATTTAAACCAGCATAGGAGATATTGCTAATTAGTCTCGATGACAAAGTGCATTTGAGCAAAGAACTAATCAAGGTGAGGGTGGACTGAGATGTGAGAAGAGCAAGGACAAAGGCTCTGAGGTGGGAAAAATGACTGAAGTGATCAAGAAATAGCAAGGTGGCCAGGGTGACTAAAGTGGGCTGAACAGAGGGGATAAATGATGAAATAAGTTCATAGAAATAATGAGGAAATTAGATCTTGAAAAGCCTTGGGGCCATTATAAGGACATTGGCTGTTATTCTGAATAAAAATTATATGTTTGTCACATAGGGGCGACATGATCTGTCTTCCATTTTACAAGGATCACTTTATATTTTAGGAGTTAACTAAAGGAACAAGCAAAGAGATAGTGATGACTTGAAAGATAGTTATAATGGAGGAGTATGAACTTTAATTTGAGGCATTTTAAGTTTGAAGTACTGACCATGCATATAAGTAGTGATACAAATTTGGGGAAATCTGTATCAGGAAATCAGGTCTAGAAATCTTCATCTTCTAGTATTCTAAGCCATAAAACTGGATGGGATCTTCAAGGGAGTGAGTGTAAAGAGAGGAAATAATACATCTAAGGATTAAGCCCTGAAGTAATTCTCTATTTAGAGGTCAGAAAGAGGAAGAAGAACTAAGGAAACAGACACATAAATGGTATCCAGGAAAGTGCAAAGAAAGCCAAGTAAGTGTTAGTGTCTTGGAAATCAAGTAAGGAAAGACTTTCCAGGAAGAGAAAGATAGTATGATGCCAAATGATACGTATAGGTCTAATAAGAAGGAGACTAATAATTGATTGGATTTAACTATATAGAAGCCATTGGTGAACTTAGCAAGATCAATTTTGATATAGTGACTAGGATTCCTAATTGGAAGAAATTCAAGAAGAAATAGAAGAGCAGAATCAGAAATGGCAAGAATATACCACTCAAAATATTTTGCTATAAAGAATAGAGAGATGAGGCAATAGCTATTAGATAAGTAGAAATAAGTGTTTTATCTTCAAGATCAGAAAAGGTTTCTAACTCTCTATCCCTCTCCCTTCCTCTCTGTAAAAAATCAATAAAAATAAAAAAATTTAAGAAAAGAATAGAGATGAGGCGATAGCTACTAGATAAGTGGAAATAAGAAGTGTTTTATCTTCAGGATCAGAAGATAGCATATTGTATATTGGTGAGAACAATTTAGTAGAGAAGGTGTTAGGCACATTCTTGTTCTCCATTATGTCCCCCTTGGGGCACTTGACCCTACTAGCGATTTCCCTGTTATTCTCATTATTGGTTTCATGATTAAGGACCTTCAGTTTCCAATAAACTGCCTCACAATAAGAAGTGTTTTATCTTCAGGATCAGAAGATAGCATATTGTATATTGGTGAGAACAATTTAGTAGAGAAGGTGTTAGGCACATTCTTGTTCTCCATTATGTCCCCCTTGGGGCACTTGACCCTACTAGCGATTTCCCTGTTATTCTCATTATTGGTTTCATGATTAAGGGCCTTCAGTTTCCAATAAACCGCCTCACCCAGTTTCCAGGGGACCGCCTACACCTGGCCCCCACCTGCACCTGGTCTGACCATTTACTCTGATTGACCTTCGCAAGATACATATATAACCCCCCTCCCCTACTTTGCCCCACTGATGCCATTTTGGTCTCAGCCCTTCTGCTCACATAAGTAACAATAAATTTATAATTCTTTACCACTTTTGGCCTTGTGTGTTCCTCCTTTGGCAACCCTAACTGAAGGAATATAGACATATATACCCCCCCCTACTTTGCCCCACTGATGCCATTTTGGTCTCAGCCCTTCTGCTCACATATGTAACAATAAATTTATAATTCTTTACCACTTTTGGCCTCATGCGTTCCTCCTTCAGCAACCCTAACTGAAGGAATACTTTATGATGCAGAAGAGAGAGGAGAGGACTGATAAACAGAATAAGAGGAGATGGCATATATTGCAAGTAGAAGAGTGAGCCATAGAAAGAAACCCAGATAGTTCATCTCTACAACAGAGAGAAGGCAAGCTCTGACATGCTCACAATTTTCGAATATCTCATAAGGTATAACAGGGATTGCAAATGCTGTTATTTTAGTTATAAAGGTGAAGAAACTCACACACAGTGATTTTCAGAGGCTAAGGAGGCAATGAAGCATAGTAGCTTAGAACATACATTTAGTCAAAGGGATGAGATCAGCTATGCCATTTAAGCTTAATCTTCAAAAAGTTTTCATGAGAATTAAGTTAGATATTGAGAGAACTAACGATACTGAGGGAGAGCCCAGGTGTAATTACTCAGAATTATCTGTTCTCTATTCTTTGTCACAGATATGACAAACTTGTTTCCCAAATGTGGTGACATATAGGTAGGGTCATGTGACTGAGTTCTGCCCATATGAATGGCAAAGTAATAAACATCAATTCCAGGTCTGCTCTAACTTTTATCTTGATCTCTCTGCTTCCATTATCATTCTTCTAGCAAGTGATGTATGCATTGGAGCATTTTGAAACCCTGGAAGATGCAGAGGCACTAACTAGAAAGAGGATGAGTCTATTCTGACTGGACAGGAGCAAGAAATAAACTTTTATTACATTAAACCACTAAGATTTCTGGATTATTAGAGGTGCAAGAATTAACTTACGCAATGAATCCTTACTAAATGTTAAATATCAATATTAATGTGGTGAGTCCATACCACAACATTAATTGATGACAGTGATCAGCAAACATT
>NW_005365553.1:2082040-2086614 GCF_000412655.1 Myotis brandtii | reverse complement strand
AGGGAGAGAGAGAGATAGAAACATCAGTGATGGGAGAATACTTCATTGGCTGCCTCCTGCATGCCTCCCATTGAGGATTGAGTCAACAACCTGGGCATGTACCATGACCAGGAATCAAACCATGACCTCCTGGTTGATAAGTTGATCTTCAACCACTGTACCACACTGGCCAGGCCCATTCAGGCTTCTTTATTCCTTGTCCAATGTTCTTCCACACTCTGTACCAGAATTTCTAATTTTGGACCACTGTGCGTAAGAATCCATGTTCCATTCAGAGCATAATCTTAACTGTGCTAGGAAAGGAAGAGCAGAGTTAGATCTTGTCAGAAACTCCATCTATAAGCCCTGGTATAATTGCCTTAAGCAGAAAACTCTGTTGCTTTGGGTCTCTCCTTTTAAGTTGAAATGTAACTAAAAATAAATAATCGAGGTTATGTATCACTGAATAAATCAGATCATGAGTATCTGATCTACTGATGCAGAATATCTAGTACTCAAAGGTTTCTATTACAACTAAATCAAAACATTTCCAGCTACCATAACTGGAACAGACAAAGGTTAACATTTTTCAATTACCAATATGATAATTGCTATCCTAAAATTTGCTTAATTTTTCCAATTCAAAATTCTTTCTTACACATTTCTGCTTATTTAATTGGAACATAACATTAGATAAAACTCTTTAATATTCAAGAAGTATATCTCAAATAGCATCATGTCATGAATATTCCCCACTGTAAATTCATACTTCTGCTTTGACCTTGTTGTCATTGTTTTGTTACATAAATTATTCAGCCTGGTATGTCTTATAGATTAAATACTCTAGAAACAAATTAAAAAGCATCCCAGTGGCTCAGAAATGTCAAGTAAGTGTTCTTTCCTATGAGTACCTTTTATAAAATGGGATAGTGAAAAATAACCCCACAAAAGAGCAAGATGATTTGTTTAGAGATAAAATTTCCAAGTGAAATGTGCATCTTTCTTTTTAAAAAAATCTTATAACTCACCTTTCATTGTTGCATTCAGATAGGCATATGCAACTTGCTCATTGATATGTGGAAGAGCGAAAGCAATACTCCTTATTCTGCTCTAATCACACAGGCTTTTTAAATCAGGACATGCAGGCTTTAAAAAGACAGTTTCCCAGGAAGGCAGCCTGTTCCATCTTCCTTTGCCCATTGAAGAGAATTGCCAGGAAGCCAATAGAGTTGCTGAGCACAGCTTTCTAACAATAGAATGGTCTGTAGTATGAGTCCTGGCCCCTAGAAGTTTGGGCCTAGAAGCTAGATGGCCAATTATGGTATAAACGAGTTCCTTAATTGAATAAAAAGCTCATTCATTACCTCAAAAAACCCTCTATTAAGCAACTAATCTGAGAATAGGCACTGAGAATACAAATATACAAAGACAATATCCCTTAAGAAGCTACTAACACTCCCATAATATTTTCTCTGTGATAGAAGCTGTTCTGATTAAGTCTTAACTTTACAGGTATAAACTCATGTACTTCTCACAAGAACCCTATGCAGTTGGTCTTATTATCAGACTTAAATTATAGATGATAAACTGAGGCCCAGAGAGATTCAGAAACTCACCCAAGTCACCGAGATAGCAAATGAGAGATGGCTTGAACACAGGCATCCTGACTGACTCCAGGCACCGTGACTCCAGAATTCGTGGTCCATCCCCTGCCTCCTCTTCCCCGGGCTCTGAGGCCCAGCAGTCTCCCAGGGGTGACTAACTGAGAAAGCAACAAGTACCCTTTAATAAGCGTGGGAGTGAAGGCATGTACAAAGCAGAGGGATGCACATGTCTACAGGAACTTCCAGTTTGCTTTTAAATTCTGATGTTTAATTTTAGGGTCAAACTGACTACAAGGAGGAGAGCACAAACAGAGTTGATTTTTAACTTATGTGGTTTGTCCCAGATTTATAAGATAGCATTGTTCTTAAACAGAGTAGGGCCCTTGCACATGCAAAGAATGATAGATGACCTTCTCACTTTGTACACCACTCCTGTTCTTCACAAAAGCATGCAAATGTGTTAAGAACGCTGTGGCTATCTATGTCTAGGCAGATTTCTTTCTCCCAAGATCAGGAGAAACAGGCTCATTAGGCCATGAACTTAGGATTTTAAAAAAATTAATAGGTTTTTTGGTAGTTCATTTAAATTCTGGGAGTCACTTTCACATAAAAATGAATTGACCTCAAGACCATTATGATCAGCCATATAGAAAATGACCTATTTTTCAGATGCTCTAACAAGCTGATTCCTCTAAAATATAGTTGATTCTGGGGTTGTTTATAACCTCAACTTAACTTCAAAAGACAGTAATCATATACCCCATCCAATAATTATCTCTAATATATTAATGTCCCGCCATTCTCTTTTGCAACCAATCCCATAACACCCCCTGATCAAGCGTAATCTGCATTTTTCAATTCTTCCAAAAGCCCCCTTCTCCCTCAAAATGACGATGGGTAATTCTGATTTAGTGATAGAGGCAACAGGTTTGATAGTCGTTTTTGCTACACAAATAAACCTCTCCATTTAAGAATAATAATTACCATGGTAACCCTAACAGCTTAGGAACCGTTCAAGCATGCGGTTTCTAGGGAGGAAAAAAAAAATCTCAGCATTTCTGAAGCTTGTTTAACCCTTCGGGACTCAGTGTCCACTTCTTTTTTTATAGCAGAGTCCATTTCATTTAACCTTTTT
Source organism: Myotis brandtii (assembly GCF_000412655.1). Taxonomy (NCBI): domain Eukaryota; kingdom Metazoa; phylum Chordata; class Mammalia; order Chiroptera; family Vespertilionidae; genus Myotis; species Myotis brandtii. Next base: position 2,083,896 of record NW_005365553.1, on the reverse strand, counting down.
GTCAAAATAGACAAGAAACCTTTCCACTGGAAGCATCAAAATAGATGGAAAGGAACAGAATGAAAAATAATATTTTAATAGTAATCTAATCTCACTTAAAGAAGTGCAAGCCAAATATGACATTTGAGAAGGCATTTGGCTCAGACACAGGCAGCACTGGTGCACTGCTCAGCGCTGAGAAGGGGATGAGTAATGAATAGTGCAGTCAGCATGCAGTCAATGGGGAGGTTGTACAGCGAGCCATTCAGAGCGTCCTCTCCTTTTCCTCATGTGGCATAACACTCAAATCTTGTAGGAAATGAACAATCTTAGTAGCATAATTTGGCTGTAACTGTACCTCATGAGCGGAAGTCGGATACTGGAGCAGTTCTCACCACGTCTGTCGGTCTTTTCCTCTTACCTCACTGCCTAATGGCGTGTTGCCTGCAGTACCAAATGTGAGAGCCAAGTCAAAGCTTGAAACAGTGGTTGCACGTGCAGTTTAATAAGAGCAGATACATACCTCCTAGACAAGTACAATTCCTACTGAACAAACACTGGACTGGGTTTGCAGAACCATATTAGAATATTAAAATGAACCCTCAGCTAATCTAATAGACTTTGTATAAAATCTTTCAAATATATTAGATATTCTTGCTGGCATTGCTTATTAGTGGTTAGAAGAAGAAATTCTCGCTCTGTCTCTCTCCCCAGTAAAAACTGCATTCTGTTAGTACATTTGTAAAACCAGTTAGACTGGGAGAAGAAAAAATAGAAAATTATACTGTCCACATACAAGCGCATTCATCTTGTCTCCCAGGAAACCTTGATTCATGAGATTCCTTGGTTAATACCATCTCAGAATATATTTTTCCTTATTTATTTTACTCCATTGTTTGCAATTTCATTATGTAATTTAAATTGTATTGTCTTGAACTGTAGAGCTCATCTGGTGAATTTGTTCTGTCAGTAAGATTACTTCTTTTTGTGTGTTTATTAAAATTTTAATAAAAGTTTCACTAGTAGGCAAACCGGCAGTACTTTCAGAGAATTATTTAGCACATGTTATTCATGTTGATGAGGATGTAAGAAGGGAAGGTTAAGGATGGATGGATCTGATTTGAGCCCAGTATTCTAACAAAGATTTGAAGATAATGATTAATATTATTATTACTATTACTATTATTAGAATCATTTGTTATTTTATAATGATTTCCTTCTTCTGGGTATTTTCTCATGAAGAAGAAAGAAAAAAATAAAGAAAACCTAATAAGAGGAATAACCAAGCAATTTTTTTTCTCACAGCCCCTTTATCCTCCCATCAAATCTTGATGCCCATACTGGGCAATGAGCCTCTGAAAATAATGGTTTGTGGCCTTCGTAACTGAAGGCAAGAAGCAATATAACCATTGCCGGATCTCATGATGGGAATGAAATAAACTTCTGTCACTCCTTTTTATCTTCCTTCCCAATTCTTTCACACCTTCAAATAATTCTTCCCTCTCCAGCCTTTAGCGTTGCACTTTATTATTTCTTTTTTCCAAAAATATTGCACCAAGGTCTATAGCCAGGGGAAAAGCTTGTAATGGACTAAAATAAGATTCTTTCTTAAAACTGCTTTAGGTGAGCTTTTTACATTCCTTTTATTTGAAGCTTAAATGTCCCTGACTTCATGACACCAACTGACACAGTTTTAATCTTCATGTTGAGATGAACATGGTCTGATAACAGCATCTTCCCCAAATGACCCAACAGTCCTTTTGGCTGGCATCCAGCCCTCCTTTTTGTCACCTCCTAGCCCTCTTTACCCCCACAGGGTGTGTTTGTCTTTATTCATAAACTAGAGGCCTGGCTCATGAAATTCACGCGTGGGTACA
>NW_005365553.1:2057628-2081894 GCF_000412655.1 Myotis brandtii | reverse complement strand
CGTCCCCATCCACCATCGAGCCATCAGAGCCTGCTGGCAGGGGGGAGGGCCCGAGAGGTTGGCCATTCCGCCCGCTCGCTGGCCCCACCTCCCCAGCTCCCTGTTCGCCATTGGTGATGGTAGCCTGACAGCCGGGGGGAAAGGGACCAAGAGGTGGTCAGTGCACCTCATAGTGACTGGTTCAGTGGTCGTTCTGGTCGTTCTGGTCGTTCTGCTGTTATGGTCACTGGACTTTTATTATATAGGGTATTGTTATCTCAGCTATCTTGAATGTGGTGAATTTAAGAGATTTTAAAGGGTCAGGAGATATTATATATTTTCCATAGCATCTCCAGTAGACCTCAGTTGGAGAGGTACCAAGAAAGGTTATTGCCTTCGGATTTCCTTTCCTTTTCCTTGCCACAATGCCTCCACTTCCAACATTAGAGATCCATTCTTAAGTGAGATAGTACTTTTACTATATGGCTTCCTCTCTTAAAAGTTCACTGCTCTGGGGTAAAAAAAAAAAAAAAAAAAAAAAAAAAGCATAGTTAGTTATCTGTAGGGTCTATGTGAATTCCTGCATCTGGACTCATTTTCTTTCCCTAACATGTAGCTTAAACAGAGTATCAAGGGAATAGTATTTTTTATTGGGAAAAATTCGGAAGGTTATTATGGTTATTTTAGAGCATTAGACATTCTCAGCAGAAGGCATTGTTAGGGCAAAAACCTCCATGAGAAACAGAGAGGTTATGGCAATAATGTCTACAAGCAAAGAGAAAAGAGGTCCAGAAAGAAGATGAGATTGGAGATGGAATTTTAAAAAACCTAAATTTCCTCATTCTATCACCTAGGGCCATGGGGTACAGAAGGACACTACATGGAGCCTCCAGGGATAGGGTTTAAACTAAACCTTCTAGTCAGTGTAGCCACCAACCATGAATTGTCACACAGTAATCTTAAATGCTCATATAACCAGCACTCAAGGTAGCACCCTGCACGTAACCCTGTCTCCATAAATGTAGCTGGCACCCTGAAGTTAGAGACTAATACCAAAGTTTTCTGAAGCTAATAAGAAAACTAATTTAATAATGTCTGCTTTTAATTTTATCAATTGTTATTGAAGGGATGAAGAATATGCAATTGAAGTGAGTGATGCAACATTATACTAGAATACAATATGTTCCTTTCCAAGATAACTGGGAGTGGGCACTGTAATACAACTAAGAAATATACATTTAAACAAGAAAAGGTAGGCAACTGGGTGAGGGGTATACAGGGACTCTCTATTATCTCTGCAACTTCTACAAATCTAAAATTATATCAAAATAAAAAGTTTTCTTAAAATAACAAAAAAGAAGATGGAGCAAAAGTAGGAGGAGGAGAGAGAGAGAGACCACATATTAAGAGTAGGTGAAAAGTAAGGAAAGATGAGTAACTTTTCATGAGTTCCCATTCCCTGCCAGGCACTAAGTTAAATGCCTAATATATTTTTTGCATTAATTCTGACATACTATTATTCTTATTTTAAGATGGAGCGTAAAAATATGTCAAGCAAGATCACACAGACAGGAAGCCTCCCACTTAGAATTTGATTCAATATGTCTGAGATTTAGAATTATCTTCTAACATGTTGTGTCAAGTATGTCTCAATTTAAAAAAAAAAGAATTCTCTGAGTTTTCTTCAGTTTAACTTTCACCTCTCACTTCTTCTCATGGTCTTCGCTTTTGCCACACATTTGATAGACAGGTATCCAATCAAACACTCCTATTCAGTTAATGTGATTTTTTTTTTTTGGCTTTCACAAAATATGCTGTCCTTATGAAACACCCAGATCTGTGTTTAACTTTGTAAGGCAAGGAGTTCAAGGAAAACCCAGCTGAGATATCCAACCTTCAGTACTGTGGTAGTTGCATTTTATATCAAATAATCCTCTAATATTCTCTTTGACAAGTAGAATCCACACTCCCTCCTGTTAAATTGTTAATGGCTTCCCTTGTGGTTGGCTTCTGGTTCTGACTTCATCATAATTTAGGCTCTTCATTTTATGTCAGTAAAATCATTTACAAGAACACCATGGCCCTTGGCTAGAAGTCCTTGATGTGCGCAAGAAACAAGGTGTACCTTCACATAGGGCTCTTGCTTCTCTTGTGCTCTTTCATTCTTTTTCTCCCTCCCCCTTGTTATTGGATTTTTGGTTTTTCTCTCTCTCTCTCTCTCTCTCTCTCTCTCTCTCTCACACACACACACACATTTTGCTTGTAATGTTTCTATTGTTTCTTAAAACATACTCCAAGCGACTGCAACATATCTATGTTATTTGTTACCTGTGCTATTATAGATTTGTGCATCATTGTTCTGTAAATGTTAGCTATCTCAACCTTTTGGAACAGAAGAAAATATTTAGAACAATACCTTTTCCTTCTGGTGCTTTAGGCAGTTATTTTATTTCATTTTTTGCTCGAAGGATTCTGTTTAGACAGTGACCTTGTTTCTATCAGAGTATAGAGATTTCTCCAGTTTTCATAACAAGCACCCATACTTTGCAGTGACCTTCTATAAAATGCAGCCCAGGAACTAGTATTTATTCCTCTCAACATTCTCTCAAAGGCTGAAGTTACTTATTCTTTGTATGTCCTGGTAACTACTAGAGTTGATGCAGGATAAAATCTGTTTTTTCTAAACCTCATTTTAACAGTGCTCTTTTCATACCAGAGAGATCTAAACCCATAATGCTATAGTTTGAGATCATTACAAATGAAAGAAACAAAGCAAAAATTTGATGGTCAGACATATTTGCCTCCACAAGACCCCTAATATCCATTTCCCATTGAATTCATGTTCTGACTTCTCTTTGATAGCAAGCCTAAATGAGATTTGGCAAGCCCACCATTGAATTAGTCCTATAATTATGGTGACTATACAACTAATCCTCCAAATCAGGGCATTTTGACAGTGAAACGGATGGCTATTAATAATGTATACTAGAAAACCATGCATAAACTTGGATCATCCTAAGCAAACTGGAATGTATTGTCACTTTGTTATTTGGTACAGTTATTAGTAGTATATCCCCTTTCACTTTCAAAGTGTCCCCATTTGGGGCAATAGTGGTAATTGAGCTTTTTGTGCTCAACTCTTTAACCCTATTAACAATTAATAGGACTCGAAATAGCTTTTGTTTATGTGACTTATACCTCTGAGCATTTCCATGTTATAAATTAAAACTGAGACATATAAAAATATATATTTACTAATTGATTTAGAAATCAAAATAAATACATTGCATGTTTGTATAACTCACACATTTCCACAAATGTTATTTTCTAAAACTAATCAGTGAGAAGGTGACATTGTTTTACATTTGTGGAAATCTCTTTAATGTGTAGCCTAACAGAAGACAGCTGGATTCTCTTGTTTGCTTCAAGATTCAATCTGTTGTGATATCACATGTTGTGTAATTTTTGGAAAACTTCCATGAGAGAATGAGACTGAAAAAAGCAAATAACATCTTAAGTATTATTACAAAAAAATGTTGACCTTCCAGGCTCCCTGACTACACTTTGAGACTGCTGGATTATATATTTTTGTAACTTACGGGCAGGGGGAGGCTACCTCACTGAGCTTCCCAGAACTGGCAAAACCACTTGTGCCATTTCTTGTTTTCTCTGACTAGAACATGCACACACACACACACACACACACACACACACACACACACACACCTTCATCTTTAAATGGCCATTTCCTAGATATCATTCATGTTTTAACATTAATGTGGTTTCCTACAGAAAGTCTCTTCTAACCTGCAGGATACCAGACTACAGTCTTTGCCTATTTGTTTTGAAGGAACACCACACAGTTTTCATGACCGTACTTACTGTAATTTCACATCATTGCTGATGGAAATATCTGTTGACTCCACAGTTGGGAAATCTCAAAATGGTGGAGACTAGGTTTCTATCCTTCTGAACACAGCACCTTAGACTGCTCAGCCATCCTGACTTCCCTATCTATATCCCTTCAGGGTTATGTTCCTACCACAGGAATGATGCCCTACACAGAAGAAAAGCTTAACAAATACTTCATGTTCAAATTACTTGTTGAGTGAACCAGTTAAGGTTATGCCTAACCTTCACGTCCTGAAAGCCAGGTCATCTGTTTGTCACTGGACAGAGATGAGGCTACTGTTTGTGACAGAATAAAATAAAATATAAATCTCATATTTTTAGTATAAGTTATAATAAATATGGAGATACAGAACTAATTATAATAAGGACTAAAAGGAAGGCAGATCAAAGATTTCAGAAATGATAAGATTTGGCTCCTCCAAAAGCTTTTCATGAATATAAAGCAGCTTGTTTGCAGCACACACTTATTACTCGTCTTGCTTATACTACATGGTCCTGTACTATCTCACTGAACTCTTCCTCTTCTGAGTTTCTGTACTTTCAAATGTTTTATATCCCTAAGACCCTTTCCATATATCGCCCACATACTTTCATTATTGTTTCATGAGTTGTCATATCCTTGACTACATGATAAATTTGAGAGCTTATATTCTGTGTCCTATAATTTTTTCTCTCCCCATAATACCTATAGAGGACAGAATCCTGCATATGGTAGGCACCGCCAAATAGGCATGCATGATGCAAGGTATACATTAGAATACCGGACTGTATCGAGTTTACCTTATTTTTTAAAAGCAAAACAACAAAAATTATGTGGATTACACAAAAGTTGGAAGTAAAAAATAATAATAATAAAACCTATTCTTGGAACCCTGACATGTATCCTGACTGGGACCCATTGTGATGAATTCTTAACCTTTAGCAAATTTGCTACCCATGAGTATTCATAAGGGAACAGAGTTCTGACTCCACAGTACATTCTCAGCCTCAGGGTTTAGCCTATCTCATCCTCTTTGAGTTATGGGTCCCTGTTCTTTTACTCAGATTTATGAATTCAGACAGTGTCATAGGAGGCAGGTACAGCACATAAATCAAATAACACAGGCACATGGGACAAGCTGAAAAATTATCATTGTCCCTTTTCACACTGCACAATGTCAGAATGAGGATATGTCTAGTAATGTAGAAGCTTGAAACAGTTAACATGACTCATTAAGTGCCTATCTTTTTCTGTGGGTTTCATTTATTCACAGTATTCACAGGAAAAAGAGTGGTTTCATATACACAGTGGGGCAAAAGTAGGTTTACAGTTGTGAATATGTGAAACGCAGAGTTTAATCTTGTATTATTTATTAATTATTGTGATATTTTCCATGTGAACTGCTGTAAACCTACTTTTGCCCCACCCTGTATTTCTTCATTCAACAATAAATTTATAGCCTAACTGAATAATATCCAACATGTGACTCTACCTGTTAGAAAATGGTGTGGCACTAGGCATTCTCCAAGGTTTCTTCTAGTTCTAAAATTCTACAATTCAATGAGATAGGTTAAATGTTTGATATTGCTTAATAACGGTGCCTCTGAAAACATTAAAAACAATTTTCCTCATTAAACTAATAACATTTAATGTTTCTCAATGGATTTCTACTCTTCAGAGAATAAACAGTGATAAACGTCAGCAAAGAAACATATTATCTGCACATTAACAGATTTTGAATTATCTACATCAGAATAGCTCCATGTAAGTGTGGCACACATAACTGGTTTTCAATCAAAGACTCATGCTCCTATCTATGGTTTCAGAACTGTTGCAGAGAATTACTTGTCCAGACAGTGTTTATAAGTCCAAGTTCCCCTTGCATCTATGTGGTCAATGGAATATAGCTATACAACTGTAGCCAATGAAATCTGGGCACAAGGATATATATCATTTCCAGGACTAGTCAATAGAAACTTCCCATATACTCCTCCATGCCCCCTTTCTTGACACTCAGTCCAATCTCAGAAATCAAGCCATGCAGATAAACAGAGCCTCTATCTGCCTGGGATGCTGAATGATTGACTGGAGCAGAGCTTCCTTCCCACCCCTTGAACAACCTGCCCTACCCCAACCACTAATGCCTGAACTTTAAATGACTGAGAACTATACTTCTATTTTCTAAGCCACTAATATTTTAGAGTGTATACAGCAGCTATTACTAAGGTTGCCAGTACAATTGTGCTTGCATTATTTCCTCCAAAACAAGCCACAACACAAAGTATTATTTTTCTTTAGAATTTTAAAGAATGTTTTCTTTTTTCTGCCATGCATCTTGACATAGATGCACATTTGCAAAAAGCAAAAGGATGTGTTTTGGTTGAAGTATTAAACTTTGTTTATTACAAGGGCCTAGGATACTTAAATATTAAATTGTGAAAAGAATTTAATATTGACATAAAATTAGGTAATGCAGAAATGGGATTTCTACTATAGCCACAATATATATATTTTTAATTCTCTAGAAGGGTTAGATACAGGGGAGGTCTAATACATTTTGAAGTAACTACATTTCCCCCGAGCTTCTGCCATTTCAATTAAACTAACTGATTTTTTCATATTGGTAAAAATGAAATAAGGAGCAACAATTTCCCTTATTATTTCTATTCTTCTGAAAGGTGAAAAATAAATTTTTGAATGCTCTGTTTTTGTCTAAAATTTTTTCACAGCTGTTCAGAGAGATGAGTCCCACCCCCAACTCTATAATAGCCTGAGTGCCTGTCCTGTGCCCCCACCACCCTTTCCTCTCTGGCTTAGTGGTCTTTAACTCACTTATGTAGCTGTATCATTGGTTTTACATTCTCAAATTGACTTTCTTTATTGTTATGCTTTGTGCTATCTATATATATAAAAGCCTAAGCGACCATTATGACTGAACGACTGGAACGACTGGTCAAACAGCCGCAATGAAGTGCACTAACCACCAGGGGGCAGACACTTAACTCAGGAGCTGCCCCCTGGTGGTCAGTGTGCTCCCACAGCCAACCTCCCATGCTGGCCAACCTCCCATGGTCCCTCCCCCAGGCTGGTCCTTCCCCCTGGCTAAGGCTCCAGGCACCAGAGAATCTGGGTCTAGGAAGCCTGTAGGAGGGCAACCTTGATGCTGATCGAGACAGAGTAGCAGGTCAGAGGGAGCAAAAGGGGGCAAGGCAGCAGCCTAAATGAAAAGACGTAAAGTAAGCACCACCACCATCTTACCTCTGCCACCCCACAGAGTGCACCACACAGCTTCCTGCCCCCTTCAGCCACTTCTAGCTTGGCTTCATGCCTTTCCAGGCTCCCAACTGCTGATTAGCTAGTGCTCCTACGGCGGTGTGCCACCATTGGCCAAAGTCAGCTACCTATCATGCTTGGGGCAGAGCCTCAAGAAAATGTGCGACTGAGGTAGGAGAGACAACCTGTCTGTCAGCACCTCCGCCCCAGAGAGAGTGAGGCCGCCTGACTGCGGGCAGCAACGTCGAGCTGTATTTCCACCTCAGAGGGTAGCTGGTGTTCAGGCTGTTTTGGGGCGCTCTGTCTGTGGTCTTTGCTTGCCACTACCTCAGCACATCTACACAACTAGATTGGGGCCTGTTGGCCATCCTCCTGTGGTCCCTACCTACCCTTCCCTGCCCGCCGTGCTCGAATTCATGCACTGGGCCTCTAGTAATCTATAAACATTAGAGTCATTAAATATTGTTTTCAGTCCTCGTGCCAGTTATTTTGTCTTGTGATAACTTTCTGTTATTATTATACCCATGTCATATACTTTGAATTATAAACAGTTTCTTCAGGAAATTCATGGGAGATCTTGACAAATGTTTTAAGAAATTAATTATTCTACAATATTTTCCTGAGATATCAACATACTAATTACCTCTTAAAAAGAACCTGTAGTTTTAACTCAAGCTACCAAATTTGAGATTCTTCTATTATTATATCTTAGACATAAATTATGTGTGCTTATTACTAATAATTATTATATCTTTTCCGAAAGCTATTTACTACCCAGTTGATATTAAGTTTTCACATCTTTGCTTTTTGGAAGATTTGGATATTTGCTCATTTTTAGTTTTGTGACATCAATCCCATTTTTCATCTCTCTCCATGATTAATTGTAGTGGCTGTGAAATAATATGCAACTTCCAGGCATAAATTAATCTGAGTTTAGTGCTTTCTTCCTATGTCCTCACATTTTCTGGTCAGAAATTTGAAGGTATTTTTCTTAGATGAAAGTAAAACAGAGTTGAGTGGGTTGTTGTCCCCTCTGTTATCTGTTATCATCTTTCCCAACAATAAGCCTATTCTCTTGCTATTGACCTTCCTGGTTGCATGATAAATTTAAAAGCACTCTTTTTTGATGATGTGCATATGTGTAGGTATCAGACAAGTTAGTTGGAGTTTTTAACCAAATGGACATTATTCTGAGAGTTTCAAGCTACTTCTTTTGTTTGTACCCTTGGTAATGCGCAGGCTTTTCTAGCAATTATTCGTGTCCTTTTAAAGTTTCAGTTCATGTGAAAGCTTTTTATCATTTTATTGATTTAACTGAAGGAGTGTTTAGAAACCTAAAAGTTAAATTACGAAGAAGAAAAAGAAAAAGAAGAAGAAGAAGAGGAGGAGGAGGAGGAAGAGGAGGAGGAGGAGGTGGAGGAGGAGGGAAATGAAACCAGCCAAGATAATGTTTGTAATGTCAATGTTTTTGAAAACCCATTCTGGTGATCCATACCTATGTTCTACTTGCATGCTCTTTCAAGGCAATCAAACTCCATGGTATGTGTTCTCATAACAAAAGCATTATATGCAGACATGCCCACAGCTGTGCATCCTTGGGAGTTTTGGGAGTAAAGGTCAGTGAGCTTCAATTACACTTGTGCTCTGTTAGCACCTACCTGTGTTTCATTTTGCTTGCCATTTTCAGTTTCAATGAAATTTCTACCTCAGAGGTTTACCTGACTTCAGATCAAAACTTTAAAAAGGTTGATGTTGTAAAGCATCCGAGGAGAGCTTAGGGTCTTTAAATTTGATATCTTTCAAAGATTTTCCTGGGATCTAGAATTTTCCTTAAATGTGAAAGATATATTCCATAAACAGAGGAGTTTTCAACTTTATGGCTTGCAGTTTCTTTAGAACTATAATACTTTCAAAAGCACGTTTTGATTTTGGTTTTATATTTCAACCAGGATCACTGCTCTCGATTAAGCCACATATCAGTGCAAGCTATTTCAAAGTGTTCATAGAAAAGGCAAAAGTCTTTTATACTTTTTTTAAAAAAAATTAATTCATAAGGAAAAATGAATACTGAAGTCTGGAGAGGCAATGACTACAAGAGCAGTGTTTCAGTTGTTGCTCTAGGCCATCATAATGTACCAATGGCCTTTGTGATCTTCGCAATCTTGTTTTTGATTACTTCCTACTGCTGTTTGCACACCTGTTTTCACTTGTTTTGTCATGCTGTTCAGAACACCGAAATACATATCACTTTTCTCATTTCTTCCAATACTTTAAATGGAGGCTCTATTTCAGCAATTCATATGAAAACAAGAATGACTTTCTACATTCCTTCCTGGACAGGGTCCTAAAGAAGCTCTAAGCATGGCAATAATTTACTCAGTGATTCCATATTAACTGTGAAAACAGTATTAAAAATTTCTTTTCATTTCTGAAACACAACTGCTCCTAGGCTTATAATTTATTTTAATTAAATGCTGAGAGAATTGTTGGCTGTAAAACAGAAGAAAACGGTTCATTTGGGTCTAAAAAATGGACGTAAACCCAAATGCTCACAGGGGTCAGGCAGGGAATATAATATATGAGTGAGGTGGGCAGAATGGATTCAGCAGTAATCTGGAGAGGCTCAGGCCGTACCCAGGGATGGTGCCCCTACTGCCAGAGCTGGCTAGCCAATGGGTGCCTTAAAGAATTTAGGTCTGTTTCCAGATCTTCCCATTTCTTAAAAAGATGCCAGGAACCTGGATTTTTACTTGAAACGTCTGCTTTCCAAATGCTGGCAACCAACTCAACATGTTTTGAAAACATTTGCACTCCTTTATAAAAGGATGGGGTAGGGGGAAGAAACACACTTGAGGATAGATTGGGCCTGGACATCACCATTTCATAATCCTTGTTCCAGGTGAGAAAATGAGTGTTCTAGGTTGAAAAGATGTTTAGCTTTTTGTTATGACTTCATTCTCTTTTATTAGATCTTTCTTTTCCCATTCTATTTCCTGGTGTGTTACTATTGAATGAGTTAAAGATAACATGAAATTAGGAGATGATCTATAATTTAAAATATTTTATATTAATAATACATAGTATATGCATTTGTGCATTTATACTTTTAGGGGCCAGAGAAGAAAGGAAAGCAAGTGCTTACTTTTTAGAAATCCTGAAGGAGGAAAATTGCCTGAACCTCTAAAATGTAGTGACATTCAGGAGATACTTGAGCATAGAGTTCAGCACACTCCATCATATAGAAGAAAGGCCATCAAATCTGAGTACGTGTGGATCTGTGTGTTTATTTATAGTAGTAGTTTTGCAGCATTGGATATGCTCTGGTTAGTTTGCAGTGTACCATGGCAATTTTTTCTATTGTGGAATTCAAAGTAGCTTCTGTATTTTTCCCCCTCTATCTTCTAAATCTCCACTTGAGAGATTTCCTAATTATGTGATTGTGGCATAATTTTGTGTATGTGTGATATTTTTCACTAGGCCCAAATAGGATGACTAAATATTCACAACTCAAATTGATTCCCATTCCTTCTTCAGTATAAGAAATTACATATGGTATTTACTACAAGCCTCTGGTATTATAGAAAAATGAATTACATTAAATTAATAATACTAGCTTTTTCCACATTTCTTAGTCATTTTTTTTCTTTTTATTTCTATTGAATTATATGTGGTATTATCTTATAATTCTTTTTTTAAAATACGTTTTTATGGATTTTAAAGAGAGAGGTATGGAGAAGAGAGAGAGAGAGAGAGAGAAACATCTTGGGCTGCATCCTGCATGCCCCCTACTGGGGACCCAGCTCACAACCCAGTTATGTGTCCCAACCAGAATTGAACCAGCGACCTTCTGGTGCACAGGATGATACTCAACCAACTGAGCCACACTGATCAGGGCAATTTTTTTTTCTTTTCTCAAGACATAAAATAACAAGAATAATAACATTAGCCCTGGCTGGTTTGACTCAGTGGATAGAGCATTGACCTGTGGACTAAAAGATCCTTGCTCAATTCCACTCAAAGGCACTTCCCTCTGTTGCAGGTTTGAACCCCAGCCCTGGTCGGGGCACATGTGGGCGACAATAATTAGATGTGTCTCTCTCACATAAGTGTTTCTCTCTCTTTCACTCCCCCTGTCTTCCACATTATCTAAAAATCCATGGGAAAATATCCTTGGGTGAGAATTTAGGAGGAGGAGGAGGAGGAGGAGAAGGTTATTAACTGTATTCTGGAGACCCGGAGACCTATTAAATGGTTTTGGTTTACTTTTCAGATTGCAAAGCAACTGGTCGATTTGGTCAACTGATTCCATAAAATAATCTTTGGGGAAAAATAATTATACCTGTTAGTTTTACTTGTTATGTATTGATTAACTATTAATTATATTCTGCTCCCCTTGAATATTTTGGATAGTATAAGCACAGCTTTATGTATTAAATGACCAGCTTATAAATAAATCATATCTAACAATTGATTTCTTTGTCTAAATTAGGTTAAACTACTTTTTTTGTAAATTATTAAAGAATTACATCTTTTTTACTATATAGACTTAGGATTGTTAGCACTAATTTAAAATACTAAGTTGGACCAAACTTGTAATTCTCTTTCAATATATATTTATATTTATGTTTTAATTTTATTTGACTTTTCCCTTAGGTCTTTCATTGACTTATTTTTTTCTCTTTAGAGTCATATTACTTATGAATTTTACAAATACTTCCTACTTAGTTACTCTAGAGAAACCATATAGTCCCTCTACATCAACAAATAACAATTTAACTCAGATTGTTATTTATTCATTTATCAACATTCAGAAGAAAACAGGCATACATCTTTATTACCTTGAGTTAGGTGATGGTTTCTCAGATATGACAGCAAAAGTGATAATAGAGAAAAAGATAAACTGGATTTCATATAAGCTAAAAACTTTCATGCTACAGACAGAACAAGAAGAGACTAAAAGGACAACTTACAGATAAAGAGTAAATATTTCAAATCATATATCTGACAGGGGATTCAAATCCAGAATATATGAGAATATATAATATGTAAAGAACTCTTACAACTCAATAATAAATAAACATTCCAATTAAAATATAGGTAGAGGATCTAAAGAAACATTTCTCTGAAAAAAGATAAACACAGGCCAGTAAGCACATGAAAAGATGCTCATCATTAGCCATTAGGGAAATACAAATCAAACCCACAATGAGATTGTACTTCACACACACAAGGATGAACTGAGGATATGGAGAAACTGGGACCCTCCTACATTATTGGTGAGAATGTAAAAAGGGGCAGCCACTTTGGAAAATAATTGGGTCATATAGTTTACCATATGACCCAATAATTACACTTCTAACTATAAATCCAAGAGAAATGAAAATAGGTTCACCGAAAACCTTGGACAAATGATCAGTAGCCAAAAAGTAGAAACAACCCAAATGTTCATCTATTGGTGAATGGATGAATAAAATGTTGTATATTCAAACAATGGAAGTACTATGTGGAATAGAACTAGTAAGAGCAGACATACATGTCATTTCCCAATCTTTGAGGAAAACCATTCATTTTATCACCATTAACTATGGGGTTAGCTGTGGGTTTTTCATATGTGCTTTTTATCTGTTTGACATTCTCTTTATTCACAGTTTTTTGAGTATTTTTATCATGCAAAAGTTGAATATTTTCAATTTTTCTGCATTGATTAACATGATGATATGGTTGTAGTTCTTTATTTAGTAATATGGCATATTACATTGATGGTTTATCAGCTATTATGCCAACCTTAAATTCCTATAAAAAAATTCCTCTTGCTCATGGATGCATAATTTTCTATATATTGCTGAACTCAGTTTGCTAATATTTTGCTGAGGAATTTTGCTTCTACATTCATAAGAAATGCTGGTCTGTAGTTTTCTTTCATTGCAATATTGTAGTCTGGTTTTGTATTAAATAAATATTGAACTAATGGAATGAATTGGAAAATGTTCCCTCTTATTTTCTGAAAGAGTTTGTGAAGGGTTGGTGGTCATTTTTTAAATGTTTGGTAGAATTCACTATAAAAGCTATCTGGGCCTGAACTTTTCTTCTAGGAAGTTTTAAAATTACTTATTTAACCGTGTTACAGGTTTATTCAGATTTTCTATATCTTTTTGAGTCAATTTCAGTAATTTATGCCTTTCTATAATTTTGTCTGTTTCATCCAAGTTATCTAATTTGTTGGTATACAGTTGTGTATTCCCTTATGATACATTTTATTTATAAAAAGTTGCTCATGATGTACTCTCTTTTATTTATGACTAGAGGCCCATTGCAGGAAGATTCCTGTAAGAATAGGGCTTCCTGCAGCTGGAGCGAAGCAGAGAAGGGAGCGAAACCCCCTGAGGTGGGCTTTGCTCCCGCTCCCAGCCACTGCGTCTGGGTTTCCCCTTCTGCTCCAGGCTGCTGCGGCTGGGTTTGCCCTCCCACTCCCAGCCGCTCCAGCTGGGTTTACTCTCCCACCTCCCGCCTCCGCAGCCTTGGCTCTGTTCCTGTCTCTGCTGCCTCTACTGTGCTCCTTTTTGTAGTGCATCGCTTCCATGTTGTCTTCAGTCTTTGCTCCCAGCTGGTATATGCAAATTACCCGCCATCTTGGTTGGGGTAATTTGCATATAGCTGCTCTGATTGGCTGGTGGGCGTGGCTTAAGGCGTAGTGAAGGTACTGTCAATTTGCATGTTTGTCTTTTATTAGTGTAGATTTTAGTTATTTGAGCATCTCCTTATTTTCTTAGAAATCCAATTAAAGGTTTGTTAATTATATTGACATTTTTATATAAATTTTTGATTTATTTTTCTACAATTCTATACAAACTCTCCCAGAAAATCAAAGAGATATGAATACTTCCTAACCTGTTCAATGAGGCCAACATTATTTCAATATCAAACACACAAAAGCATTTCAAGAGAAAAAATTTCCCTCATAAACACAGATGCAAAAATTTCTTTAAAATAATTTAGCAAATACTAGTAAATACAACAATATAAAAATATAATATGGCATGGCCTAATGTGATTTATCCCCTGAATGAATGGTTGGTTTTAAATTAGAAAATCAATGTAATTCACCATATTAAGAGACTAAAAAAGTTAAACTATATGATCATCTCAATACATACAAAATAAACTTTTGATAATATTCCAAATTTATTCCTAAATAAAAACCCTCAGTAAATTAGGAATAGGGAGAATTTGCTCATCCTCATAATGGGTATCATTGAAAAACCTAT
Organism: Myotis brandtii; assembly: GCF_000412655.1. Taxonomy (NCBI): domain Eukaryota; kingdom Metazoa; phylum Chordata; class Mammalia; order Chiroptera; family Vespertilionidae; genus Myotis; species Myotis brandtii. The sequence goes on along the minus strand of NW_005365553.1, from coordinate 2,067,485 downwards.
AGCTAATATCACAAAGGTAAAAGACAATGCTTTCACCCTGAGATCAGGAACAAGGTAAGAATGTCTGTTCTCATCACTTTTATTAAATTTTATACTTGATGTTCTTTCAAGTACTAAGGCAATCCAAAGAAATAGAAAGCATCAATACTGGAAAGGAAGAAATAAACTATCTTTTTTTCTCAGATGATACTATCATCTCCATAAGATATCCAATTGAAATTATTAAAAAAGTTACCGCAACTAATAAGAGAGTTTAGCAAGACTTTGCAATACAAGATCTATACATCAAAATCAATGAGAAATTGGAAATCAAAACTTTTAAATACTATTTTAAATATTTTCAAATTATTAAAATTTGGTAAAAATTTATTGAAAGACATATAAGACTTTATGCTGAAAATTATAAAGTACTGCTGAAAGAAATCAAAATAGACCTATATAAATGGAGAATATACTGTACTCATTAATAAGAAAACTCAATATTATTAAAATGTTAATTCTCCCAGATTTGATCTATACATTCAACAATATCCCAATAAAATCATAGCAGCCTTTCTTTTAGATACAGACAAGATTTTCTAAAATTCATATATAATAGTAAAGGAACTAAAATAGCCAAAACAACTTTGAAAAAGAGAAACATAGTGGGAGAACTGACATTACCTGACTCCATAAATCACTATATGGTACTGACATAAATATATACAAATAGATGAAGGGAACTGAATAAAGTTCAAAAGAAATCACACACTTATATTGCCAATTGATTTTTTTAAAAGCTACAAAGGTGTTTCAGTGAAAAAAAAGATAGTGATTTCATTAAATGATGCTAGAATAATTGGGTATCCATGTACAAAACTGAACTTTGATTACTACTCGCATCATACACAAAAACTAATTCAAAGCAGATCATAGACATACATGAAAGACTTAAAATTATAAAATTTCTAGAATAAAACATAGGAGAAAATCATCATGACCTTGGGTTGGGAAATGATATCTTAGATACAACACAAAAGTATAATACATTTAAAAAATAGAAAATGAACATCAAAATGAAGGACTTCTTCTTTAAAGAGACACCATTATCTGACCAAAAAAAGGGGGCGGGGAGGGCTTCACAGTAATATAGAATGCTCTCCCAAAGCTCAGTAGTAAGAATAACCCAATAAAAATAATATGAACAGACTAAAAATGTTAAATTAAGTATAAGTAAGCACACAAAAAATGCTCATCATCATTATTCATTAATTAAATTCAAATTAAAACCATAATGAGATATCTGTATACCCTATTAGTAGACTTAAAAAGACTAAGCCTACCAGGTGATGGCAAGGATACGGAGCAACTGGAACTCACATATACCTTGAGGGTAGTATCTAATGCTAATCCAGCTCAATATCCCTATTAGTAACAAATTCAATAACTATTTATAAAACTTAACAGTTAAAAGTTTACAGTTTGTTAATAACTAACCAATGCTGACAAAGTAGAACCAATTTATATCTCTAATCATAGTAAAATTTAAAAATCCTCAAAGTCAAATGATATGTCTAAATAACTCTTCCACTTATTATTATTCTGATATACACAAATTTGTATCTATCAAAAATAAGAAATTATTAGTGAATGCTTCTCTGGTCTATTCCCCCACCACTCCCAAATTCTATAATTTTATGGTGATAAAATTCTCCTCCTCACATTTATTTTCTTATTTAGAAATATTTAGTTAAATGTGTACATCCTTATATAAAGAAAAAGACAAGGAGACACAACAGGAAAAATGTGCACAACAAGCCCTTCCCAACCCTTCCCTTATCATTTAAATTATAGAACAGAGTCCTCTGGACATTCCTCCCCTCATAGTCTCTAGTCTCTGCTGCCAGTTATGATACTTCAAATGGTTTTCCTCATATGCATTTGCCTTGGGATACTGGCTAACATGCCCACAAGTCACAGTTTTAATAATTTAGAGCATCTTCTAGTTTTCACAGTAAGGATAAGAATATCCTTTACTTAAATGTGGCTCATTAGCTAAGACTTGGAAAACTCTTAACAACCTTTTGAGTCCACTTTCCAGTTATAAAACTCAATATTCTCCTGCTGGAGCAGTAAATGTTTCTTGTAAAATATGATTTCAAATTTTATTATCAGGTTGGTGCATATGCCAGGGGGATGCCCTCATGATTATATATATTTTATAATCTGTGCAGGCAAGGACCTTCCTTGACCAAGACAAGTATACCTGCATCTTCTTTTATTTTTTTTTCTCTCTCTCTGAATTTAAGATGGGATAAAATTGATAATTTTTCACTTTACTGGGTGTTTTTTTTTTGCAAAAACTATTTATCATTCTTCAAATATATGTGTTTGGTGAATCCCTGAACTCGTTGCTATCTGAGAGCCGCACATAGAAAATTAAACAGCTCTGGTTCCTACCCACTAAGAGATTATAATCAGTTACTGATATGAAAGTAGGCATTAAATGTACTCTGCAGAATTGGAATGTCAAGTATGAGGTATGGATTGCAGACCTTCACCTAGCTGTCTGGCAGAAATAAAGCTCTTAAAAGAATGGAAAGTATTGGTGAAAAATCACCAAGAAAATAATTGTAAAATGGGTTACTGATTTTTATCTAGATTAGTTAAGAGACATTTCATATTTAAAATAAACCTTGGAAGATGATTTAAAGTGAGAAGCAATAAATATAAGATGCATGCAGATGAACCTTCTTAAAAAGATGAAGCACACCTATTCTTAGTAATACGATGCTTTTAAGAACAGGATGAAAAGATTTGTTGGATCCTGAAATTCTGCAGAGCGGTAATTGATATAGCAATGGAAGTTTCTGCTATTCCTCGCATATGAATTCCCTGCAAAGCTTTTGTTGTTGTGAAACAGTGGAAATCATACTTTCCAGTGAGCTGCATCTATCTAAAGGGACAGAGCAATTAAATGATGTTAACCAATTATAATGAGTGAAAAACATGCATAATTCCAGTTGAACCACTTGTGTGCTAATGGTTTCCACCATGGGGTAAATAGGTTGCTAACATTTTGCACATCTACTCTGCATATGTTACAGAAAATAGTTGTCAAGATGTCTAAGCTGTTAAAACAGATTTGTGGTCCAAGGAGCCAAATCTGAAAATACAGTGGTAGAGAACATAGAGATCAGACTGCCTTAGAGACCACTCTTGTGGGCAAACCCCTCAATTTAAAAACTTGCAGCTGTTTAGTCTCATGATGATAAGATATGATGTTCCATTGAACAGCTAAAAGCCATCTACTTGGCTCCAAATGTGAGAGACAAAAGACCTACTTGCTAAAGCCTGAAAATCGGAAACAGTTTTGAAGAGAAACAAACTTAAATGAATTTAAATCACTGAGTGAGAAAGAGGAAGAGAAAAAGACAGAGTTAGAACATGGGGAGACTTGCCAAACTGAGGTACTGTTGGCTGAGCTTTCAGAACTCCTGACTCCTGACTTAGCACCAGGAAGGGTTAGGATTCAAGAACAATTAACAGAGGTGGGGAGGGGGAGGGTTAGTAGGTTCTCATATTAAGTTGGGAATTTGATTAAATCCCCAAGTTCATCATGGAGAAGTGACAAAGATGTATTTAAAATTTGCTAAACTCTTGGGAAGATAAAGCCCTTCGGAAAAGATTTTAAAAAAATAACGATGTATTTCCTCTTCCCTTTCCTCTAAGAAAAGGATGAGTGTGGTTTATTATCCTTAATTATTGTAGTCAGACTCCCTTGCTTCACCTGACAACAAATTGGCTTATCAGCCAGGGACTATTAGCTGTGCATTAACATCAAGTTAGACACTGTACCAGTCTTCAATAAACTCAATGAATAATAACTTTACATTCTAACAGAGCTCTATAATCTGAAAACTATTTTTCAAAATATTTTTGCCTCTTTCCTTTGAGACCCTGGAGCAGGGCTTGGCAAATTACAACCCACAAAACAAATCCTCCCAGCCACCTGGTTTTATAAATATTTATTGGGACACAGCCATGCTCATTCTTGTATGCATTGTCTATGGTTGCATTTGTGCTACAAAAGCAGAGTTGAGCAGAGATACAGCAGAGACTGTAGAGCCTGCAAAGGTTAAAATATTTACTATGTGGCCCGTTATAGTAAAAGTGAGCTGACCCTTGCCCTGCTGCAGTGCTGGTACCCTCTTCAAGTCACCTAGCTTGCTGACCTTTGTTTTATAATGATATTTGTAACTGTATCATCATTTCCTAAAGTACAAGCTATCTGAGGCAAGAGCTGTGTTTGACTCATTTTTTGTATCCACTGAAATAATTAAAACAGTAGATAATAAAATAAAAAAAATAAAATTATCTTATTCTCTTAAAAATCCTACCAGATTATGATCCTCAACTTTCAGATCTGGAAATGGAGTAAAAGTGGTGGTGGTTTGTCTTATTCTGACATGTGGTTAATTTTTTAAAATATATTTTATTGATTTCAGAGAGGAAGGGAGAGGGAGAGAGAAACAGAAACATCAATGATGAGAGAGAATCATTGACCGGCTGCCTCCTGCATGTCCCCTACTGGGGATCAAGCCTGCAACCCCGGGCATGTGCCCTTGACCGGAATCAAACCTGGGACCCTTCAGTCCGCAGGCCAATGCTCTATCCACTGAGTCAAACCAGCTAGGGCTGACATGTGGTTAATTTTAAAATGCTATGCAAATACATTAAAAAGTACCTATTTTTACTTTGTTTTCAGACATTATTGAACATAACATTTACTTTGTTTTAAGATGATTTGTTGATGGAGTTGTAACATTACATCTGCAACCAGAGCTTACCAAGTTAATGCATAATCAATATCTCATTACCCACTGTTTCTTTGGTTTATATCTGTAATAATTGTTTCGAGACCTTTCTCCTTCTGTATTCATAAACTAGTTAGACTATATAGAATAAGCATGTTGCATGTGGAGCCATTACTAGGAGGAATGATTAGTTATCAATAGGTTATAATGCAGCAGTTTTCAACCTGTGGGTCGTGACCATTGGAAAACACATATAGCATATCAGATATTTCCATTACGATTCATAACAGTAGCAAAATTACAGTTATGAAGTAGCAACGAAAATAATTTTATGGTTGGGGTCACCACAACATGAGGAACTGTATTAAAAGTTTACAAGTCTTGGCATTAGGAAGGTTGAGAACCACCTTCCTAAGTGAGCAGGGCAAGGGTCAGCTCGCTTTTGCTATAAAGGGCCACATAGTAAATATTTTAACCTTTGCAGGCTCTACAGTCTCTGCTGTATCTCTGCTCAACTCTGCTTTTGTAGCGGAATTAGGAAGGTTGGTGCCATTATATTATATAATATAATGGCACCAACATAGAAATTATAAGGTCGTATCAGGAAAGCTTAACTTCCCATCTGAGTTTCAGCTGTGCTTACAAATCTTATCTTCTTCACTCTACCCTTCATCAGCACCTTTGGGCTCTGCAAAAAGCATGCACAGCAAGGAAGTGAAAGAAGATAGAGACCAATTCTTTAAAATCTCTTCCAGAAAATAAAAGCAAAGGGAATATTTTCTAACTCATTCTACTGAGCAGCATGATCTTAATAATAACCAAAAAAGACATTACTAAGAAGGAAAATTACAGACTAATATTTGTTATGATTATAGATGCAAAAATCCTTAGCAAAATATTAACAAATAAAATCAAACTTTATACAAAAAGAATCATACCCATGACTACATGGGATTTATTTGAGGTATGTAAGGCTGGTTCAACATTTGAAAATCTATTAATACTAGAGGCCCGGTGCACAAACTCATGCACAGGTGGGTTCTGGCCAGCCCGCCCCAATGGGGGCCAATAGGGGTGGCAAACGGGGAGTGGGGGGGAACCATGGGCAGTTGGCCAGCTGGCCACACCCCAATCAGGGGGGGGCTTGTTGGGGGTGGGGCTGACTGGGGGAGCGCACAAGAGGTTGGGGGTGCCACTAGGGGCCCCAATGGGGTGAGTTGGCCACTGCAGTGCCCATCATAGCAACCGGTTGTTCTGATCGATCCAGTCATTCTGTCATTCCCCATTGTTCTGGTTGCTTGGCTTTTATATATATACTAGAGGCCCGATGCACAAAAATTTGTGCACTCGGGGGGGGGGAGGAAGGGGGGTCCCTCAGCCCGGCCTGTGCCCTGGGATGATGGCTGTTTGCAGCTGGTCACACCCCCTTCAGGGTGGGGGTCCCCACTGGGGTGCCTGGCCAGCCTGGATGAGGGGATGATGGCTGTTTGCAGCTGGTCACACCCCCTTCAGGGTGGGGGTCCCCACTGGGGTGCCTGGCCAGCCTGGATGAGGGGATGATGGCTGTTTGCAGCTGGTCACACCCCCTTCAGGGTGGGGGTCCCCACTGGGGTGCCTGGCCAGCCTGGATGAGGGGATGATGGCTGTTTGCAGCTGGTCACACCCCCTTCAGGGTGGGGGTCCCCACTGGGGTGCCTGGCCAGCCTGGATGAGGGGATGATGGCTGTTTGCAGCTGGTCACACCCCCTTCAGGGTGGGGGTCCCCACTGGGGTGCCTGGCCAGCCTGGATGAGGGGATGATGGCTGTTTGCAGCTGGTCACACCCCCTTCAGGGTGGGGGTCCCCACTGGGGTGCCTGGCCAGCCTGGATGAGGGGATGATGGCTGTTTGCAGCTGGTCACACCCCCTTCAGGGTGGGGGTCCCCACTGGGGTGCCTGGCCAGCCTGGATGAGGGGATGATGGCTGTTTGCAGCTGGTCACACCCCCTTCAGGGTGGGGGTCCCCACTGGGGTGCCTGGCCAGCCTGGATGAGGGGATGATGGCTGTTTGCAGCTGGTCACACCCCCTTCAGGGTGGGGGTCCCCACTGGGGTGCCTGGCCAGCCTGGATGAGGGGATGATGGCTGTTTGCAGCTGGTCACACACCCTTCAGGGTGGGGGTCCCCACTGGGGTGCCTGGCCAGCCTGGATGAGGGGATGATGGCTGTTTGCAGCTGGTCACACACCCTTCAGGGTGGGGGTCCCCACTGGGGTGCCTGGCCAGTCTGGGTGAGGGGCTGAGGGCTGCTTTCAGGCTGGCGGTTGTTGACTGAAGCTCCCAACCGCTCCTTTTTTTCTCTTTGTTTTATTTTATTCTGGGCCAGCTTTAGCTCTGGCTCTAGCTCTGAGGCTGCGTATCTGGTTTGTTTGCCGTTCTATAATCGAAACAATGTATAACTTCAGCTCTGAGATCCCGGCAGGCTGAAAGCTGGTTTCTGGACCCAAAAGGCCAAGAAGCGATTTTGTTTAGCTTCTATATTTGTTACAAAGTTTCTTAGAGTTGCAACTCAGAGGCCGGCAAGGCAGGCGGGGAACGTTGGAGTCTGCAGTCACCGGAGCAAGCAAGCCTCATGTTCGCTTCCAGCTGCCTGGCTGCTGGCCGCCATCCTCGCTGACAGTTAATTTGCATAAGGATATGCTGATTAGCCAATGGGAAGGGTAGCGGTCATACACTAATTACCATGTTTCTCTTTTATTAGTGTAGATTGAGAGAGATAATCTACCACATCAACAGGTTAAAAAGAAAAAAATCATATATAATACCAATAGATGCAAAAAAAGCATTCAACAGACTCCAACACCCATTAATAATAAAAATTCTCAGAAAATTAGAAACAAAGGAATTTTTTTTAACTTGATAAATAATATCCACAGAAAACATAAAGCTAACTTTATACTTAGTAATGATAAAATATCTGTTTCTCTCTAAAATGGGGAACAAAACAAGGGTTTCTCTCTCATCACTGCTATTTACTATCACACTAGAAGTCTTAGTGAATTCAATAAGAAAAGAAAATAGCATAAAATATGTAGATTAGGAAGGAAAAAATAAAAGTGTCTTCATTTAGAAATATAATCTATATTTATAAAGAGCCAGGGGCTGTCACATCCGAAACAACCAAATGAACAACCAAACAGGCTGAGTGGGGCAACAAGGCTGGCAGGAGGGTTAGTGAGGGACAACCAAACAACTGAGCAGCAGGCTGTGTGGGGTGACCAAGCCAGCAGGGTGGTTACTGAGGGACGACCAAACAACTGAGCAGCAGACTTTGTGGGGTGACCAAGCGGACGGGGGGGCAGTGAGGGGCGACCAGGCCAGCAGGCGGGGGGCAGTTGTGGGTGACCAGGCTGGCAGGGGGGAAAGTTGGGGGCTACATAGGTGGCAGAGGGGGCAGTGAGGGGCAATCAGGTCAGCAGGCAGAGGTGGTTAGGGATGATCATGCTGGCAGGGGGGCCAGTTAGGGGCTATCAGGCAGGCAAGCAAGCAGGTGAGCAGTTAGGAGCCAGCGGCCCCACATTGTGAGAGGGATGTCCGATTGCCGGTTTAGGCCTGATCCCAATCGGGCCTAAACCGGCAGTCAGACATCCCCCGAGGGGTCCGGGATTGAAGAGGGTGCAAACTGGACTGAGGGGACCCCCTCATGAATGAATTTCATGCACTGGGCCTCTAGTTGTCTACATAAAAATATGAAAGAACAGACAAAAGAAGTAGAAACTAATAGGCAATTATAGCAAGGTTAAAGGATACAAGGTCAATATAGAAAAGTCAATTGTGTTTCTGTATACTAGCAATGAACAAGTATAATTCGAAATTTAAAGCAAAATATTTATATTGGCACCAAAAGAATGAAATACTTAGATATAAATCTAACAAAATATTTATAAGATCTTTATGAGAAAAACTAGAGGCCCAGTGCATGAAAATTTGTGCACTTGGGTGGGTCCCTCAGCCCAACCTGCACCCTCTCGCAATCTGGGACCCCTCAGGTAGGGTCCGTAGGCCTGGCCTGAGATCAGGGCCTATCAGGCTTTCCTTCCCTTGGCTGTTGGCAGCTGGCCCTGCCCTGCCACTGCCACTGCTTGCCATCTGTGCACCACTGCCCCCCCTCCTCCCCTGCCACTGGTCGCCTCCTTCTGCAGGCAACAGGCATGGGGTATGATTGCTTGGCTGGCCGGGCCTCCCTCTGAGGGGCAATCGCTGGCCAACCCCACACACCTGCCACAGCATTGCTGGCCAGTGGCCTGGGCCTCCCTCTGTGGGGCGATCAATGGCGGGGCCCCCAGATTGATCGCCCCACAGAGGGAGGCCCAGGCCACTGGCCAGCAATGCTGTGGCAGGTGTGTGGGGTTGGCCAGCGATTGCCCCTCAGAGGGAGGCCCGGCCAGCCAAGCAATCATACCCCATGCCTGTTGCCTGCAGAAGGAGGCGACCAGTGGCAGGGGAGGAGGGGGGGCAGTGGTGCACAGATGGCAAGCAGTGGCAGTTATATATTTTTTTAAAAGAGTAATGTGTACTGAGCAATACAGAACTGAGTACTATGAAGGGTTTACCAGGATGGAAATGCACCGCACCCCGCCCCTGCCATCCCCAACACCCAGAGACTACAGTACTTAGAAGTTACACGCAACCACCATAACTGCTGAATATCTGTTCGTAACAAACAAACCATAGCATATTTATACTGTATCACATCGAGTGATTATAGAAATCCAGTTATATATTGCTTGTATAAAATCTTTTTTTTGGTAAAAAATATTTAAAAAAAAGAAAGTATAAAAATCATGTGCAGTTGAAAGCCCTGCCAGGATAGGCAGTCTGTATGTGCTTTGGAAGGGCGCCTATGCCTCGTGCCCACAGCAACTCCAGCAGGGCTGGCGAGAGTGCACCCCGGCTGTCACTCTGGGCGGGACTGAGCTGGACCACGGTGGGTGGGTACAGCAGGGCCTGGCACTGTGGCCTTCTTCAGCCTTGTATCAGGGTCAGGGTCAGGATCAGGGTCAGGGTCAGGGTCAGGGTCAGGG
>NW_005365553.1:2038405-2057326 GCF_000412655.1 Myotis brandtii | reverse complement strand
GGCCCAGAGCCTCTGTCCTGCCTCCTGCAAGCCTGGCCCCAGGCAGAACAGCCCCCCACCTGAGGACTACTTTGGTCTCAGCACTTGGTCCTGGGTTTCATCAGCCTGGGTTTCTTCCCCTGGTGTGGCTGATCTGAGTTTCACAAAAAAGCCCGGCTGATGCTGGCTGTGCTGAGCCTCATTGAAGAGTTTTTCACGCAGCAAAGGAAGAGCCCTCTGGGACCCTCCTCCTCCTCCTCCTCTTCCTCCTCCCAGCCCATGGTAACTTCTTCTCCAGCTGCTCCAGCAGTGAGCTGCCTTCTGACTTGTGGGTCTTACCACTGTTGGTCCTGACGATGCAGGTGGGGCGATGCTGGCTGAGCATCAGGATGAGCTGCTGCCACTCCTGCTTCAGCTCCTCCATCTGGGTTTTCAGCTCCGCATTCATGAGCTCCAGCCACTCAGATTCCCGCTGCAGAAACTCCTTCCGCTCCTTCTTCTTGTTCTGGCATCGGGCTGCCACCACTTTGTTCTTTTCCTCCGTTCCTCTTCCTCATCTAGCTCACTTTTCACAGGTTGAGGCCTCTTGCCCAGTTTCACCTCCAGGAAGTGCAAAGGGGCGATCATGGCCCCAATGTTGTGGATGTCAGCATATTTCAGCTCCTCTGCAGTCAGGGCCAAACTGGGAAATCTGGTCAGGGGTCCAAGCCCTGACAAAGAGCGCACGGTCATGGAAGGGTCCCGGATCTGCCCAGGCATCATAGCAGGAGGAGTGGCAGTCCAGCCGTGAGAAGCTGCGGGCAGAGGTGGCGACCTCAGAGCCTAGGCCAAGCTTCAGGCACTGTGCCTGTTCAGGATCTGCCGTGGCACCAGCCCCACCCTGCAGTTTCCACTGCTGCCAGTGCCTCCCATCGTAGCCACCGAGGCTGTGGTGGGTGGCCTGGGTCTCCCTCTTTGCATCAATTGATCACAGGGCTCTACCTGCCTGCCTGATTGCTCCTAAACGATCGCCTGCCTGCCTGATCACCCCTAACTGCTCGCCTGCCTGCTTGATCACTTCTAACCACTTGCCTGCCTGCCTGATTTCCCCTAACCACTCGCCTGCCTGCCCGATTGTCCCTTACCGCTTACTGGGGGATGGGGCCAGCCTGGGCGAGGGGCTATGATGGTTCTGGTCTCTGGTCATTCTGGTCATTCTGCCATTTCAGTTGCTATAAAACTTTGATGAAAGATGTAAATAAGTTAAGATATATTCCATTTCAGGAAAATAAGATGACATTATTAAGATATCAGTTTTCCCAAACTGATATCCAGATTCAATGCAATGCCAACCAGATTATTTTGTAAATATCAACACACTACAGTTTGTCCTTGAGCAACACAGGGGTTAGGGATGCTGATAAAAAATCACAAGGTCGCCCTAACCGGTTGGCTCAGTGGATAGAGCGTTGGCCTGCAGACTGAAGGGTCCCAGGTTCAATTCCGGTCAAGGGCATGTACCTTGGTTGTGGGCACATCCCTTGTGGGGGGTGTGCAGGAGGCAGCTGATTGATGTTTCTCTCTCATCGGTGTTTCTAGCTCTCTATCCCTCTCCCCTCCTCTCTGTAAAAAATCAATAAAAATATTTTTAAAAAACCCTCACAAGGTAAAAAACCCAGGTATAACTTTTGACTCCCTAAAAGCTTAACCACTAATAGCCTACTCTTGAGCTGAAGTCTTACCAATAACATAAACAGTTAATTAACACTTATTTTGTATGTTATTTTTATTATATGCTGTATTCCTACAATAAGGTGAGTTATAGAAAAGAAAGTTTTTAAGAAAAGATAAATTTGCAGTACCGTACATATTTACTGAAAAAAAATTGTGTATAAGTGGACTCACGCAGTTCAAATTTGTATTGTTTAAGGGTCAACTGTATTCAAAAGTTTATATGAAAGACAAACACTCAGAATAGCCAACACAATACTGAAGAAGAATAAAATCAGGAGATTGACACTACCTGATTTTAAGACTTAATATAAAGCTATGATGATCAAAATAGTGTGGTCTTAGCAAAAAAAAACCTGACAAATAACTAAAACGAACAGAATAGAAAGTTCAGAAATAGAACCACATAAATATAGTTTTTGAATGATCTTTGTCTAGGAACAAAGGCAATTCAATAGAGAAAAGATAATCTTTTCAACAAATGGTGCTAGAACAACTGGACAACTACATTCAAAGAAAAAAGAATCTACATTAGAACCTTAGACCTTTCACAAAAATTAGCTCAAAATTGATCTAAAACCTAAAGTAAAATGCACAAATATAAATTTATAGAAGATAAAATAGGTAAAAATCATCCATAATATTAAAAGCCAATGGAAACTATGAGTTAAATATCAAATGAAAAATTTTAACTTATATGGTACTTGAAAACTGTGATTAGGCTACTTACCTATGGCAAAAGCTTGTCTTCATAGCAACAAAATATATATTTGTTACCTATTGCATACAGGAGTAGGTAGCTGAGTTCCCCTCAGTGCCTGAGGCAGCTCACTGTAGTCTCTTTGCCCCACTTAATCACCTTTCCATGGACATCACTTTCCTTATCTGTATTGAGTTAGCAGAAAACTCCTCATTAGAATCATCTACTTCATCTCAGGCTCTCCTTCCACCAAAACTTGATAGTCAGAATTTGCATCCCCTTCCCTGACCTCTGGTGGATCCTGGATGTGATACAGATGGGTGGGTGATCTGCCCCTGCTAGTGTGTTTTGTCAGAATCCTCCACCCTCCACTGGCCATCAGCTCATAAGCTTCATTGGCACAATCTTTTCCTCCCGAGGTAGATGAAGTTTTCCTGTGAAGAGCAGAGGAAGTCCTCCCTACAAAAATTAAGAGTAATTTTTATCTCAACCTATTAGGGTGGTTGGGCTACTCAGTTTGGCTTAGAAACTTCAAATTTCATCTTCCGTAGTATTTTTCAGGCTGCCATAGTCTATAATAATTTGAATGTCTTCTAGTCAATTGCCTTCAAGATCAGTCATCAGTACATACTGGAAATGAACTCAAGATTTACTTCAACATAATCCTTTAGGGAGAGAGAGGGTGTGGATAGACACACAGATGAAACAGGAGTTGCAAAGTATTGATAATTATTGAAGTTTTGATGGGTTTATGAGAATACATTTTTACTCTTCTACCTAGGTATACATATGTTTTAAATTATCCATAATAAAAAGTTTTTCAAAATTGCCCCTTACAGTGGATATAAAAGAAACAGGATGAAGCTTGTCCCAGATACACTTCTACATCCCCCGGCCCCGTCTTTACTACATCTTATACACATTGACAGATTTAATCAATTAGAGGTGAATCAGACTTCAGGACTTAATATTTGTTGCATAAGTTCCATAATAAGCCCTGGCTGGTGTGGCTCAGTTGGTTGGAATGTCATCCCATACACCAAAATGTTGAGGGTTCTATCCCCTGTCATGGTGTCCAACCCTTCTCTCTTCCTCTCTCCTCTCTCTCTCTCTCTCTCTCTCTCTCTCTCTCTCTCTCTCTCTCTCCTTCTCTGGAATAACCATGAAAGTTCCATAATAGTTTTTTTTTTGTCTAAAGCAGTGGTTCCCAACCTTCCTAATGCCGTGACCCTTTAATACAGTTCCTCATGTTGTGGTGACCCCCAACCATAAAATTATTTTCGTTGCTACTTCATAACTGTAATTTTGCTACTGTTATGAATTGTAATGTAAATATCTGATATGCAGGATGTATTTTCATTGTTTGCGGCCCACAGGTTGAGAACCGAAGCCTTATAGTTAAGATTCAACTAACCATGTTTATTTTTTATGTCAACCTCAATAGCCAGTGGCAACACAGTAGTAATGTCCACCCAGAAATTGAAGTTACTGAGTTGGATGCTGGGCAATAAAAATCTCTGTTCATTAAAACTCAATATAAACTCACCAGGTTTATTACTAGTAGTAATAATAGCAGCCATATGATCATTGTTTTTGTACTCTGATATTGGCATTAACTTTTTCGGGACAGCTGAGATACCATTCAACTAGCCAGATTTCATTGCTTTCATACATATTGTTCTGGGGATGATTCCAGCTTTAAGAGAAACATCAGTCTGAAACCAATTTACCAATATTCCAGGATGTTACAATTAATCAAAACTCTTCTTTGGTGCCTTGATGACCAAGTTGGTTTACTAAGTTGACAGTGGGAATACTTTGTATATTAGCTCTTTGTCAGGGCAAAGTTTTTTCACTGTGTGATGGTCCCTATCCAAATATTGAGGATCTTGCTGTCTCTTTACTTCCCTACCCATTTCCTCCAAAAGCAGGGCTCAAGTTCTAACTTTTACACTGATTATCCATTGACAAGTTCAGTTTATAATTTTTGCATATATATGCATTCAAAAACCATTAGTATTTATCCACACACATAAGCACACATACATTAAGCACAGTGACTACCTGGTCAATGATCAGTAACTACTTTATGACTTATTGAAATATACAGATTTTTTTAGTGGAATAAAAAATATTGTGATCAAAAAAATTATCATATAAAATCAGATGTTTTAAATCAAAGACATAAATGAATGCTATGTGTGAAACATCTTACTAGTCCCTGTATTGAAACAAAGATAAATAAATGACTCCTTCTCTCTAAGAGCTTAATATCTAGAGGTCTAAGCAGATATGTAAACTCATAAATGAAGTGAAGTTAGCTAATGAAGAGTAAAAAACTCAGTAAATTCCAGATTTCTTTCAGGATGTTGCTATGGTGATCTCAGGTTGGCCCCATAGATTCCAGGAAAACTTACTGAAAAATTCTTGGCCCCCTATTGCCAACTCAACTAATCTATTGAGTAGTAATAGAGACATAGTAAAATACCAGTCACCTCTTTCATTAGAAAACGGGGGAATAGCTGTTTTAGAATCTGATTCAGTAGCTGTCTGTCACTGATTCCCAGTCACTGTTTTTCCCAATAAGCCATGTGTTTAAATTTGTTAATCCTGAAGCACAGCAGGAATCCTGGAAACGCTATATCATCACTACACAAGTTTACGGTGTTCTTTTTATGGTGCTCTTACCAAGTTTGCAATTAAAAAGTGGTTTCCTGATGTAAAATTTGAATTTGTTTGCCATGACAATTAGTTAACAGTCTCAATTAATTGGTTAAGAAAATCTTTCTTATCTTCCAGAAGAGGTGAAGAGTTGAAAGATAAATTCCTTTGCACAGAATTTACTTAGCGCTGATCTCTATCTCCTTCTATTATTTTTTTTTAAATTTCTTTATTGGTTAAGGTATTACAAATGTGTCCTCATTTCCCATT
Organism: Myotis brandtii; assembly: GCF_000412655.1. NCBI lineage: Eukaryota > Metazoa > Chordata > Mammalia > Chiroptera > Vespertilionidae > Myotis > Myotis brandtii. The sequence goes on along the minus strand of NW_005365553.1, from coordinate 2,052,006 downwards.
AACCCCCAACCTCCCCATTACCCCCCAACCCCCCCCCCCCCACTCATGCTCTCATCCCCCTGTTGTCCGTGTCCATTGGGTTTGGCTTATATACATGCATACAAGTCCTTTGGTTGATCTCCCCCCCTTACCCCCTCCCTCCCCTACTTTCCCTCTTTTGGAGCTTAGCCTTGCTTAAAGTTTTTTCCTAAAAATAAAATCTAAATAAACTTTTTCTCCATTCTATATAAATACTAGAGAACTACTAAAATTACATTAAAACAGACTTTACACAGGTGCTATCTAGCTGCCCATTTCTATGTATAGAATCATAACTGAAAGTCATTGATATTTGAGAAAAATTATGAAGAAAAAATATTCAGTGAAATAACTAAAAACAGAGCTTGAGACTTTAATTTTGAGCTAGAAATTCTTAAATAAAATTGTTTGGTTCTATAGCATCTAAGTTCAAATTGCAATTATACACTAATATTTTGAACAAAGAATGAATAAAATGCTGGTCTTTTCCACAAAATTCTAAAATCATATTACTTCTCAGTTTTGCCTGCATATATTTTCTTGCAAGGTAATCACACAAAAAATATTGTTATAAAATATTCCAGGATATCATCAGTTTTCTCAAAATCTTTATAAAACTTCTGATAATCAAATTATTTATTACTCGCTTGTACAATTGGTTTGCATTAAATTTTCTCATGTTCATCAAACAATTGATAAGCAAACTTGGTAGGCAGGGTACATGCTAGTGTAGGAAGGGTTGTTCAAGCAAAAACTTGTTTCATAAGTTACATTATTAGTAAAAAAATATCTCTTAAAATAACTTATTTTTATGCAACTTCTGTAATTGGAGGGGCTGAAATAGGAATGATGACTATTCAGACGACAGGGATGGCTTAGTAATTACCGCTTGCAGTGGATGCTGTAGTGTACCTCCAACATTCCCTGTTAGGACTGAGCTGCTTATTGTCCTAGCTTCTAGGGGAGTTACCTGCTGACAGCTCACAGCTGAGCCCTTCCGCAGAAATAGCCTACTACTGAAGGCCTCAGTAAGGCCCTCCCTGGGGTTAGCACTCTTTCAGTAACTATTTAATGAAGGAGAATAAAAACTCAAGAAACTGACTTCACTTGCAGCAAATCTGAAGAGCCAATTCCAATTTTAAATTTCTTCTTAGGATTGGCTGAAACACTTATTGTAATTCCATCACAATTCAAATTTTCCCTTTACCCAGTCCTACTCCTCTTACTCTGATGTTCCTAAGAGCACTCCTCAACATATGGCTGAATGCAAACCTCCATCTCAGAGACTGTTTCCAGGGAACCCAGTCTGAAACTGTTGGTGCCTTGAGCAATCCTGTTAAGGAAAATCTAAAATAAGAGTTTGGAGTTGGATCACCTAGTAGCAGGCTGGGAATGAAGAACAATCACTACTTGTAAGTTCAGTACTGACAGCCCTTGGCATGAAGTAGGAATAATTGTCATGGTGGTGAACTAGAATCTGATTTTACTGGAATGAAATATACTGGCAGGTGCAAGATCTCCATCATTTTAGAGGTTTTCAGAAAGCTAGCAATTATGAGAATTTTTATATGACATCTATTGATGTACTAGAGAAAGTCCTGAAAGACTGAAGATGAGTAATCATCAATTTAAAATAAAATGAGAGGCCCTTCTTAATGATAAATTAGGCTTATTAATATTTATTTCTATATACTTATTTAATAATACTTATTAACATAACAGAGTTCCAGAGAATATTGAATTTGCAACACTGGCAAGTTTGCTATACCAGGTCATCATATAGTTGAAATGGAATTAGACCCTGAAATTGGGATGGAGACCCCTGATCAATAAACTTGAAAACCTTCAAATCTGAAATTTCCCTGAATCCTTTGAGCCTGAGAACTCCTCCTTGTTAAAGTTGGGCACTCCTCCATTGCTTAAAGATATCTAGAGTCCTCTGCTTTGCAAGACAACATACCTCCTCCTTAACCCCAGCTCCCAGGATCTATCTCACCTTCTTTCCTAGACAGCAGTTCAATAACTAAGATCAAGTCACAACAAAACCCAATCAGGGATGTGCAAGGAAAGGGAATATAACTTGAAGGAGCTTCAGGACCTAACCAACATGTCCTGGAAGGATCTAGGAGAGTGTATGAGGTGAAACATACAGTTCAATAAAGATGAGCTTATTGATATGGAAGCAAACTAGTGATATAAAAAACTAACACTCTGACAAGGACCTTGGAAGATAATGCTAACACATTACTAGGTTGGCTGTTAAAATCTTGGAGAAAAAAATGTCCCACACTAAGTGATGAAGAAATGATGAAGAGAGTAGAAGTAGGGATTAAAGGGCTCGAGGAAGTATATATGGTAGAATAAATATGCTGTTGTATTAGATTGCCATAACGAAATACCACAGACTGGGTGGCTTAAACAGCAGAGATTTTTTTCTTACAGTTCTAGAGTCTATAAGTCTAAGATCAAGGTTTTGGCACATTTGGTTTCTTCTGGTTGCCTTCTTTCTGTGTCCTCACATGGTCTTTTCTCTGTGTGTCCACATCCCTGGTGTCTCTTTGTGTGTGTGAGTTTCCTCTTTTTATAAAGACACCAGTAAGACTGGATTAGGGCCTACCCTAATAGCATCATTTTAACTTCATCACCTCTTTGAAGGCCCAATCTCCAAATACAGTCACATTTTGAGGCACTGGGGTTAAGCCTTCTATATATATATATATTTTTTTTCCCTTTTGAGGACACAATTGAGTTATATATATATATACACACACATATATATATATATTTTCCCTTTTGAGGACACAATTGAGCTTATAATACTATGTGAAGCTGAAAATGTCATCAGCCAACCACATGTGAGGGAAGAGCACAGAGGACATTCCATTTACCAAGGTAATAATGGATGTGCTGGTGAGAAGGGCGCCTAGACCACTGAGTAACTCAGTGGCAGCACACGTCAGCTTAGGCAGAATCATTACTCAAGAGCAAGTTCGCCCAGTCCTCTCTGTGATCCATGCCCATGGCCCTGCGGCCCTTTTTCAGAGCACACCTGTGGTTACAAAGGGGACCCCTATGTCTAGATGACAAAGGGAGAACATGTGAAAGCTGGAAAAGAAATGTTGCTGCTACATATCAGCCCCACTCAGGGATATTCCTGAAAGGCAGTGGTAAGGGAAACTCTCCCACCCTCTGTGCAAGGAAAAGTCACCGGAGGTGAGAATACGCCCAGACCCATGGGTAATAACACATAGCTTGGCTGGTTGGTGACAGGTAAAGACCTCATCACACTGCCAGTGACCAACTTGAAAGATTTTATTTTTCTCATCCCCACCACTGTAAGCTGAGAGAGACCATATATCTTAGTTTCTAGGGTGGTGGGGCAGGGGTGGGGGGACATTGCAAAAATCCCATTAAGCTTTAAGCTACTCTGCCACCAATCCCTTTAGGTTTCTTGTGCCAAGAGGCCAGCAGGCCAGGAAAGGAACCACGTTCTTAGCAGAGAAGGGAAGACTATATTTGCACCAAGGCTCTTCCTGCACAATTTCAATTTTAAGTGAATAAGTATAGCAGCCCCAGCCTGAGAAGAGCACAACAATCAGTCCTCAAGACCTGAGGGTTGGGGGCCAGGGTCATATCGCTGGGCAAGTCTGTTAGAGCAGAGAGTTGCTAGCCAATGGCAAAGGGTATCTACAATAGGTAGAATAAGAGGGTGATGAAAATCTCATGTAGCCGCAAGTCCAACTGTTGTAACTGGGACCGTACTATTCTTATTTTATTTTTTTTAATTTCCCCAGAAAAAGAGACTAACCAGAATCCTGAAGAAAGCTGTTCCAGGATTTGTTGAGCTTACATAAAGCAAGAAGATCTGAGCAACACAAGTAATGATCTGTAGTCAAAGCTGTGGTGTGTGTTACCAGGAACTTACACCCCCCCAAAATTGCTAAAACTGAAGAGCTGCCTTGCCCAGGATTATGGCCTACCCTCAAGCAGCCTGTATCCACATATTGACTGATGGGGAACAAAGGTCTCCTGTCCCCTTGGCACAATACTAGGCAATTTGAGGTATTTCTGAAGGCTTCACAGCCTCAGAGAGCACCCTGAGATGGTTGAGTTCTCCACTGCAGCCACATCACAGCTCAACATTTCTTTCTGCCAAATCCCGGTTCCCTCACCCCACTTTAGGTGTTGTTTCAGGAAGCACTTCCCAATAAGTCTCTGCAGACTGATCTCCATCTCACTCTGTTTCAGCACTAAGATGTTGCTAATCCCGCTATGTACCCAGTGCCACCACCACCACTGTTCCTCTTCCTCCTCCTCCTATTACTACAAAATGTTAATTATGAAAGTCTGATATTTATTTGTGGTGTAAAAAATTCTCAAAGTCATATGTACTGTTCTTCTTTATTATATGTATGTAATTACTTAATAATATTTAACATTTGAGTGCTAAGATGTGCCAGCAAGAATTTTGCATACATTGTCAAATAATCCTCACATAAAAGGGATCCTATTACGAGTCCCTTTATACAGAAAAGGAGGTTGAGACTTCATGAGGTTAAATATTTTATCCCAATTTGCACAAGATGCAAATGGCAGCTGGGATTTGGCTCCAATGCTCAGGCTGTTAGACCACAGTCACTTTACTTCCCGTCGATATGGCATGAAGTGACTGCATGGGTTACCCAGCATTATTTTCTAAACTGTGTGATATTCCAGTCGTGTCCCACTGATTTTGTTTGATTAGAGAAAGACCACAATGCAAAATGGGGGAGCCTCTTTATCAGTATGGACTATATTCATCCGCCTAGACATTCCTTTCTTCATGGGAGCTCCATCCTTTCTTGGGACACCTTTTTATTTACTTGAATAACATAATCATGATGGCTACCTAGTGGTTACATGTCTATTTTGTATATTAGTTGAGATTTAAAACTATCCAGTTATACTTTCACCTTTAAGAAGCCTTATATATAATTTACTTGAGACTAATCTACATGAGCAAATTGGCAGCTTTGTGTTTCTAGCCCATAATTCTACACAGGACCACAATGACATCTTTTCAAATTAACATCTTTTCTAATTTAGTAAATCTGCCAATTAAATGTAAAATGGGGAGGGTAGATGCACATTATCATTTTTAACATATTCTTTGACTACATTTTCTACTTTTCTTGGTAGAAATGGACATTTTAACTGCCAGCCAATGGCATAAACATAGGCTATTTCTAGCATGTATTTTTCCCACAAACATTTTGATGCCTTATTATGATTGCTATGAATCTACCATAAGCAGAATCCTTGCAGAGAGGATGGAGGACAATCGGGAGGGCTTGAATTGCAGCAGCCATCATGCATGGACTCTACTGAAATCCAAAGCAACAGAAGAAGGTAGTTTCCACTCTGACCAATTTTCAGTTAAATCTTTTCTTTCATACCAGCTGACTTCTGAAAAATAGATTGGATTCCAGCCTTGGATTATAAATCTTTGTGGTGTCTATTGTGAAAATGCTTTCTACCATCATAGGATCTGATAGCTGCTCTCCCCCCTGAAATGCATCACGGTCTGGTAGCACTCAGAGCTTTTAGCTTGTTAGTGCAAATCAACTTTTATTGCCTGCATTTGAGAGAAAAGGACAGTGAAAGCGCACATCCATACATTATTTTGGCTATTTGTAAAAGGTTAAAAAAGAAGAATGGAAGATAAAACGGCAGCATTTTCTGAGGGCTTAAGAAATGACTTTGCAACACACATGCACTCACACACACACAGAGGCACACACACAGCAGCTGGGAGTGGTTCCTGATGGAACAACAAAGACAAACTAAATGTTGGCTAAGTGATTTACTGTCAACACAGGATGACACTTTGACATGCACTGTTTTTATATGTTCCCATTTCCTGTATGAAATTTGTGGAACTTTTAAAGCTGTTGGACTCCAGAAGCCTGCTTAGCTGCTCTGACCACTCAAACCCCGCAGACAGTAAGTGGCAAGGGGCGGTAAAGAATTACCAATAAATTGGGAGTTGAGAAGCAAGAGTGATGAGTGAGACAAGTGTTGATATTAGAAACTTTGATTTGGAGGTTTATAAAGGTAAGTGAATGTGACATTTAGTCATCTGGACTCTGAAATGGGCAAGTGGAAGGATTACAGATGATAGCTTTTAGAGAAGGGCAAAATCTTTTAAATCTTTTATTGCTGAAGTTTCAAGGCAAAGTCAAAACTAGATTAGAAGATAATCAATACTCTGAGGCTTACCAGGAGGGTTTTGAGCATTTTTACTCAGAATGTTATCTTAGGAAATGGGTTTGGAAAACCTTCTCAAGTAGAACCAGTAAAAGGGGGCTTTTTTTTAAGTTAACAGAAAAATATATTTTAAAAATACAAAAGGATAAATGTTATAAATATGGACAAAAATGGTTATCTGTATATAATCATGTCATTTCTGATGTGGAAAAATAAAAAGAAATATCTATTGAGCAAACCATTTGACTGCATAAGTTTTTTTTTACACAGGTTAGAGGATTTGGACAATTAGAAGATACCTAATCTGACTGTTGTCTTCTAGCCTGGGGTCTAAAAAATGATATATTCTGTATGCCATGGCTGGAGCGAATTGGCAAACCTGATTCTTATAGTTGACCCTTTAAGAGATTGTTGCAAAATGTATTTTTAAACTAAGTCTAGTATATGCAAATGTTTTTCTTAGTTTTCCATGGAAAATTAACTGCGAATCTGTTTTTATAACTAAAATGGTATGCTTTAATCTATTGGTCCAAAAATGTGTATCAAGCCTCCACCAAAAGCTAGGAACACCCATATGTGTAAATGCTTCCTAACGCTTTCTACACCTTGCTAGACATTTCTCCTCTCAAAATTCCTGCCCTCCCTCTCAGGTCATGATTCTGCATTACACTTCAATGATGAAACCTAAATGTCCTCATTTTCCACTTTCCTGCATGTGTACCCATCTTTACCTCCTTCTCTGTTATTGAGGAAATGCATGCTTCTATTGAAGATTAAACTCCCCACCTTACTTCTCACAGGCTTTACATACCCTTTTTAATTGCACCATCAAACTCTTCCTCTGTCTTACCTTTCCCATTAGCAGCAAACATGTTTGTCATTATTATTCAAGAAGAATCCTCCTAGTGTCATATTTCCCTCAAGATATCTCCTTTTTCATATTTGACTACAGGACAGGTAAAAACTCAGGGTTCATACCTGCTGTCTCCACTACCTCTCATCACATTCACTCGTCATTCCACTCCGGTTTGGGCTACCTCTCCCTCACCCACCCACTGAAAAGCTATTTATTCCAAGATTACCAATGATGTCTATGTTGTTAAGAAGCCTATTTTTTCTTTTCTAATTGTATCTGTCTCTCATAAAATTCAGTGAAGTAGACACACCCTTCTTGAAATATAATTTCCCCCTGCCTCCAGGACACTACTCTCTTCTGTTTCATCTCTGACATTTTTGTCCTCACCTTCTCAGTTTGCCTTTTCCCCTAAAGACTCCAGAGCATGGTCCCAGACTTCTGGGCTTTATTTCTTTAATGATACTCACAATTTGTTTAGTTTGTCACCATTAGTTGGTGCCAAACTCCTGAGAGAAGGAACCATGATTATTTTATTCATTGATACATTATCCAGCCCCTACTTTGTGTCTGGAACATTTAATAGTTCAATTGTTATACTTCAATCAATGAAGAAAAAATAAAAAAGGAATGTGATGTTCAGAAAATGTATCAGAATTTGATCCAAATCAGTCCGTCTCAAAATTGGTAAGACCTGGGCTCAGCAGATTATTTGCTCTGATGGCATATTTCTGTGAAAGAAGAGCTGAGTACAGTTTATGTCCCTTGTTTTTCAGTCCACAGTTCCTTCATTTATAACACAGCGTCATCCTATATACTATTACTTTCTAAATCTATTTGGTCCATTTAATTTATCAAAATGGTCAATTTCCTCCCTTAGACCAAACCTGAATTTCACTTGCAATTTTAGATTCAAGCAAAGTATAAGCACTCTATTTTACTTATTTTAAAAAATAGCCTTCATTAAGCGAAGAATCTCTGTACATTGTATTTAATTTTAGGAGCTCATCAAATGTTAAGCATATAATGAAAGTTTTGCAAATTCCACCATTTTCACAGACTTTCTATTTCTTTAGTAGTTAAGTTATTTCTACTAGTATGATACATTTACTGACAATATAAATTCTAAGGATGACTAAACTGAATCACAAGTTTTCAGACAATTTATCAGCCCCTTTGGGCAACTGAATATTATCAAATATTATTAGTTGTTAGAGACATTTGATATTAAGTGAAATTACATGAGACTTCTCAGATGAAGTTCAGACTTCAGTCTGCAATATGAATTCATCTGGAATTGGATGGACTGATACAAAGGCCTGAGCTAAGAGCAAACCAGCATTGGCCTAGTAAGGGTCTGGGAGGGACCTCATGATAATATTTATATGCTTCCACTTCTTTGCCCTTTATATTTGGTTTTAAGAAGATCTATAGTTATTGGATAACCAAGAGCCATATTGATATGTGACTATTGAATCAGTCATTTATCCATTAAATCAGTGCTTTTTCCTCCTGTGATCCTCATGGTCAATATCTGTACAATCAATTGGATTGGACAGGCAGTCAATATGCCATGGCAATGGAGAAATTGCTATTTATCTGATCTACATTTCTAAGTGCTATATTTTTATCATAAAACTTGGCTTAAATTGTTTTTCTCTTGGCAAATGCTTGCCTTAACTCAGTATGAGTAAAACAGGAACAATACTAAAAGGGCACACATTTGCAATGTTTAATGGGGAGCAAGGCAGAGAACCCTAATAGATGCTAATATAAAACTCTGTCGCATGCTCTGTAGCACTTCTGTATCATAACTTACAGCATTCCATTCAGACTGTAAGTTCCGTATGGCGATGTTGTGAGTTGTATTATCATCGAATACATTCACGACTCTTCACTCCCAAGACCTCTTGACAGAAAGATTGTTCTTACTAAGTGGTTTGTAGATGTGACTTAATTTGGCCAATGAAATGTGAGTCAAAGTAACATAAGCCACTTCCAAGCAGATATTTTAAAAGCCAGGACAGGATCCTATCATTATTATTTTCCTACGACAATGAGACTGTCATGAGTGGACAGGGAGTGCTCCTTCAGCCTAAACTGCAAAATGAAGATTGGCATGGAGCAGAGCCAAAGCTAACCTTCAAAAGATACGTGATGGAGCTAACCCTTAGCTGTATGTTTTGAATTTATATTGTGTCTTCCCGTGTACAAAACTATTTTTTCCTACAAACATTTTGTGGTGTGTGTGTTGGGGTATAAAGGAAAGCAGAATGTTTTATCATAATTTTGCTTCAGCAGCTATGGGACAAATTAAAAGTCCCAAACTCTGGGGGGAAAAAAGATATATAATGTAAGCAACAAATAAGGTTTGGTCACTGTAGGCATCTAAGATTTTTAGTAGTTCTTTGTTATTGCAGTGAAACTTGGTGTAAGCTGACTACTTAAAGCTTATATAGCCTCAAATTCTGGCAGAATGTATGGTGCAAAGAAGACGATAATTTGTTAAATGAACAAATGAAAAACAAAAATAGAATCTAGAATGCATTTCTATTCATTACAATATTTTATTCCTTCACAAACCACTACTGCTATAGATATGTAATGTATTTTAGTCACTGAGATGAATTCAGTACTAAACTGGAGACTTATTGGAGAATAAATTGTTACTATCATTGGTACTCTAAGAAAACTAGCAGCAATTTTGAAAGTTGGAAATTTCAAGGTTTTAAGTGTAGCAAAATATTCAAGTACATACATTATAAATACTGCTGAATAAAGATCCTAGTTCGTACAGATTAAATTGTAATCTCTGTATCTTCATTTTCCTGCCTGAGAAGCTTTGATAAAAATAAATGATGTTATGCTGCCTCTGCTTATCAGATAGGACCACACACTTCCTAAGGGGAATATCCATCAAGCACCCCTACTGCCTGGGAGAGGGTATGTTTTAGTCAATGTAAGAGGAAATAATAGCACTCAAGCTAGCCTTAATCATTCATGCACTTAATTTTAGTAAGCTCTTTGAGTGTCTTTATTTCTCTTTCTGGGGATGGGGTTAGGCTAGAAGGGGTTAATGGGGAAAATGGGGGAAACTTAATACTTTCAACAATAAAGATAAATTTAAAAAAATAAATAAAGTGGGAGAAAAGATAAAAAAATACAAATGAGGAAATATGTTAAAATATTAGTATTTCATAAACTCTCACAAGGATTGTCCTGAGGAACTTCTGTGCTCTAAGATCTTTGCTGTCTCCATAAGACTAAATAATGGTCCCAGAGTCTTGCCTATTTCACTGAACAATCATGCACTCCAATCAAATACAATGCAAAAGTTAAGTCTAGATTTAACTAGCACAGGATAAGGGGAAAATCTGGCAATCATGCCCTGACTGATGTAACTCAGTTGGTTGGGTATCATACCGTGCACCAAAAGGTTTTGGGCCAGATCCCCTTGTAGAAGCATGCAGGAGGTAGCCAATGGATGTTCCACTCTCATATTGATGTTTCTCTCTCTCTCTCTCATTTACTCTCTCTCTAAAAGAAAATCAATTAAAAATATTTTTAAAAATTTGGCAATCATGTAGTCAAGTTCATCTGTATCTGCAGATGTATTTAGATCTAAGTTGGGGTGTCTAAGTGATTGGCCATGCAGTTTTCACTCTTGGTTATAGATTGGCCATCTTAAAGACTTCTCCATGATCACAGACATCCATCAACAGAGGGTGATTTTTGCCCTCCTCTAAAAATAATGTGGAACTATAACCAAGCATGGTACCAGGAAGAAGAAATCTATATTTGGCTTTCCCTAACAGGTCAGGAGAAGATTTAATCACAGAACACTTTCTCCTCACCTCTACCTTTAATATTCAACAACACTTGTTTAGAACAAAAGTAGGACTGACCCAAGAAACAAATAAAAATATGTCTCCACTCATAACATGAGTTACTATTCTAGATAGGAGAGTTTGCCTCTGGCTTTTATCAGTTTTTTTAAAAAAATATAAGTAAAGAAAAGAAACAGTATGGTTTCAAATAATACCAAGGACCCAATTACCAATGAATCAATTGAATTAAAAAATATCTCATTTGAGGAAGTTTAACAATAACATGGCTGTTCAATGCTCCTATTTTTGTCTCCTAGCAAAGCACATGAAGACCTTTTTGGTACTTTTCCTTTCACTATATTCCACTCATGATTGAAGGAAAGTAATTTATAATGAATGATGCCTTCAAGGTAGAGTGAGATTGCTACCTGCTTTTATAGCTAGTAATGGAAAAACTGCAGACATGGTGGGTAATAACTTAGCTCATTAATTTTCTCAGACATGTTTTAGGCAATAAACACTTGATTTGAAACTTTTGGGTGTACAGAAACACCTTGGCCTTCAAGGTAGAACTTATCTGCTCCCATAATACCTCAACTTTTGACATTTGTTCTATTTTTGTCTAGTGAATAGGACAGTCTTAGTATGGCCTTACCTTCTGTGGGATAATATATATGTGCCACTTTGCCTTGCTCACATGATGGAATCACATTTAATAGGAAAAATGCATCTGTGTGATTTGTGAATGGAGCACAAAGGTAATTTCAGAACATTTGTCTGTAATTGGAGTGCCCCTGCCTATGAAGCTACAAAGACTGGGTGACCCTGCAGACTCTTGTTTGAAAAAGTAACTGAAGTGCTTATATTCAGGCACAGTCAATATATAAAAGTTTGCTGTGATGGGTGATTCAGAGAATAGCAATAATGATGATAATGACAATGGTGATCATAATGAAAGTGAGAGTATTTTTGGAAAACAATGTTCTGCCTCATTCAAAGCCAACAAAACAGGGACACTGGGGAGCCTATCAGGCATAGAAACTGTCTACAAAGAGTTGCAATTCCTGCTGCCCTTTTCAGCTGATCCAGCTACTGTGACTGAGCTCTCTCAAATACCATTCCAATATCCATGGAGCCCAAAATATTTATTGTTATCAAAAGCAAAGCAAAACAAAGCATCCAAGACCTTCCTACTATTGGCACTATCTTGACTTCAGAGAAAATCAATTATCAGGGCTGCCCTCACCCAATCACCTAAGTTGGTTCTTCTTCTAAGAAAGCAATAGCTTCAGAAAGTTCTTTTCATGGTTTCCCAAGAGTGTCACAATCTTTCCTGTAGCCTCAGGGCTATATCCTGTATCCTGAAGGGTCTACTTATTGCTGAGAAGGCATTCTATATTCACAGCAGGCAATGGGAGGTATTCAGACACAGTAAAGGAGCTTAAGTCGACACTGAACATCAAACTAGGGAAGCAGAAAATCATTTGTACATTCTCAAATTTAGGTAGGAAAGTGGCTTTATACCTCACACAAATAATTCCAAACAAACTGTCAAGTTAATCTGTTTGGCCTTTTCTATCCCTCATTTCTCTTTCCTCTTTGATAAGCTATACCTTCACTCAGCCTATTCTGCTACCTGTTTTAGGAGAGCTATGCCCTCATTCAGATTTCAGTATAAGATAAAATCCAGAAGAGTGGTACAATTAATATAGCCATGTTGACAAGGATTCAAGCTACAAAGCTAGGTGGTATCTTCAACAAAGACCTAGAACATTGTCATAACGTCAGAGGCAGTAGTCCTTTGCTTTATCTTCCTTTTCACTTGTTCCATTCAAAAAATGATAACCTCAAAAACAAATATATCTAAAAACTTATGACCAGGCATATTTATTGTTATTCTATCAGTCATTTACTCTCCAACAGCTACTCTCCAACAGCTATCAAATTATCGCCAGTTGCTATGAAAGTGGGATTCCCATGTTTTTGTCCTCTTAGGATTTATAATACAGCTAGGAAGGCAGTAAGTAAAGACATGGACAATTGTCTGCAAAGCAAGCCACCAGCAAAGGACATACATATGACTATGATTAACTGCAAAATGGGTTATATGACACGGTTTCAGGAGATCAAAGAAGGCATACATGAGACTGGAGCATGACAGATGGGACCAAGGTAGCGTAGATAGTTCTGAAAAGAACAAGCAGAGGGGTTAAGTACTATTATGGGAGAAATAATATAAGCAAGGTGGAGAAACAGGAAGACTGTTCTGTTGTGACTGGACAATACACTCAAGTTAAAGTTGAAGTTTTATATAGAGAAGTAAATAGTATTAAGTTAGAAAGATCTATTTGAACTAAATTGTTTAAGGACTTAAATTCCAAATCATGAGTTATCCAAACTTTCCACTTCCCTTCATACTGGCCCTTTATTTCAATAAAAGTTTAATTATTATGTTGTGATATAAGCACAAAAGTGGTACAATAGCCTGGCCCATGTGGCTCAGTGGTTGAGCATCAACCTATGAATCAGAAAGTCATGGTTTGATTCCCTGTCAGGGCACATGCCCAGGTTGCGGGCTCAATTCCCAGTGTGGGGTGTACAGGAGCCAGCGAATCAATGATTCTCTCATCATTGATGTTTCTATCTCTCTCTCCTTC
>NW_005365553.1:2026484-2038302 GCF_000412655.1 Myotis brandtii | reverse complement strand
TTAATTTAATATCATATATAAATATTGTATACATTTCTGAACCTTTACTTACTTAAATGCTTAAAAATATTAAGAAGCATGAACACAGATAAAACCTTTATAAGATTGCTGAGAAAACATGGAGCAAAATATTGGAATATGATCACTTAGATTTTAAAATCTAATGGAAACCGCTATAAAATCAAGAAAATATTGAGAAAAGCAAAACTTTTTTTTTAAGAGGAAGAGTGAAATAGAAAACTGTAAAAGTCATTGAATGAATCTGGTCAATGCAAAAATATCCAAGCTGCAACATAAAATAAAGAATAAACTGGAAGTATGTTTTTTAGTTGTAGGCATTGCCATATACATGTTTCATCTAAAAAGAAAATGTTTGTTTTTATAATATAAATGCAAATGCATAAATAAATTAACATTTCATTGATAATGATTAAGATCTGCTAGAATGGTATATGTTGTGTAGCTTATAACTGCTTACATTTTGAGGAAGTGATAGTATAGTTGTCAATAAACTTTTTATAACATGAGATTTAAATTTAGTGAGCAATTTGTAAAGTGTCCCATAAGTTGGTGGAGTTACCTTGTAACACTAGAATGCATAAGCAATGGGGAAGCACAGGGAATTTTAAGCAAAAAGTGATGTGGAGAAAAATCAGACTTTAGGAAGATTATCTGGACGATAGAACATTGTATAAATTGGAAAAGGAAGTGACTCAATTTTCTCTAGATTGAAACCACCTTCATTTGCCAACCCTTGGCATTTTTGTATCATTCCCATAGCATACCAGTGGCATCCCAATTCTTTTGTTTTGTTCCATCTAAATTCATATTTACCCCAGTCTTATTGAGAAGCAGCAGTTGGCAGCTGGTTTTAAGAACTCCAGGAAGATGCCCTAGCCAGTTTGGCTCAGTGGATAGAGTTTCAGCCTGCGAACCCAAGAGTCCCAGGTTCGATTCCCGTCAAGGGCACGTACCTTGGTTGCAGGCTCCTCCCTGATCTGGGCCCTGGTCAGGGCGCATCGATGTGTTTCTCTCACATTGATGTTTCTCTCTATCTTTCCCTCTCTCGTCCACTCTCTCTAAAATCAATGGAAAAATTATCCTCAGGTGATGATTTAAAAAAAAAAAGAAAGAAAACCATACTTTAAAAAAAAAAAAGAACTCCAGGAAGAGATGGTGCTAATTTTTTTTTTCACTTCTGCCCCTGAATTTTCCAGAAGATATATGAATGTGAAGTTTAAAGCTGCTCTCCAGCTCTGCCTGGTAGTAACTGAATTCCCGATTACTGACACTATCTCAGGAGCAGTGGAGACTATACAAGGCTGCCAGTTATTTCTTCTCTTCTGTCTTTGATCACTGTCCTCTACATAATGTAAGAGACTTTCAGGATTGGGCTTTAGTGTCGCTTCATCACAAAGGAAACACCGTTGCTTGTTATTGGTCCAAGCCTATTCCTATGGAGGCCTACTTGTGTATCAAAGTATTACCTGGTAAACAATGAGGCTTTGGTGCATTCAAGTGATGTCCCACCATTAGGAAGATCCTGCCGGGGAATACATTCAGGTACCAAGCTTTTGGAAGTTCTCTATGAGCATTCTCCAATTTCCCATCTCCAAACTGAATGAGAGGATTCTTTTAATTTACGCTTTAATGTTTCTATTCACTTCCTTAAGCAGAAGGAGGGGAGGAAAGAAAAATAGAAGCTTTCAGGGAGATCTGCATCTCTTTTGCATAAGATGAACCAACCAGTGGTATTAGTTTACACTGAGGCAGCCTTAGAAACTAGTCCTTTAAGATGACCTCAGATGGCATCTAATTCTCTGAGTTCCCTGAAACTTTTCTATAATAGCCATTAACCTGGAAATGAAACTGATTAAATAATAAAAATCTTCATATGTTAATTACACAAGACCATGCTTTTCTACCTAGGAGACACAGAGGAGCAACTACTACTAATAGTAGTAGTTTAATTTTTTTTAAATGACTCTGTCCTGTCCCTTACTACTTCCCTCTCTCCCTCCTTCCCCCCTTCCTCCTTACCTTCCTTCTTTCTGTTAAAAGATAAATTAAAGCACATTAAAAAATTATGTTTATTTGTGTAAATATCAATCTAAATTGGACAGCACCAAACTGGAAGTAGACAGGAGCTCAGGAAGACACTTTTATAGAGAAAAGGCAAAAGCAAAGTAAGGAAATTCTTGATTGGCTATATCTTAAAGCCTAGTTGGCTATTTGTGATTGCTTGTTCTCAGAGTTTTGATTTTGTAACCTGGAGGAATTTATAGGCTTAGATTTTGGTTTGCTTACTAGTATGGAGGCCACCAAGGCATCAGAGCCACAGTCTAAAGGTCATGGTTCGATTCCCAGTCAGGGCACATGCCAGGGTTGCAGGCTCGATCCCCAGTGGGGGGTGTGCAGGAGGCAGCTGATCAATAGATCAATGATTCTCTCTTATCATTGATGTTTCTATCTCTATCTCCCTCTCCCTTCCTCTCTGAAATCAATAAAAAATATATTTTAAATAAACAAAAACGATTTCCTGAGAAAGACTCTTTTCAGGAGTGGAGAAACCAATCAGGACACAGGTTTGGAGCTGTATCCTTACTTACACAAAAAATAATTGCTCTGTTCATTGTGTTGTCAGAGGATTGGGTGGTGGAATTCCTCTGTTGCTAATGAGAGCGGGGTTTTGGGGGTACCCCTGGAATAAGAATTTCCAGAGGCCTCCAGGGGAGGGTGAGATGCGGTAAAAAGCTTTATTTTCATGGAGTTACATCCCTCAGTTTGCAAAGTCCCATTGTCTTTAAACCACTTCTGTGCAGCTGGGCTTTAGTAGAGGCAAAAGCAGGGCCAGTGTCCAGAGTTTCTGTTCTATGTGGAGGTGAGTCAATCCAATGTAGCATCAAGCTGGATTCACTCCATCAATTCATTGTGTGGGTCCCACATGGCCATGAGTCTTTAGTTCCAAGAGAGTAAGGGGGCCAAGAGCACAAAAGAGAGAGGGGAGGGGGTCTCTTTCATTCAGGAGTTAAGCATTTCTGATTTTGCACCCTTGCAGTGGCCACGCCTATTCTGGCCACTGACTCACTCCCAGGTGTTACTGATAGAATCCCACGTTACCCAGACCTTACTGGTCATGCGTCTATTGTCCAGTCCCTTCTCCCATCAATTTGTGGGAAACAGACTTGGACAATGTTAACTGCAGCTTCCTGGCAAAGCTATGTAAATGGCATGCCCATATTAAGTACTTTCCCCTTTACTCCTTTCCTGTTAATAATAACCAGGTTATTAACGGTATCAATTGTGCCACCTAAAAAGATTGATTCTTCATTCAGACTAAACTCCATAGGATCTAAATAGCATCTCAGCTGGTGTTGCTTTCTGTCTAATGAGAAAGAACATCAGGTATATATAGTTATGGATTTCCCCATACTTTTGCCAGCTAATTAAAAGCTGACATTTTTCTAAAATTCAGTGAAAGAAAGAAATAAGGAGATTGACCCATCACTCTTTTGTATTCTTTGTACCTTTAAAATGCCTTAAAACTCCTAGAAATGCTTTATGATTTTGTGTTTATAAAATTATTTAAAATCTTTTACTTCTAATAATTATAAAACCATTTAGTAATAATCCATTGTTTAGAAAATGCATGTTTAGACCTGGAGAGTCAACAAGTGTATTATTTAAAGCATCTAATGGTGTATTGTTTGCAAAGGGTCAAGATTTATTAAAGCATTAATTAAAGCATTATTTTTCATTCACCACAGTTTAAAAGCTGTGAATTTGAAATATTCTTCTCAGCAAAAAAGAATGAAAAATAATGGCTTTGTTTATTTTTTTTAAAAAGTCTTTAGCATTAGGTGGAATTTTAAACATAGTTTGAATTTGATTGGTGACCTAAAAAAAAAAAAGAAACAAAACAATTCAGTGTTGGCTTTTAATCAGTAAGTAATTCACACTTCAGACACCTTCTTAGCTGATTCCTGGTAGACTGGACATCTTTGAACAAAGATTCCTAAGGGCTCATTAGAGCTTTATCTTCCTGAAAGTAAAATCATTTCCCAGATATGAAAGAGAAGGCACAGAAGGAGCCCTTGGGAATATGTTGTTGGCAAGTAAGTTGTCCAATTGAACAAAGACTTTAAATGGAGTTGAATAATATATGGAAAAATACATTACATTCATAAGTAAACCTGAAACATTAGAAAGGACAACAGGTGATATAGATTCTACTAGTAGAGTACATGTTTTTTTCCACATACTCTCAGGTAACAATATTAAGAAATCCAGTAAGAAAAAAAAATAGATTTCTGATTGTCTGAACATATGCCAATCCATAGACTAGGTAGCAAAGTCCACTTGAAATGTTGAACGAGGAAGTACATTTTATCTTATACTAGAAGCCAGCTGCATGAAATTCGTACACGGGTAGGGTCCCTAGGCCTGGCTCATGATCAGAGCCAATCTGTGGGGCAACCAGAGGGGCGATTGGGGGGGAGGAACCCCCGCTGGCACCTGCCTTGGCCGGCTTGGTGGCACCTGCTTGCCGGACCCGCCCCCACCGCCTCTGCTGGTGGCCTCCCTCTGTGAGAGGCGACCAGCATGGCAATCAGGGGGTTGGAGCAATCAGGGGGCAGTGCAGGCCCACTAGACGGCCAGCCCTGCCACCGCTGCCACCACCGGTCACCTCCCTCTGCAAGGCGACCAGCGGGGTGATCGGGGGGCCCCCCGCTGTCAACCACCTTGGCTGGCCTGGGGCCTGCAGGCTTGGGGGAGCTCCTGTGTTGAGCATCTACCCTCTGGTGGTCAGGGCGCATCATAGCAACCGGTTGTTCTACCAGTTGTTCTGCCGTTTAGTCAATTTGCATATTAGGCTTTAATTATATAGGATGCTCTGAAACTTGGTAACATGACATTCATGTCTATAATGAGACAATGGAAATATATCATATCTTCTAAAGACAGAGTTTTGATAGAGGAATAGTATTAAGAGTAGTACAATCCAATACCTCTGCGGCCTTGGCCACATGAGAAACAACTCATTTGGTCAACAGAACCTAAGTGGTTTGAATTTTGTTTGTTTGTTGTTTGTTTGTTTTATTTTGGGTTTGGGCCTGCTAATCTTTTCTGTTCCCCTGGATTAGGCATTAGGTGATGTCTGAGATCAAAGCTGACACAGAGAGAGGATTCCACAAACATGCTACCATTATTTAAATGACAATAAATTCCTAAATTGCCCCTTAATATACTCTCCTACCAATGCAGTTGACCCTTGAACAAAATGGGTTTGAACTGCTCAGGTCCACCTTTTGTGGATTTTTTCAATCAATAGTATAAATGTATTTTCAATTCTTTGTTATTTTCTTAATAACATTTCTTTTCTCTAGCTTATTTTTTTGTAAGAATATCCTTTATAATAAAAGGATAATATGCAAATCGACTGAACAGTGGAACGACTGGTCGCTATGACACGCACTGACCACCAGGGGGCAGACACTCAATGCAGGAGCTGCCCCCTAGTGGTCAGTGCACTCCCACAGGGGGATGCCACTCAGCCAGAGACCAGGCTCACAGCTGGTGAGCACAGTGGCAATGGCAGGAGCCTCTCCTGCCTCCGCGGCAGTGCTAAGGATGTGCAGTTACAGGCTTAGTACCGCTTATGGGGAGCAAACCTAAGCCAACAGTTGGACATCCCCCGAGGGCTCCCAGACTGTGAGAGGGTGCAGGCTGGGCTGAGGGACCCTCCCACTGAGGAAACGAATGTCGTGCACCAGGCCTCTAGTAGTATATAATACATGTAACATACAAAATGTGTGTTAATTTATGTTATTGGAAGACTTCAATAGTAAGCTATTAGTAATTAAGATTTGGGGGGAGTCAAAAGTTATATGTGAATGTTTGACTACACAGAGGGCCAGCTTTCTTAACCCTCAGGTTGTTCAAGGATCATCTGTACTAACTTTTCACTATATATGTATATTAAGAGTCAAGGTAAAATCCCACTGTTTTTCTGAAAATTCACCTTTAATATTCTGAATAGTACACTGCAAGACTCCTTTATTCTTCACCCAAAGTCTCAGATATTCTAAATATACATAGGCAAAATGATATCTCTTTCTTTCTCACATGTAGCCTTGTTTATTTGGTATGTGGGAAGGAGGAAGTGGAGGCAAAGATGGTAAGGCAATTCAACTAATCATATTTGTTTAAAAAGAAGCATTCTAATGCAATTAAGTGGAAAGAAAAAGAACAATCATTTGAATATAATAATGTCCTATGTTTTCTAAAAATAAACAAACTAATAAAAATTAAGAAATAGCATTTGTCAAAGTATATACTCAACAAATGATAGTTTCTTACTCAAACTTTCCATTTCTAAATACAGGTTTCAAAACTTGAACAGAGGCAAAAACTATTAATCATACTGGAAAAATAAAAAGAAAAATTGTGAAATTCGTAACTTTTTGACAGTTACAATCTTAGGAATAATTTTTTTAAAAAGCCTATTTGGGATATTATTGTGTTTAACAAGGAAAATATAACAGGTCTTAATTTAAAGGTACAGGAACCTGGGTAGGAGTGACGTGGTTATATAGGAGTTCGTGATAACGAGTAAAGATAACATTAGACATGGTTGAACATATAAATAGTGTAATAGCGTGAAAGTGACCTCGGAGTTAGGAAGGCCTAGGCAATTTGCTTACTCTTTCTGAGTTTTAGTCTTATCATCAGTAAAATAAGAATTTCAGGCCCTAACCAGTTTGGCTCAGTGGATAGAGCATCGGCCTGCAGACTCAAGGGTCCCGGGTTCGATTCTGGTCAAGGGCATGTACCTTGGTTGTGGGCACATCCCCAGTAGGGAGTGTGCAGGAGGCAGCTGATCGATGTTTCTCTCTCATTGATGTTTCTCTCTATCCCTCTCCATTCCTCTCTGTAAAAAATCAATAAAATATATTTTTAAAAAAAAAGAATTTCAGGCTTAAGGACACTATAAGAATTAAATGAAATACTACTATTAAAAGCTAGGTAACACCTGGTAAATAGTAACAATGCAACTCACTACTTTTCCTTCAGATTAGGTACATTTCAAATAGTTTAAAGAAATGATTAGCATGGCATCCTGATAAGAAGTTTTGTGAGAAAAGTTGACTTATACAATAGATTCTAGAAATGGCATTGGGATCACAGTTACCAATGATCCATGAGGGAGTAAAAGTATCCAAAGAAATACTGCAGTTACTCAGAGTGCCATCTGATTAGTTTAAATTTTAAACTGACATGTGCATAATTTGAAAAAGGGACACAAAGCCAAGAACACACACAAAAGTTTGGTATTAACCTATGAATAATTTAAAAAGATGAGCATTCAAGCTGATTTAAGAATTGGTGTGGGAAGCACTGAAAAAGAAACCAAGACTTTTAAATCTATCTAGCAGGATGACTAACAAGGAAGAGAGGGATGTGCCTGGAGCTTAGATAAAAGGATATCAGAACATCAGATGTCTGAGAGGATGCAAACCAATACCATTTTCAGAAATGTGAATGGCCTTCAAACTAGACATGGAAGAATAGAATAAAGAGAAATTATACTTTAGGATAATAAAGGAGAGATGTTAAGAGTAACATCCTATTTTAAGTCATTCCTAAATAGATCTTTATCTCCTACTAGGGATGTAGAAATTTGCTAGTATTGAAATGAAAACAAGGCATATATAAAATTGCTGTTTTTGTGGAACTTATAATCTAATGGGGATAAAATAAATAAATACCCACATAGAAATAGATACAGCTCTACATCTGAAAACTGCAGGCCAGAAATACTTCAAAATTCAATTCTTAAAAATTTCACAAAGGCAATATATTTACATATGATGTATTCAAAAAATAAAGAACTTGTGGTAACACCCCCTAATCAACCACATTAAAATTTATCCAATCAAATTTATGAATAATCACCAAAAGTCATATACAAAGTTCAAATGTCTTTACTGTTTATGTACATGGAAATAAACTGATAAATAAAATAGAGAGATAAAAATATTTTTCTAATTTTCAAAAAATTTCAAACATATACAGACTCAAACTAACTATACTTGTGCTATACATTCTATAAATGTTTACAACTTATGTTTGCATGAGTATCTTTAAGAAAGAGCTACATCTGTGTGAAGCATAGAACATGCTACCCCAAAATATGCCACTTTGATAGGAATATTTCAGCATAAGGATTAATTTTTAAAAATTGATACAAAAAATAAAAGCTCTCTATCCTTCTCCTATTAGATTAAACACAGGATATCTTAATTTCATATACAAAATACTCCAATAGCATACAGATTTTAATCTGAGATAATTTAGAAAATAATTTAAAAATGCAATAGGCCACCAGATTGACACAATTTAGTACAATCTGATGATTTGCTGAAGATAAATACTGCATATTTGTAATGATAGATTGAGAAGAAATTATGGAGAATTGTTTATAAAATAGATTTATGATCCTGAGTCTGTTCAATCATCCTGTTCTAAAGTCTAGAATTTAGAAATTCTCATAAAACAGTGCTTAAAATCATGATGGGAAGAAGGACATCTTTTGCTGGAAACAATAGAATATAAATATAAAAAATAATTTTGTATTTCAGAAGTAGTTAATTGCCAAAGGACAGAACAAAATTAAATAAGATAAGATTCTGAACCAAGTATAAAGTATAAAATATTTTCTTCACAAAATACATTAGGTTTAATTTAGTCTAGACACCAAATCTTTCAGATGCTATCTTTCTCTTAACCTATTAAGAGTCTAGAGACAGTGATGGTGAACCTATGACACGCGTGTCAGAGGTGACACGTGAACTCATTTTTTTGGTTGATTTTTCTTTGTTAAATGGCATTTAAATATATAAAATAAATATCAAAAATATAAGTCTTTGTTTTACTATGGTTGCAAATATCAAAAAATTTCTATATGTGACACAGCACCAGAGTTAAGTTAGGGTTTTTCAAAATGCTGACACGCCGAGCTCAAAAGGTTCGCCATCACTGCCTAGGCTATTGATATTGGTAGATGGGCAGCATTTTCATCCCTCTGTTATTCCCTAATGCAATTACCACGCTGAGCTCAAAAGGTTCACCATCACTGCTCTAAGCTATTGATATTGGTAGATGGGCAGCATTTTCACTCCTCTGTTATTCCCTAATGCAATTATACCCAAAGGCACAAAATATTCATTCTCATAAAAGGCATGTGGGATGTGGTAGTGGCACTGAAGTACAATTAATACAAGTTAAAAGAGAAAGTTACAACTAACTTTAAGGGGGAAAAAACAACTTCAGTGTTTCAGAGCCTTTTAGGTTTTGGGATTCTGGGATCTTTTAACCAAACTGTTTAAATGTTTAGGTCCAAATGAGCTATATCTTATGGGCTGAAAAAAAAATGTGCAGATGCAACCTATGTCACTGTTTAGAAAACATGAAAAAAATTGTAAATATTTTTAAAAGATTATTAGGCCCCAAAATGTGAAAAAGTCTCAATTTCCAAAAGGAGGAAAAATATATTGCAAGCAAAAGTTACAAATAGAACTTGAAGGTCTACCATTGGTCACACTCTCAGTCTTCTGAGGACCAAGTCCATATCTAATACTGGATACTGGACAACGGAGCAAAGACTGATTTGCCCATGAGGTTTGTTTGGGACTGATCCCATAAGTTAAAACCTCCCTTCAGCCTGCCTGCTCTGCAGCTGACAAACCACTTCCACCTCTTCTATGCCCACTATTGCTTTCGTTGTTTTCTGAATGTAGAAGCTCTAGTCTCCTACATCTCCAACCTCCTCCAATCCACTGCTTCATTTTTCAGTCCAGGATATTCTTGCCTTCACAATATATGCATTTCTAACTGAATGATCACTGCTGAGCCCAGGACTCTTTGTTCCCCCATAAGCAGACCCAAGACTTGGAGTCCACTGTGCCCTGATGCCACCCCTCAATCTGGGCCACAGCTTTCAGTGGTTTCTATGTCAGAGAGGAAGCACATCTATAGTCAGCACAAGTGTGCTCAGATGAACAGATTCATCCAAGGTATCTTGTAGCATAAAATAGTAAAAAGTGTACTACACAATTTTCCCTTTGATAATAATGGAAACAATAAAATGGGCTAAGCATTGCTAAGAGAACCACTTAAAATTAGGAGGGTGTTAAGAAAATCGGGCTGCTGTTAAGTTGCTAAACCTATTGAAAAACTCATCTCAAGGCTGAGCCATGAACCTCCTGGAACAACTGCTGTATGGCCACATATGGACTTGACCTCCTCCGTGTAGTTTTTGCCCCCTTGTTTGCATATTGAAATTAACCCATCTCTGTTAACCTCACCAGCAATCTTTCATTTGCATGAAAGGAGTACACTTGGCTGCTTTTGGCTTTACAAACCCTGCCTTTGTTCTCTCCAGAGGGCAGTTTGAAGTTGCTACCTAAGTCTGCATCTCCTTGAGTGCAACTCTTTTTTTCCCAAGTAAATGCTTTTTGTTTTTTATTACAACCTGGACCTCTTCTTTGCTTAACACCTTAATGAGCTTTCATATGCTACCCAGTGTTGAGTAACAACTTGAGCCCATATAAAAACAACATTTATAAAGTATGCAAATTACATCAAATTACAAGATTCGACAAATTAAAATTGGGCCAAAGTAATAAAATAACATTTAAGGAGGATAAATGGTAATGCGATTTGGTTCCAAATATGTTTGTAATCTCATTAATATAAAAAAATAATTTAGCCTAAGGCCCCATCAGACAAGTTAATGCCCTTGACAGTATTTTCAGTCAGTAATTTTCCACTTTTTAAATCATCAGTGACAGGTAGCTCACTATTGCCCAAATAGGCTATGCCACTTTTGAAAAAAATTAATGGTAAGACAATTTTTCCTAATAGTTGATTCAACTTTGCCTTATTTTAACATATATCAATTAGTTTAACTTGCATCTTTGGAAAGCAGCTGTTCAGACACTCGAAGAGTGTTCTCAAAAGAAACAGCTATCACATCATGTCTTCTTTATGCTGCCTTTCCAGTTCCTTTGACAGTTCCTCAGAGGACATTTCCTTCACCCCCCAAATACTACAGAATATCAATATGTCTCAAAGTGAAAAATGCAGAAATTAACATGTTGGAGGAGGTCATAGGGAAGACATGACCATCAGTTAACCCTTGAGCTGCACCTGGGCAATGGGAAGCTCTTTATCCTCTTCCCTGTCCTTGGAATGTGTATTCTGCCCACTATCACCATACGTGGAGCTGTTTCAAGGACACAGCCTTGAGAGAGTAGGTGTTGTTGACACCATCTGGACTGTGCATGGGAATAAACCCAGTTAAGGCCTCTATATAAACTTAAGGTTCTGGTGAGTGAGTGCTGAGATCTACTCCTCCTGTGGCCACCAAAGATAAGCCTCAAATGTAAATTCCCTTGCTTATTAAACCTGCCACCTACACCAACCTGGAGTGGTCTGCTGTTTTTTTGGTTTTGCTTGCCCTCCATGTTCAGAGGCCAGTTTTAGATTTAACCTGGGAAGCTCCCAAGGTTGCAAACCAACACACATATTTTATTCACAAGAGAGAAATTATAAGCACACAATAGAATGGTTATTTTATCTTGCTTTTCTAAGCACTCTATTAATATAATCTTATGATACATAAAGAAAAGATAGGAAAGACATAATTATCTACACTAATAAAAGAGAAACATGGTAATTAGCGTACGACCGCTACCCTTCCCATTGGCTAATCAGCATATCCTTATGCAAATTAACTGTCAGCCAAGATGGCGGC
>NW_005365553.1:2014748-2025500 GCF_000412655.1 Myotis brandtii | reverse complement strand
GGCCCTTCTCTGTGCGTGACAGGGGGTGGCGCCGCAACCTCCCCATCGACCCTGCCTTGAGTGTGACAGGGGGCGGTGCCCCAACCCCCCAATCGGCCCTACCCTGAGCGTGACTGAGGGTGGCATCGCAACCTCCCGATCCGCCCTGCTCTGTGCATGACGGGGCGGCGCCCCAACTCCCCAATCGGCCCTGCTCTGAGCCTGACCAGGGGCTGCACTTAGGGATTGGGCCTGCCCTCTGCCACCCGGGAGCAGGCCTAAGCCAGCAGGTCGTTATCTCCCGAGGGGTCCCAGACTGGGAGAGGGCACAGGCCGGGCTGGGGGACCCCCCTCCCCCCGCCCCCCGAGTGCACAAATTTTTGTGCACCGGGCCTCTAGTAATATTATAAATGGCCTTAAGTTTTTAACTGACTTCAAGTTTACTATGAACCAATTCTGTAAGATCAACCATTTAAGCAAATTCAAATGGCATTAATAGAGGTATGGTATCTAGACCTTAGAGATCAATATTTTTAATACAAAGTGCATTGTTTAGATCATATCTGAAATATTTTTCCATTCTTAGAAAATATTTATTGTTGGGATCCTGACAAGCAGACAAGGAGAGTCTCAGAACCACGTGTCCTAAAGAACTGCTTTCAGAACATGGCATCTCAGATCAGGAAAAGGAACTCACTGATCTCAAAACTCAGAAGCATGACAACTAGAAGGGTTGTGTATTGCCCCATAAGGCAGACTAAACAAATGGGTAAAAGCTGTAGAGAGGCGGAATTTGGAATAGCTACTTTGAGATGTGGTAAATTCACTGTCATTGCCAGTATTCAGGTAGAGAATTTAGCAAGGATAATGTGTTATGGATTTAGGCGTTAGGAGCTAGTTCCAGTAATCCTCTGATTTCCTTTCAAAGCTAAGCTACATGATTACTAATACCAAAATTCCCACCTATTCAAGAGAAAACCAGGTATATTGGTAGTCAAATGACTAGAGGAAGAAAAAGAAAGCTATGTATGCATCACGCGATCCTCCAGTGAATCACAGAAGGTGTCATGGGCCTTTCTGTAGCATTAGCCCATCCTTTTCCCTGGACCACGTTGTTGCTTCCCTCTGGCAGGCCATTTCCTACCAGAGACTTCCCACTACTCAGCCCTGCACCTCCTAGTGTCTGATGCTCCCAGAAGTTCCAACTAAGGGAGGCAACAGGGAGGAGCCATTTAATTCTTTCAATTAATTATCTTACTATTTTGTCCTCTAG
This sequence comes from Myotis brandtii, assembly GCF_000412655.1. Taxonomy (NCBI): domain Eukaryota; kingdom Metazoa; phylum Chordata; class Mammalia; order Chiroptera; family Vespertilionidae; genus Myotis; species Myotis brandtii. The sequence goes on along the minus strand of NW_005365553.1, from coordinate 2,024,248 downwards.
AGGCCCTTTTGATATTGTTTTCCTATACTGTTATAAATTTTTGATGAAATATATGTCATTTAAATCACTAAGGAAAATTATGTGTGTTAATATACATCCATACATGCATTTAATCAAGAATATACAAACATTTGTTTCAAATGTCACTCTGAAGTCATTTCTCAAATCAAGCAAAAGGTAAGATTTTTCATTTCTCTGTCTGTTATGCCAAATAGTTGGTAGGTTTAATGTTAGATAATGATTTATAAGCTTCCATAAAGTGAGAAAGGCTGAAATCATTATTACAAGTGCCTTTCCTCTCTTTTACCATTTTAACCCTGTCTTGATGTCTTGGTATATAATTAATAAGGAGATTATAAAGCTATAAGCCCCATAAACAATCCATATAGAGAGAAATAAATGCTTACAGATGAAGGTCTTTGCTGACTTGGACATCAATTCCCCAAAAGCATGTATTAGTGAAAATTTCTGTATGAGCAGAGGACTCAAGTATGAGTTTTGCATTCCAACAGCTCTGCTTCTCTTATTTAAACCAAAAACGAAGAAAAAATGTCATTGTTCTGCTATCAGCATATCAAGTAACAGGTGTTCACTAGATGAACAATAAGGCTGCCCCAAGAATTAAATAATGACAACATAGTGGGATGGCAAAGAAAACAACAGAACATGTAACTGGAGATAGGAATGACTTGGCTACTGTGAAATCTATGTGCTAATATTTTGTTTCTAAGATTATGCACCAATAGTTTACTCTCAGTTCAATTAGTAAATTTGAATTAATTTTATTGGAATGCTAACTCACCAAAATAATTTTTGTGTAGTGGCATAGATTGCATGCTTTAGGTATATTTGATAAAATAGTTAGTGGAGCTAACTGATCATGCAGTTCCACTAAGCAGAAATATTTCCAGAACAAACATGGCAAAGAAAAATAAGTATGTCTGCCTAATAAAGGACCTGTAACAAATTTGAAGATTGAGATGCATCAAAGTGAAACTCATCATTCCGGCAACAGGTATGGCTGTGCATACACTAGTTAAACATCTTAAATTACTGGGGATTTGTTATGCATGGGCTGCTTTTGTCAGTTCAGAAAAGAGTTATCCTGGATATGTGTGGCAAAAAAAAAAATAGAGATTTTTTAAAACGCCAGTACTAGAAAGTTATAAATATTTATAAGTGAAGATTATAACTTTAATATGAATAATAAGAAAATAGAAGAAATAAAGAAGTATCTATTAAAATTCTGCTCACAATTAGTAAGAGAGAAGGCTACAGCCTTATTCTTTACACAGCATGACCAACAAGATAAGACTTGGAACTAAATTATGTTGTCAGGGCACTACATTAATAATATAAAATGTCCAGAAAGTTAGTCTCTTCTACTGTACTTTCCACTTCCCCTTTGCTCCTCCTCTTGTCTTCTCTGAGTCCTGAATGCTTCTGACGTGTGGCAGATCTGTTCCTAATCTATTTCAAGGCCAGAAGCATAGATCTGTGCTCAGAGCCCTTTATCACTTTCCAGTTCCCTTCTGAAACCATTACCAACTATTCCTTCTGTCTCCTGACTCTTCACTTCCACTTCCACATCTGCTAATGTCATCCCAAGACAAAGACAGACCACAATCTAGTGGTTACAGCACAAGGTGTGGCAGAAGCTCATTTGGCATCCCTGTTTCCCATGTAGTCTAATTCACCATGAGGCCCTGGGCGAATTACTTAGCCTCCATTGCCCCACATGAACCTGAGTCTTAATAATACCTACCTCACCAGGGGTTATGAGAATTCATTAATAAACTATCATTATCAGTCTTCATTATGCACCCGTGTGCTACCCCAAACAATCCCTCTTGTTCTAATTGAGCAGCATAGTGTGTGTGCTTTTCTCGAGGTTTTATTTTTTATGTCTGGGAAGGGACCAATGTGTGTTCTCTCAACTCCTGCTCAAGACAGCTATTAGGGCCAGACATCTTTATCGAGGTAATTTGGCTTAGTGGAATTTTTTAAGTCATACGGCAACCTAGATGCTGGCACTGAGAAATTAAAATGATGATTATTAGACCCGGTTCCCATCCATTACAAAATGATGGCCTCATTTTTCTCTCTTCAAAACTGCCAGCTAGCTGGGCCCTTTGCTTCTCAAAGCAGCAAAGTTTTAAAGAACCAAGGCACATTACCCAAGGCACAGCGCAATAACTCTAATAAACTGCACCTGTGGATGACTCCTTGGTTTATTTATATACTGTATCACAGGTCATTAACAGAAAATAACCCACTGAGATACAACATTCTTGTTTACAGTGAGGTTCTGGTGGTGACAGCAGGAATATAAAACACAAAATCAACAGGGAACACTGAACTAATAAAAAGACAAGGGTCTATAAAGCATAGAAAAAAACAAAGCCAACTGTGCAGGCAAAAATAAAATAAAATAAACTTCCATCAAAAAACAATCAAAAGCTACAGTATATTTATAGAGACTGGGGAACCCAAAGACCCACTGAGCTCGAATATTTATGGGTGTCAGATTGAAAGTCAGGAAATCTGTGTGCTGTTGAGAGTGAAAGCTTGATCAGCTGGATATATCCTTAGAAAAATAGATTTGTTTCCCTTTCTTTCTGTTGTCCTTAAACTTTCCAGCCAATAATCTTTCAGATGCCTTGGTTATTAGGTCCTAGAATTAACCTTTCAAAAAGTTAGTGTATGTCAACTTTAGAAAATGCTTGCTGAAAAAAATCTTATGCTAAAAATAAAAGTTTGGCACACTATTACTATTATACCATTTCGCTACCTTTATTGCTAAGAATGATGAAGCCTTTCTTTACAAGCAGTTGATCACTGGCAGGTAGCATAATTTTAAGCTTTATTGAGACCATTTGCCTTGATAAAACTTACCTGTCCCTGAATTATAGTACTTGAAATTCTATTTTATATATAACTAGAGGCCCAGCACACAAAATCTTGCTCAGATAGGATCCCTAGGCGTAGCCTGTGACCAGGGCCATCTTCCACCCACTTGCCAGTCCCCAGTCCTGCCCTGCCACCACCCACCCAGTTCCCCATGGTTCCCCATTCACCATGCTGCAATCGGAGCCTGTGGGCCCAGCGGGGGAGGGACCAAGAGGTCCAGCAGAATTCTGCCCGCTCGCCAGTCCCCAGTCCCACCCTGCTGCCACCCACCCAGTTCTGTGGTTCCCTGTTCACCATGCTGCGATCGGAGCCAGCAGGCCAGGGGGAGGTGAGGGGGAGGACCAAGAAGTGGTCAATGCACTTCATAGCGATAGTGACTGGTTGAGCGTTCCGGTCGCTATGGTCACTGGCTTTTTATTATATAGGATGGTATACCCTCTACCACTAATCTCTTAAATACTAATACTTTTAAGATGAGTAATACGAAGTTCACAATAAATGTTATTACAATAAATAGATGTTTCTGGAAGAAAAAAGAAAAGACTAAGGGAAGGAGGGAAGGAGGGAAGGAAGGAAGGAAGGACAGAAGGAAGGACAGAAGGAATGAAGGAAGGAAGGAAGGAAGGAAGGAAGGAAGGAAGGAAGGAAGGAAGGAAGGAAGGAAGGAAGGAAGGAAGGAAGGAAGGAAGGAAGGAAGGAAGGAAGGAAGGAAGGAAGGAAGGAAGGAAGGAAGGAAGGAAGGAAGGAAGGAAGGAAGGAAGGAAGGAAGGAAGGAAGGAAGGAAGGAAGGAAAGAAGGAAGGGAAAAAGGAAGGAAAGGATGAGTTAGATACTAAAAAGCACACATTTTACTTCTCAATAATTCCTAAGATGGGCTTAAACCATAGCTCTTTCACTGTGAATACAGTGGCAGTGATGCAAATAGCATTGGATTTAAATAAAATTATCTGGAGAGTTGCTACATGAGAATTCATATCCCATAATATACATGAGGTTAGTCTTATTGCTTCTACTTTTTTTATATTTTTGCCTCTTTAACATAGGTTTTTAACAAATATTTATTTTCTACTGCATGTATTACAAAACAAATAGAAATGAAGGAAAAGAATAAAATGGGCCCATCTTTCTAGAAACTTGTCATCTATCTGGAAGCTAGGCTCATGGTGAAGGGAGAAACTGTTTTGCTCATTGCTGTATTTCCAGCACTTATAATAATGCTACACACATGATAAATGATCAAAAACATGCATTAAATAAAGCTAAGAAACATGATTTCACTCATATGTGGGATATAAAACTGAAACTCGTAGACACAGACAACAGCATGGCGGTTACCAGAGGGAAGGGGGCTGTGGAGTAATAAAGGATAAAGGGGACCAAATATATGGTGACAGAAGATGATCTGACTACGGGTGGTGAGCACACAATGCAATATAAAGAACATGTATCACAGAAATGTATACTGAAACCTATATAATCTTATTAACCAATGTCACCCCATTAAATTTAAATGTAAAAAAATGAAGCAATAAATTAACAAATGAATCAGTTATTAAATAAAGGAATGAATGAATAAGATGAATAACATTAGGACTATGGAAATCTAAGGACAGAGCATGTACTAGTATATAGAGTCTAGTTCAGTGTCTCTTGCATGTAATTGCTCAATAAACAATCAGTTGCCAGGTGGGAGAGAGGTTTGGGTGCTAGGTTCAAAAGATGAAGGGATTAAGAAGTACAAATAGGCAGTTACAAAATAGTCATGGCAATGTAAAATACAACATAGGATTATAGTCAATAATATTATAATCACTATGTATGGGGACAGGTGGGTATTAGAGTTACTTGGGGGATCACTTTGTAAAATATATGATTGTCTAACCACTACCCTGTTCACCTGAAACTAACATAATATTGAATGTCAAGTATAATTGAATAAAATTGAAAAATAAATAAAGTCCCCAAAATAGTAGCTGCTCGCTTTTTTAAATTGAAGCTAACATTATTACACAGATATTTCTATAGGAAGTAGCAAATTTCCTGGATAAACAAGAGAAGGTTGGTTTAAGATGAATAAAGATTAGCAAGAGAAAGCAATCTAAGTACAGAAAAATCATGTTACTGGGGAACCAAGAGTTAAAAAAAATGAATAGTGCTCTCTATTCAGGTAAGTTTTACTAACATCTATAAAATAGTGATCAGCTCATCTCCAAAACTGGAAGCCATCATATATAATAAAAGCCTAATATACTAAGTGTCTGGTTGTCCGGTCATCCGTTCAACCAATCAAAGCATAATATGCTAATGATATGTTAAGGCCACTCAACCACTTGCTATGACATGCACTGACCACCAGGGGGCAGATGCTCTGACGGGTACGTAAGCTTGCTGCTGGGGTCCGGCCAATCGGGACTGAGCGTGATGGGCTGGACATGCCCTGGAGCCCTGCCGCATCCCCTTCCCAGCTGGCCAACCTCCTGCGTCCTTCTGCAACCCCAATCATGCACTGGTGGGGTTCCTCAGCCTGGCCTCCATCCTCTTGCAATCTGGGACCCCCTGGGGATGTCGGAGAGCCGGTTTCAGCCCAATCCTGAAGGCCAGGCCGAGGAACCCTACTGGTGCATGAATTCGTGCACCGGGCCTCTAGTCTTTCTATATATAAGGCTAATATGCAAAGTGTCCCCACAGAAGTTCAACCGGGAGACCAGGAGTTCTATTGTTCGCTATGACATGCGATGACCACCAGGGGGCGGCGTGGAATGAAGGAAATTCCCAGCCAGCAGCCGGCAGCTGGGGAAGGGAGGCCCTAGCTGGCAGTCAGAAGTCCCTGATCGGTCCTGATTGCCAGGCAGGCCTAGGGACCCTACCCATGCATGAATTTTGTGCACCGTGCCTCTAGTTTTTAAATGATATAGAATCTTCTGTTAATAAAAGTCACAGATACTGAAAATAGGCCAATCTTTATAAATTCATTAATTATTCATATGTACTTAGCTTTGTAAGTTTTAAAGGAATAGTTCAACTTACTTAAAGTCATCTTTTCTTCACAGTTTTAAGAGCATTAAACCAAGATAGTGTCAATTTAAACCAAAAAAAGGCCCAGAAAGCCTACTTCATCATACCAGGGTGCAGGCTCCATGAGGCGATTCTCCAATAGGAATCCCAGTCGCTATCACAGTAACCGGAAAATTGCAAGCACTCAATACATTTGAGTACATAAAGGAGAAACCAGTTCAAACTATTTTCATTTACACAGGTGGAAATTGAAGCTCAGAGTCACAAAACTTGTTAGTGGCAACACTAGACCAACTATTCTGATTCCTGGTGCAATGTTTGGTCTGCTCTCCTCTATTTTAGTTCTAGTGATTCCATTAAAGGGACTGAACATACTAGCAGCTGCTCTCTAGATATTTTCCTGATTTGAGACTTTAGCCATGAGACATACATCTCTATTCTTGTTGCTAGTGAGAGGTAAACTGGCATTCGTATGTTTATTTGTGAGGAGGAAATCATTTTGAGTTGAAACACAGCCAGCCTGAGGAAATCCTGCTGAGTCTGAAGGAAGTTCACTCATCCTTTGCAAATGCTCTGGAAGAAAGAAAATATAATTCTTGTCTTTGCAGTTTTAGCTAGCAAATATTGGACAACAATCCATTAGATTATTTCCTATGCACCTGTATGTAAATAATCCAAATGGAACTGATTAACATTTAAATTCTAAGTCACTGAAGTATCCAAGGGGAAATTGATTAGATTGACTTGATTTGGTGCCAATATGGTAAATGCCTTAATGTTTTAACAAATCAAGGCAGCAATCTGAGATAATTTTGAAACATCACATTTTAAAAAGATTCTCTTTAGAAATCTAGAAGAAAGTACTTTATCTCAAACAGTTTGTTTTCCTTCTGCTTAGTATCAAATAAAATTTTATGTTTATTTTTATAGTCATGAAGATGCTAGCAATGGGTCGCTGTTGTGTTCCTCTGGTGGATTATTTCTAACCCAAATGGCTTTTTCTGTCCTTTGAAGAAACCAAATGCCTTTGGGGCTCAATGTGCTTAGACAATCTGTAAAAGATGGCTTTCCCCTGTCAATCTGGGAGTGACAATTTAGTAAGCCCTTCATCTACATCATCTGTAGCATAATAGCACTTTAATTTAGAGTGAACTTTTTGCTTAGCTCGTATGTATCTTGCGCATTATAAGAGAAACTATTTACAGAGAAGTACAAAAGTCCCTAGAGATGCAACATCTCATTTTCAATTCTTTTGGCAGGAATACTAATTGCATTATCACATATTCAGCAGCATTCAGCAAAGTTATTTATTCATTCATTCTTAAGACCTGGGATGCCTACCAGGTCAGTTTCAATAAGCAGTACCTTGAGCATCTCCGCTGATGGAACTCACAGATAATTAGGTGTGGAGTTGTGAGAAAAATCTCACCCCAAAAAGCTCAGCTTTGGAGATTTGCCTGCTTCTTCCTTGTTTGAGTGAAAGAGAAAAATACAATAGTTGCTAGAAATGGGGAAGCATTTATCACCCAACCTTCTCATTTTCACAGGTTCTGGTTTCTTAATTGAAGTTTGATTCTACTTCTTAGAATAGCAAGTGAAGTTGCTGACAATTAACACTGAAGTCTTCTAAGAAGATTGCCCTCAATATGGTAAAAAATATTCAGCATTTACACTTAGAACAATTTTGTTCCTCAAATGATTAGGAAGCGAACATTCCTTGTTTAACATTGCCTAGCTTTGAAACATTTAATAATTATCCTATATAATAAAAGGCCAATGATCATAACAGTGTAATGACCAGAATGACCAATTTACCAGTCGCTATGAGGTGCATTGACTACCTCTCGGCCCCTCTCCCCAGCCTGCAGGCTCTGATCACTGGATGGCCAATGGGGAACCACAGGAACCGCGCTGGGTGGCGGCAGGGCAGGACTGGGGACTGGTGAGTGGGTGGAAGGCAGACCTCTTGGTCCCTTCTCCCGGCCCACAGGCTCTGATTGATCCTCAGTTTCTTCCGAAAGGAAGGTGGGGCCTCTACTGCGCAGCCTCCTGGGATATGGACTCACTGCTGTGAGAGGCTCCGGTGAGGGGACTTCAACAAGGACTTCAGTGCCTGCAGTGACCCTCAGCCTTCACTGCTGGGAGGTGGATGGAGAACATCAGCTTTAAAGCACAAACACCCCCCTGGGAAGGACTCACCACCTCCCTACTCCATAGCTGCTTCCGGTCTGCAAGAAACTGCACATGCTCCTCCCTGCAGGATGGGCGGGGCCAGAGCCTGAGCTGAGTGGGAGTGGTTCCACAATGCGGGAGGGGTTGAGCCAGGCACCTGGGCCAGTGCAGGGACAAAGGGAGGGAGGGAGAGAGGGAGGGAGGGAGGGAGGGGCAGGAGTAAGGGAGCAGCCCTGGTTCCCTGCACCTCCTCCCACAGGCATAGCCCTTCCTGGTTGAGTTCCCCAAGTCATTGTCAGGGTTTTGGCTGGTGAACTGGCTGTGAAAGGATTCACAAGGGAGAGAAGAGACAGGTGCAGAGAGAGGGCGTTTATTTTACTTCTTTAAAGGGAGCAAAGGGCCAGGTGCCCTTTGATAGCACAAGACACCTAAGGCAGAGTGGGCTGTTCTTTGATCGCTGGAGGAACCAGGTTGGGTGGTGGCAGTGGGCCGGACTAGGGACTGGTGAGCGGGTGGAAGATAGCCCTGATCGCAGGTTAGGCCTAGGGACCCTACCTGTGCATGATTTCATGAGCTGGACCTCTAGTTGCTTAATAATAATGATTTACACTGCATACCATCTTTTAGAAATATTGTTCCATTGAGATGTTAAAAGAGCTAGAGAAATATAAATATGATATTTCACTATATATGCCAGATTTTTTCTTAGTAGTTTTAACTTACAGATATAGAGAGCCCTGGCCTATGTGGCTCCCTGGTTATAGCATCTGCCTGCGCTCTGAAGGGTTGTGAGTTCAATTCCTGGTCAAGGGCTCCTACCTGAGTTGCAAGAACATCCTATCTAATAAAAGAGAAACATGGTAATTAACCATAACTTCGCTACCCTTCCCATTGGCTAATGAGGGTGATATGCAAATTAACTGCCAACCAAGATGGCGGCCGGCAGCCAGGCAGCTGAAGCGAACAGGAGGCTTGCTTGCTCCAGTGATGGAGGAAGCCAAGGTTCCCTGCCTGCCACTGCCGGCCTCTGAGCTGCAGTTTAAGAAACATTGTTGCAAACATAGAAGCTAAACAATCCCCAGAAACCTGCTTTCAGCCATCAGAGCTGGAGCGAGCAGGACCGAAACAATGTTGCAATTATAGACCCAAACAAACCCTAGTTTCCTGCTATCAGCAGCGGAGGCCTCAAGCTGGAGCCGGCCTCACAGCTAAAGCCAGCTCTCAGCTCCAGTGACAGCCATAGAAGGTAAATAAATCCCAGAATAAAAGAAAAAAAGAAAAAAGGAGAGATTGGGAGCTTCAGTCGCCCACCAGCCTGAAAACGGCCGTAAGGCCTTCACCCAGTCTGGCCAGGCACCCCAGTGGGGACCCCCACCCTGAAGGGGGTGTGACCAGCTGCAAACA